>NC_044032.1:358898633-359231745 GCF_901765095.1 Microcaecilia unicolor | reverse complement strand
GAATTTTTCCTCCTCTTGTTGGCTCCTGTACCAGCTGTTCTGTAAAGCAGTCCTTAATTTTGTCATGGAATTTTAGCTCCCTAGTATGCTCTTATGTTACATTTAACCAGTCAATGTTGGGGTAATTGAATTCAGTGATACTGTTAATTTCCACAGGGATAGTAGAATAATATCAAAATATATAACCCACAAATTCCACTATTGTATACCTGGGTATTGGAGGTGTGTGATCGCTAGCATATATGAAATGTGGAGAAAAAAAGACTTCAGAAATCCTAGAGAATGCTCCTGTGTGGAAACCACCATATGTCTGTGGAGCACCCCACTTCTTCAATCACTAGTCTTCACAAAAAAAACTCCACTCTTCTTATTCATATACTGCGTGCACAAACACCTAACACAATACTCAAAGGTGAAGGCAACTAATCCAAAACATTCGGTGAAAGAAACACTACTTAACTTAAATGTTCTTAGAACTGTCCAGTCTTCATCTATTTCCAAAGCCCAACAGGAGACCCTGTTTCGCCCCAAATAGGCTGTTTCAAGGGCAAAAACTTTAATCCAGACAGCTGATTTCCATAATTCAAAGTCACCGCATTCAACTGCCTCCGGTTGGCGTCTTAAACGCGAATCTCACTTCCTTCTTCTATATATACGTCATTTCCTTGTTCTTAAACATGATGAATTCAACACAATAACTTTATTGGCAGACATCCAATTCACAAAAAAGCTTTCCATTCGATTGAAATGTTCAACCCTTTAGGGATTACAGTTTGCAGCGTGTAAATCCATCTTTGTTCTTTCTGTCTTAATTTCTTTCTTATATCCCCTCTGCGTTCTGAAATCTGAATTTGCTCCAGGACCACACACTGTAAATCACCAAACTCGTGTTGTTTCAAAAGACAATGTGAAACAAGAGGTTCATATGTTTTCTTAGCCTGTATACAGTGTCTATGTTCAATCAATCGTGTTTTTAGCATTCTGGAGGTTTGTCCCACATAATACAAATTGCAAGTGCATTTTAATAAATAAATCACATTCATGGATTGACAATCCGTGCAGGACTTTAAATGATACGATTTTCCCGTGCAAGAATCCACAAATGCATCCACATCCAACATAATGTGACACACAGAGCACTGCCCACATGCTTTATGATGTCCTATTCTGGCAGCCAATTGTACCTCACGATTCCATGTGTCCGCTACACATAGCAAATCGTTCAAATTGCTCTGTCTTTGATAAGCAAACAAAATCCTTAAATCCTGGAAACAAGGATAAATATGCAACATTGCTATATGTTTTTTGATGACCTTTATCATCCTATTCGTGTGGGTATTGTATTTTGTTACAAAAGTCACCACCTCTTGTTGTTCCACTGTACTGTTATTAGGATTAAGTAACCATTCTCTATGATTGTAATAAGCCCGTTTTCTTGCTCGTGATACCAAGGACTTCGGATAACCTCTATCTTGTAATTTATGTTGTAAATACGATGTTTGTTGAAAGTATCTCTCAGTGGTGGAACAAATTTTACGGTATCGTAAAAATTGTGCAAAGGGAACATTTGTCTTGCAATGACACGGGTGCATACTTTGAAAATGCAATGTAGTATTCCGATCCGTGGGTTTAACAAACACCGACGTTTCCAATTTACTTTGAGCGACCTGAACCTGTACATCCAAAAAGGAGATAGAAAACTCACTATAGGTGTGTTCAAATTTAATTGTCTCATGACATTCATTAAGATATGTCACAAATTCATACAATTCTGTGGCAGAACCGCCCCAAAGAACAAAAATGTCGTCTATATACCGCCACCAACTTTTCAACATCTGTTTCCATCTTGAATTATACACCCACTCGCATTCAAAATGTTCCATGAATAAATTTGCAATAGTAGGCGAACAGGCTGCTCCCATAGAAACCCCTGATTTCTGTATGTAATAGTTCTTATTCCAGGTGAAATAATTCTCAGCTAATGTGATCCTGATGAGATTTAATACAAAATCTGTGGGAACTAAATGGGGCCGTTCTCTTTTGTTCAAGATTTGTTCCAAAATCCCAATCGCTTCGTTTTGAGGAATAGAGGTGTAAAGCGAACACACATCTAATGTCACCAACAATGTAGTCCCATCCATTTCAGCTCTTTTTGTTTCCAAGAGTCTTAAAAAATGAGAACTGTCTTTCACATACGACTCTATTTTGACAAAAAAGGTTGCAAAATCTTGTCTATAAATTGAGCTGGACGTTCTAATAACGATCCCCTGGCTGATACTATAGGACGCCCTGGCGGTTGAACCATATTTTTATGAATTTTAGGCAAAGTGTAGAATACGGGAATTTTAAAGCCCCGAAAATCCAAAAAAGCCAATTCCTTTTTGGTGAGAAATCCTAAACTTCTACCCTCAAACAACAAATCTTGAAGCATGGCTTGTACTCGAATAGAGGGATCATCCACGACTTCTTCATAAGTAGTCGTGTCAGATAATTGGCGAGATATTTCCGCCATATAATCCGTTGTATTCTGGATAACCACTGCCCCACCTTTGTCTGCTTTACGAATGACAATGGCTACATCTTTCTTCAAATCTCTTAAAGCAATGCGTTCTCCAGCATTTAAATTTAAACCCCGTTTTGGCAACACTGCCTCTTCTCTCTCCAAGTCATGAAGAATGCATTTCTTAAAAGTAGCTAACCCCGCATCCAACGCTCCAGAAGGGGTCCATTTTGAAGGTTCACTTACTATTGACCTATCCAATATCTGTTCCTGTTGAGATGTCGAAAAAAATAATTTCAAATTTAATTTGCGGATAAATTTTTCCACGTCCATACGTATTTGAAAAGCATCATGAAAATTAGTTGGTATAAATGTGAGTCCTCTGCTTAACACACTCACTTCATCTGCACTTAATATCCTAGTGGACAAATTCACCACTGCTGGACGTGCCGTTGTGATCTCGTTTGTGGCCGTTGACCCTGGCCTCTGTATCCTCGTCCTCGAGCGCGCCAACCTTTGTTCCCCTGTCTTCCTCGCGTGCTGTTGTTTTTTTCCCCAGACGTTTCATCTGCATCTTCACCGCTACTAGAACTATTTGAAGTAAATTGAAACCTAGTTTCTTTCTTATTACTACCTTTATCCACTTGATCCTTTCTCATCCATGGGTATACATAGCCTTCCCCATAATCTCGTTCATCACGCTGAAATTTTTTTATTTTTTGCATTTTTAATTCTTTCTGAAATTTCTCCATTTTAAATAATAATTCCTTATGTTCATCTACAAAATTGTTGGCGGTTTCTTGAGCTTTCAATAAATCATGACAACGTTGTTTTTCCAACACAATTTGCTCCTGTGATCGTTTTACCAAGAGCACCATTAAATCCAACGAACACCTATTTAAAATCATGTTCCAATGCGAAACAAACACTTCATCTTCTTGAAACATCCTCGGTCCTCTCAACATACGTAAACCTCTAGGAATTATTTCTTGTCGGCAGTAATCCGCTAAAGAAGCACTATGTAACTCCAATTTCACCAGTGTCTTATGTGAATTCAAAATTTCTAACCAATTATCCATTCCATCTACTGTGTGATTCAAGGATAAACCCGGTATATTCAAAATCTCGTCCTTCTGATCCTGTAGGAAGCCAAAACCTGTTCTCCAATCTTGCGCCATTATATTTCTCCCTCTTGTCAGTGATACTGTTAATTTCCACAGGGATAGTAGAATAATATCAAAATATATAACCCACAAATTCCACTATTGTATACCTGGGTATTGGAGGTGTGTGATCGCTAGCATATATGAAATGTGGAGAAAAAAAGACTTCAGAAATCCTAGAGAATGCTCCTGTGTGGAAACCACCATATGTCTGTGGAGCACCCCACTTCTTCAATCACTAGTCTTCACAAAAAAAACTCCACTCTTCTTATTCATATACTGCGTGCACAAACACCTAACACAATACTCAAAGGTGAAGGCAACTAATCCAAAACATTCGGTGAAAGAAACACTACTTAACTTAAATGTTCTTAGAACTGTCCAGTCTTCATCTATTTCCAAAGCCCAACAGGAGACCCTGTTTCGCCCCAAATAGGCTGTTTCAAGGGCAAAAACTTTAATCCAGACAGCTGATTTCCATAATTCAAAGTCACCGCATTCAACTGCCTCCGGTTGGCGTCTTAAACGCGAATCTCACTTCCTTCTTCTATATATACGTCATTTCCTTGTTCTTAAACATGATGAATTCAACACAATAACTTTATTGGCAGACATCCAATTCACAAAAAAGCTTTCCATTCGATTGAAATGTTCAACCCTTTAGGGATTACAGTTTGCAGCGTGTAAATCCATCTTTGTTCTTTCTGTCTTAATTTCTTTCTTATATCCCCTCTGCGTTCTGAAATCTGAATTTGCTCCAGGACCACACACTGTAAATCACCAAACTCGTGTTGTTTCAAAAGACAATGTGAAACAAGAGGTTCATATGTTTTCTTAGCCTGTATACAGTGTCTATGTTCAATCAATCGTGTTTTTAGCATTCTGGAGGTTTGTCCCACATAATACAAATTGCAAGTGCATTTTAATAAATAAATCACATTCATGGATTGACAATCCGTGCAGGACTTTAAATGATACGATTTTCCCGTGCAAGAATCCACAAATGCATCCACATCCAACATAATGTGACACACAGAGCACTGCCCACATGCTTTATGATGTCCTATTCTGGCAGCCAATTGTACCTCACGATTCCATGTGTCCGCTACACATAGCAAATCGTTCAAATTGCTCTGTCTTTGATAAGCAAACAAAATCCTTAAATCCTGGAAACAAGGATAAATATGCAACATTGCTATATGTTTTTTGATGACCTTTATCATCCTATTCGTGTGGGTATTGTATTTTGTTACAAAAGTCACCACCTCTTGTTGTTCCACTGTACTGTTATTAGGATTAAGTAACCATTCTCTATGATTGTAATAAGCCCGTTTTCTTGCTCGTGATACCAAGGACTTCGGATAACCTCTATCTTGTAATTTATGTTGTAAATACGATGTTTGTTGAAAGTATCTCTCAGTGGTGGAACAAATTTTACGGTATCGTAAAAATTGTGCAAAGGGAACATTTGTCTTGCAATGACACGGGTGCATACTTTGAAAATGCAATGTAGTATTCCGATCCGTGGGTTTAACAAACACCGACGTTTCCAATTTACTTTGAGCGACCTGAACCTGTACATCCAAAAAGGAGATAGAAAACTCACTATAGGTGTGTTCAAATTTAATTGTCTCATGACATTCATTAAGATATGTCACAAATTCATACAATTCTGTGGCAGAACCGCCCCAAAGAACAAAAATGTCGTCTATATACCGCCACCAACTTTTCAACATCTGTTTCCATCTTGAATTATACACCCACTCGCATTCAAAATGTTCCATGAATAAATTTGCAATAGTAGGCGAACAGGCTGCTCCCATAGAAACCCCTGATTTCTGTATGTAATAGTTCTTATTCCAGGTGAAATAATTCTCAGCTAATGTGATCCTGATGAGATTTAATACAAAATCTGTGGGAACTAAATGGGGCCGTTCTCTTTTGTTCAAGATTTGTTCCAAAATCCCAATCGCTTCGTTTTGAGGAATAGAGGTGTAAAGCGAACACACATCTAATGTCACCAACAATGTAGTCCCATCCATTTCAGCTCTTTTTGTTTCCAAGAGTCTTAAAAAATGAGAACTGTCTTTCACATACGACTCTATTTTTGACAAAAAAGGTTGCAAAATCTTGTCTATAAATTGAGCTGGACGTTCTAATAACGATCCCCTGGCTGATACTATAGGACGCCCTGGCGGTTGAACCATATTTTTATGAATTTTAGGCAAAGTGTAGAATACGGGAATTTTAAAGCCCCGAAAATCCAAAAAAGCCAATTCCTTTTTGGTGAGAAATCCTAAACTTCTACCCTCAAACAACAAATCTTGAAGCATGGCTTGTACTCGAATAGAGGGATCATCCACGACTTCTTCATAAGTAGTCGTGTCAGATAATTGGCGAGATATTTCCGCCATATAATCCGTTGTATTCTGGATAACCACTGCCCCACCTTTGTCTGCTTTACGAATGACAATGGCTACATCTTTCTTCAAATCTCTTAAAGCAATGCGTTCTCCAGCATTTAAATTTAAACCCCGTTTTGGCAACACTGCCTCTTCTCTCTCCAAGTCATGAAGAATGCATTTCTTAAAAGTAGCTAACCCCGCATCCAACGCTCCAGAAGGGGTCCATTTTGAAGGTTCACTTACTATTGACCTATCCAATATCTGTTCCTGTTGAGATGTCGAAAAAAATAATTTCAAATTTAATTTGCGGATAAATTTTTCCACGTCCATACGTATTTGAAAAGCATCATGAAAATTAGTTGGTATAAATGTGAGTCCTCTGCTTAACACACTCACTTCATCTGCACTTAATATCCTAGTGGACAAATTCACCACTGCTGGACGTGCCGTTGTGATCTCGTTTGTGGCCGTTGACCCTGGCCTCTGTATCCTCGTCCTCGAGCGCGCCAACCTTTGTTCCCCTGTCTTCCTCGCGTGCTGTTGTTTTTTTCCCCAGACGTTTCATCTGCATCTTCACCGCTACTAGAACTATTTGAAGTAAATTGAAACCTAGTTTCTTTCTTATTACTACCTTTATCCACTTGATCCTTTCTCATCCATGGGTATACATAGCCTTCCCCATAATCTCGTTCATCACGCTGAAATTTTTTTATTTTTTGCATTTTTAATTCTTTCTGAAATTTCTCCATTTTAAATAATAATTCCTTATGTTCATCTACAAAATTGTTGGCGGTTTCTTGAGCTTTCAATAAATCATGACAACGTTGTTTTTCCAACACAATTTGCTCCTGTGATCGTTTTACCAAGAGCACCATTAAATCCAACGAACACCTATTTAAAATCATGTTCCAATGCGAAACAAACACTTCATCTTCTTGAAACATCCTCGGTCCTCTCAACATACGTAAACCTCTAGGAATTATTTCTTGTCGGCAGTAATCCGCTAAAGAAGCACTATGTAACTCCAATTTCACCAGTGTCTTATGTGAATTCAAAATTTCTAACCAATTATCCATTCCATCTACTGTGTGATTCAAGGATAAACCCGGTATATTCAAAATCTCGTCCTTCTGATCCTGTAGGAAGCCAAAACCTGTTCTCCAATCTTGCGCCATTATATTTCTCCCTCTTGTCAGTGATACTGTTAATTTCCACAGGGATAGTAGAATAATATCAAAATATATAACCCACAAATTCCACTATTGTATACCTGGGTATTGGAGGTGTGTGATCGCTAGCATATATGAAATGTGGAGAAAAAAAGACTTCAGAAATCCTAGAGAATGCTCCTGTGTGGAAACCACCATATGTCTGTGGAGCACCCCACTTCTTCAATCACTAGTCTTCACAAAAAAAACTCCACTCTTCTTATTCATATACTGCGTGCACAAACACCTAACACAATACTCAAAGGTGAAGGCAACTAATCCAAAACATTCGGTGAAAGAAACACTACTTAACTTAAATGTTCTTAGAACTGTCCAGTCTTCATCTATTTCCAAAGCCCAACAGGAGACCCTGTTTCGCCCCAAATAGGCTGTTTCAAGGGCAAAAACTTTAATCCAGACAGCTGATTTCCATAATTCAAAGTCACCGCATTCAACTGCCTCCGGTTGGCGTCTTAAACGCGAATCTCACTTCCTTCTTCTATATATACGTCATTTCCTTGTTCTTAAACATGATGAATTCAACACAATAACTTTATTGGCAGACATCCAATTCACAAAAAAGCTTTCCATTCGATTGAAATGTTCAACCCTTTAGGGATTACAGTTTGCAGCGTGTAAATCCATCTTTGTTCTTTCTGTCTTAATTTCTTTCTTATATCCCCTCTGCGTTCTGAAATCTGAATTTGCTCCAGGACCACACACTGTAAATCACCAAACTCGTGTTGTTTCAAAAGACAATGTGAAACAAGAGGTTCATATGTTTTCTTAGCCTGTATACAGTGTCTATGTTCAATCAATCGTGTTTTTAGCATTCTGGAGGTTTGTCCCACATAATACAAATTGCAAGTGCATTTTAATAAATAAATCACATTCATGGATTGACAATCCGTGCAGGACTTTAAATGATACGATTTTCCCGTGCAAGAATCCACAAATGCATCCACATCCAACATAATGTGACACACAGAGCACTGCCCACATGCTTTATGATGTCCTATTCTGGCAGCCAATTGTACCTCACGATTCCATGTGTCCGCTACACATAGCAAATCGTTCAAATTGCTCTGTCTTTGATAAGCAAACAAAATCCTTAAATCCTGGAAACAAGGATAAATATGCAACATTGCTATATGTTTTTTGATGACCTTTATCATCCTATTCGTGTGGGTATTGTATTTTGTTACAAAAGTCACCACCTCTTGTTGTTCCACTGTACTGTTATTAGGATTAAGTAACCATTCTCTATGATTGTAATAAGCCCGTTTTCTTGCTCGTGATACCAAGGACTTCGGATAACCTCTATCTTGTAATTTATGTTGTAAATACGATGTTTGTTGAAAGTATCTCTCAGTGGTGGAACAAATTTTACGGTATCGTAAAAATTGTGCAAAGGGAACATTTGTCTTGCAATGACACGGGTGCATACTTTGAAAATGCAATGTAGTATTCCGATCCGTGGGTTTAACAAACACCGACGTTTCCAATTTACTTTGAGCGACCTGAACCTGTACATCCAAAAAGGAGATAGAAAACTCACTATAGGTGTGTTCAAATTTAATTGTCTCATGACATTCATTAAGATATGTCACAAATTCATACAATTCTGTGGCAGAACCGCCCCAAAGAACAAAAATGTCGTCTATATACCGCCACCAACTTTTCAACATCTGTTTCCATCTTGAATTATACACCCACTCGCATTCAAAATGTTCCATGAATAAATTTGCAATAGTAGGCGAACAGGCTGCTCCCATAGAAACCCCTGATTTCTGTATGTAATAGTTCTTATTCCAGGTGAAATAATTCTCAGCTAATGTGATCCTGATGAGATTTAATACAAAATCTGTGGGAACTAAATGGGGCCGTTCTCTTTTGTTCAAGATTTGTTCCAAAATCCCAATCGCTTCGTTTTGAGGAATAGAGGTGTAAAGCGAACACACATCTAATGTCACCAACAATGTAGTCCCATCCATTTCAGCTCTTTTTGTTTCCAAGAGTCTTAAAAAATGAGAACTGTCTTTCACATACGACTCTATTTTTGACAAAAAAGGTTGCAAAATCTTGTCTATAAATTGAGCTGGACGTTCTAATAACGATCCCCTGGCTGATACTATAGGACGCCCTGGCGGTTGAACCATATTTTTATGAATTTTAGGCAAAGTGTAGAATACGGGAATTTTAAAGCCCCGAAAATCCAAAAAAGCCAATTCCTTTTTGGTGAGAAATCCTAAACTTCTACCCTCAAACAACAAATCTTGAAGCATGGCTTGTACTCGAATAGAGGGATCATCCACGACTTCTTCATAAGTAGTCGTGTCAGATAATTGGCGAGATATTTCCGCCATATAATCCGTTGTATTCTGGATAACCACTGCCCCACCTTTGTCTGCTTTACGAATGACAATGGCTACATCTTTCTTCAAATTTAAACGGGGTTTAAATTTAAATGCTGGAGAACGCATTGCTTTAAGAGATTTGAAGAAAGATGTAGCCATTGTCATTCGTAAAGCAGACAAAGGTGGGGCAGTGGTTATCCAGAATACAACGGATTATATGGCGGAAATATCTCGCCAATTATCTGACACGACTACTTATGAAGAAGTCGTGGATGATCCCTCTATTCGAGTACAAGCCATGCTTCAAGATTTGTTGTTTGAGGGTAGAAGTTTAGGATTTCTCACCAAAAAGGAATTGGCTTTTTTGGATTTTCGGGGCTTTAAAATTCCCGTATTCTACACTTTGCCTAAAATTCATAAAAATATGGTTCAACCGCCAGGGCGTCCTATAGTATCAGCCAGGGGATCGTTATTAGAACGTCCAGCTCAATTTATAGACAAGATTTTGCAACCTTTTTTGTCAAAAATAGAGTCGTATGTGAAAGACAGTTCTCATTTTTTAAGACTCTTGGAAACAAAAAGAGCTGAAATGGATGGGACTACATTGTTGGTGACATTAGATGTGTGTTCGCTTTACACCTCTATTCCTCAAAACGAAGCGATTGGGATTTTGGAACAAATCTTGAACAAAAGAGAACGGCCCCATTTAGTTCCCACAGATTTTGTATTAAATCTCATCAGGATCACATTAGCTGAGAATTATTTCACCTGGAATAAGAACTATTACATACAGAAATCAGGGGTTTCTATGGGAGCAGCCTGTTCGCCTACTATTGCAAATTTATTCATGGAACATTTTGAATGCGAGTGGGTGTATAATTCAAGATGGAAACAGATGTTGAAAAGTTGGTGGCGGTATATAGACGACATTTTTGTTCTTTGGGGCGGCTCTGCCACAGAATTGTATGAATTTGTGACATATCTTAATGAATGTCATGAGACAATTAAATTTGAACACACCTATAGTGAGTTTTCTATCTCCTTTTTGGATGTACAGGTTCAGGTCGCTCAAAGAAAAATTGGAAACGTCGGTGTTTGTTAAACCCACGGATCGGAATACTACATTGCATTTTCAAAGTATGCACCCGTGTCATTGCAAGACAAATGTTCCCTTTGCACAATTTTTACGATACCGTAAAATTTGTTCCACCACTGAGAGATACTTTCAACAAACATCGTATTTACAACATAAATTACAAGATAGAGGTTATCCGAAGTCCTTGGTATCACGAGCAAGAAAACGGGCTTATTACAATCATAGAGAATGGTTACTTAATCCTAATAACAGTACAGTGGAACAACAAGAGGTGGTGACTTTTGTAACAAAATACAATACCCACACGAATAGGATGATAAAGGTCATCAAAAAACATATAGCAATGTTGCATATTTATCCTTGTTTCCAGGATTTAAGGATTTTGTTTGCTTATCAAAGACAGAGCAATTTGAACGATTTGCTATGTGTAGCGGACACATGGAATCGTGAGGTACAATTGGCTGCCAGAATAGGACATCATAAAGCATGTGGGCAGTGCTCTGTGTGTCACATTATGTTGGATGTGGATGCATTTGTGGATTCTTGCACGGGAAAATCGTATCATTTAAAGTCCTGCACGGATTGTCAATCCATGAATGTGATTTATTTATTAAAATGCACTTGCAATTTGTATTATGTGGGACAAACCTCCAGAATGCTAAAAACACGATTGATTGAACATAGACACTGTATACAGGCTAAGAAAACATATGAACCTCTTGTTTCACATTGTCTTTTGAAACAACACGAGTTTGGTGATTTACAGTGTGTGGTCCTGGAGCAAATTCAGATTTCAGAACGCAGAGGGGATATAAGAAAGAAATTAAGACAGAAAGAACAAAGATGGATTTACACGCTGCAAACTGTAATCCCTAAAGGGTTGAACATTTCAATCGAATGGAAAGCTTTTTTGTGAATTGGATGTCTGCCAATAAAGTTATTGTGTTGAATTCATCATGTTTAAGAACAAGGAAATGACGTATATATAGAAGAAGGAAGTGAGATTCGCGTTTAAGACGCCAACCGGAGGCAGTTGAATGCGGTGACTTTGAATTATGGAAATCAGCTGTCTGGATTAAAGTTTTTGCCCTTGAAACAGCCTATTTGGGGCGAAACAGGGTCTCCTGTTGGGCTTTGGAAATAGATGAAGACTGGACAGTTCTAAGAACATTTAAGTTAAGTAGTGTTTCTTTCACCGAATGTTTTGGATTAGTTGCCTTCACCTTTGAGTATTGTGTTAGGTGTTTGTGCACGCAGTATATGAATAAGAAGAGTGGAGTTTTTTTTGTGAAGACTAGTGATTGAAGAAGTGGGGTGCTCCACAGACATATGGTGGTTTCCACACAGGAGCATTCTCTAGGATTTCTGAAGTCTTTTTTTCTCCACATTTCATATATGCTAGCGATCACACACCTCCAATACCCAGGTATACAATAGTGGAATTTGTGGGTTATATATTTTGATTTCAATTACCCCAATATTGACTGGATAAATATTGCATCAGGAAGTGCCAGGGAAATAAAATTTCTAGATATAATAAACAACTGCTTCTTGGAGCAGCCGGTCCAGGAACCGTAAAGAGGGGGAGCCAGTTTCGATCTGGTTCTTGGTGGCATGCACAGCATAGTGCGAGAGGTGGCAGTGTTGGGTCCCCTGGGAAACAGTGATCATAAGATGATCAAGTATGAGCTACTATCTGGGATGAACCTGCAAAGGAAATCTACTGTAGCTGCATTTAACTTTTGAAAGGGAAACTATAATAAAATGAGGACAATGGTTAAAAAGAAACTAAAAGGATCAGCTGCAAAGGTTAGGACACTAACCAGCTTATTTTCGAAGGAGAAGGGCACCCATCTTCCGACACAAATCGGAAGATGGGCGCCCTTCTCCTAAGGGTGGCCAAATCGGTATAATCGAAAGCCAATTTTGGCCAGCCTCAACTGCTTTCCATCGCAGGGACGGCCAAAGTTCAAGGGGGCGTGTCGGCAGTGTACTGAAGGCGGGATGGGGGCGTGGTTAAGAGATGGCTGTCCTCGACCAATAATGGAAAAAAGAAGGGCGGCCCTGACGAGCATTTGGCCAACTTTACTTGGTCCCATTTTGTTCACGACCAAGCCTTGAAAAGGTGCCCGAACTGACAAGATGACCACCAGAGGAAATCGAGGATCACCTACCCTTACTCCCCCAGTGGTCACCAACCCCCTCCCACCCAAAAAAAAAAAACAATTTAAAAACATATTTTGCCAGCCTCTATGCCAGCCTCAAATGCCATACCCAGCTCCATCATAGCACTATGGAGGTCCCTGGAGCAGTTTTTAGTGGGTACTGCAGTGCACTTTAGGCAGGTGGACCCAGGCCCATCCCCCCTTACCTGTTACACTTGTGGTGGTAAATGTGAGCCCTCCAAAACCCATCAGAAACCCACTATACCCACATCTAGGTGCCCCCGTTACCCTTGAAGGGCTATGGTAGTGTTGTACAGTTGTGGGTAGCGGAGTTTGGGGGGCTCAGCACCCAAGATAAGGGAGCTATGCACCTGGAAGCAATTTCTGAAGCCCACTGCAGTGCCCCCTAGGGTGCCCGGTTGGTGTCCTGGCATGTGAGGGGGGCCAGTGGATTTGGCTGGTTTTGAGATGGCCAGCCTCGGTTTCCATTATCGACGAAAACCCGAGGTTGGCGATCTCTAAGTCCGGCGATCTCAACATTTAGGTCGACCATCTCCAAGGTTGACCTAAATGTTGAGATTTGGCTGGCCCCGACCGTATTATCAAAATGAAAGATGGACGCCCATCTTGTTCGATAATACGGTTGGCTCCGCTCCTTCCCGGGGTCGTCCCCGGAGATGGGCGCCCCTGTTCGATTATGCCCCTCCACATCAGGCATGGACATTATTCAAAAATACCATCTTGGAAGCTCAGTCCAGATGCATTCCACGTATTTGCAAAGGTGGAAAGAAGAGAAAAATCAGCCAGCATGGTTAAAAGGTGAAGTAAAAGAGGCCATTACAGCCAAAAGATTGTCCTTCAAAGAATGGAAAAAGGACCCAAATAAAGAAAATAAGAAGCAACATAAGCACTGGCAAGTCAGGTGCAAAGCATTAATAAAGAAGGCTAAAAAAGAATATGAGGAGAAACTTGCCATAGTAACAGTAACAACCTTTTTCAGGTACATCAGAAGCAGAAGCCTGCGAAGGAATCCGTGGACCATTACTACTACTACTACTACTACTATTAAACATTTCTATAGCGCTACTAGACTTACGCAGCGCTGTACAAATTAACATGAAAAAACAGTCCCTGCTCAACAGAGCTTACAATCTAAATTGGACAGAGGAACAGACAGCTAGGGGTGGGGAAATTGCAGTGGTAGGGGTGATAAGTGAGGGTGTTGAGTAAGAGAGTCATGGTTAGGAGTTGAAAGCAGTAGCAAAGAGGTGGGCTTTAAGCCTAGACTTGAAGACAGCCAGAGACTGAGCCTGACGTACTGGCTCAGGGAGTCTATTCCAGGCATAGGGAGCAGCGAGATCATTAGATCATGAAGTAGCAAAAGGGGCGCTCAGGGAGGACAAGACCATAGCGGAGAAACTGAATGAATTCTTTGCTTCTGTCTTTACGGAAGAAGATGTAAGAGATCTGCCTGTACCGGAATTGTTTTTCAAGAGTGATGATGTGAAGGAACTGAAAGAAATCTCGGTGAACCTGGAAGATGTACTGAGCCAAACTGACAAATTAAAGAGTAGTAAATCACCTGGACCAGATGGTATACGTCCTAGGGTACTCAAAGAACTCAAGCATGAAATTGCTGATCTGCTGTTAGTAATATGTAACTTGTCATTAAAATCATCCACACTACCTGAAGATTTTTAAAAAGGGTTCTAGGGGTGATCCGGGAAATTATAGACTAGTAAGCCTGACATCAGTGCCAGGCAAAATAGTGGAAACTATTGTAAATAATAAAATTACAGAACACATAGACAAACATGGTATAATGGGAGAGAGTCAGCATGGGTTCAGCCGAGGGAAGTCTTGCCTCAACAATTTGCTTAATTTTTTCGAAGGCGTGAATAAACATGTGGATAAAGGTGAGCCGGTTGATGTAGTGTATCTAGATTTTCAGAAAGCTTTTGATAAAGTTCTTCATGAGAGACTTCTGAGAAAATTAAAGTCATGGGATAGGAGGCAAGGTTCTGGTGTGGATTAGGAATTGGTTATTGGACAGAAAACAGAGGGTAGGGTTAAATGGTCATTTCTCTCAATGGAGGAGGGTGAGCAGTGGAGTGCCGCAGGGATCTATACTGGGACTGGTACTATTAACCATATTTATAAATGATATGGAAATCGGAATGACAAGTGAGGTGAACAGATTTGAAGATGATACAAAACTATTCAAGGTTGTTAAAACATGTGCGGACTGTGACATATTGCAGGAAGACCTCAGGAACTTGGAAGACTGGGCGTCCAAATGACAGATTAAATTTAATGTGGACAAATGCAAGGTGATGCAGATTGAAAAGAATAATCTGAATCATAGTTCCCTGATGCTAGTGTCCACCTTGGGGGTCAGCACTCAAGAAAACAATCTGGATGTTGTAGATAATATGCTGAAAGCTTCTACTCAGTGTGTGGCGGCGGCCAAGAAAAACAAATAGGATGCTAGGAATTATTAGGAAAGGGATGGGGAATAAGACCGAAAACACTATAATGCCTTTGTAATACTCCATGGTGCATCTGCACCTTGAGTATTGCGTTCAATTCTAGTCGCTGTATCTCAAAAAAGATATAGCAGAATTAGAAAAGGTTCAATGAAGAGCGACCAAAATGATAAAGGGGATGGAACTCCTCTTGTATGAGGAAAGGCTAAAAAGGTTAGGGCTCTTCAGCTTGGAAAACAGATGGATAAGGAGAGATATGATTGAGGCCTACAAAATCCTGAGTGCTGTAGAACGAGTAGAAGTAAATCAATTTTTTACTTGTTCCAAAAGTACAAAGACTAGGGGACACTCGAGGAAGTTTCATGGAATACTTTTAAAATAAATATGAGGAAATATTTTTTCACTCAATGAATAGTTAAGCTCTGGAACTCTTTGCCGGAGGATGTGGTAACAGCGGTTAGCGTATCTGGGTTTAAAACGGGTTTGGACAAATTCCTGGAGGAAAAGTCCATAGTCTGCTATTGAGACAGACATGGGAAGCAACTGCTTGCTCTGGGATTTGTAGTATGGAGTGTTGCCACAATTTGGGTTTCTGCCAGGTACTTGTGACCTGGCTTGGCCACTTTTTGGAAAACAGGATACTGGGCTAGATGGACCATTGGTCTGACCCAGTATGGCTACTCTTATGTTCTTATGGGTTTGGGCAGCAATATTTTCCAGGAGTGGAGTTGTAGCCTAATGGTTTGTGCAGTGGCCTAAGAACCCACAGAAATGGGTTCAATTCCTACTGTAGTTCCTTATGACTCCAAGTAAGTCACTTAACCCTCTGTTGTCCATGTACAAAATAAATACCTGTATATATTATATGTAAACTGCTTTGACTGTAACCACAGAAAGGTTGTATATGAAGTTCTTTCCACTACCTGTCAAAGTTCAGATCTGGTACAGATGCTTCTATATGTCTGCTCTTTCTCTAATGTGGGGAGGGGGTTGGAACTTTTTTTGTTAGCTCATTATCTTGAGTATCGTTACTGTTTGCCACTGTATTATTAAAAAAATAAAATCAATAAAACTGAAACCTAAAAAGACATGTGGAAGGAGGTTTCTTTTCTACTCAATAGTGGTATCTTGAGGGGTGCATTTAGAAAACGGTAGTGTAATGCTGTTGCTATCATTCCTTTTTGTTGTCTTCTGCACCCTTCATGTTTGGATCTTGGATCCCTTTCTTTTCTTTTTATTAGAAGCTGGGGGGGATTTTTCTTAATGATGTTTTAAGAATGATTTTTTTTATTTTGTGGGAACAGCTTCTATATTGTTGTCAAGTGATTCTCAATGTGCAATCTGAATATGAAATAAAATGAAAAAAGGAATGCCCTCGGCAAGCAGAGATATTTTCCAGGTGCTCAAATTCTGTGGCTGGAAGCTGGGATATACCCTCGAGGGCATGGGCAGAATATATGAGCAGACTGGATTGGATGAGTTTTCTGCTAGAATCTCCTACCCTAGAAACCATGAGGGAAAGCTGAAACCTCCTTCAAGTGAGCAAGCCGGAAGCATTTATGGTTTTAATATATCATTTTGTGTCTGGTCAGTCTTCATGTGAGGACAATTTATATGCAAGAGGGCAAAACAGGTCAGCAGAACTGCAGCTGCTTTGCATGGGGTGGTTAGAACTTTGCAAAATTTGAGCCCTGGCTCTAGCTGAGAAGTCCTGATCTTTCTAGAGCTCAAACATTTTGTTTCCTTGCTAGGAAAGTTATTTATTTATTTATTTATTTATTTATTTATTGCACTTGTATCCCACATTTTCCCACCTATTTGCAGGCTCAATGTGGCTTACAGAGTTTTGTTATGACATTGTCATTCCAGGATATCAGATACAATTAGTAATGAGCAGAGATTAAGTACGGAAAATTACTAGCAGACAGCAAAAACTAGAGGGGACAAAACAGAATATCATCTGAGGCCTGTGAGATTCTAGAATGTGAGACATTCTGCTTCACAGTTGTTCAACTTTCATTTTAACAAACATGTTCTTTAATTTAAAAATATCTAGTGGAAAGTGTTTGCAGTACAGTTATAAATCAGGCCTCGACCCTGAGGTTTTAATCTTTATGGAGCAATGCCACCCTCAGTACATTTCAATAATCCAAAAGCAGTGATTTGCCCGATCAGACTAGCAGATGGCCGATCTTCACCTTCATTTTTTCTCTTATTTATTTATTTGTCTTAGTCCTGCATGATAAAAGCCCCATGGCAGTGACGGTATATGGAAAGTCAATAATCAAGCTTGGCAATCTATTTTGCACAGTGTCGCAATGCTGTCTTTTCATTAGAGCTTATAAAGTAAACAGTACGATAAATTCACATACTTATTCTTCCTGAGCACAGCAAATATTACTTTCTGTGTTATACTTCATTTCCGAGAAGATTTTACAGTTTAGGGTTTCTGAAAGCACCTTGCACGTAGCTCTCAGCACCATTTGTAAAATGAATTATTATTTGCATTTAGCTCACACCTTTTCACTAGCAGGTCGAGACAATTTACATTCAGGCACAGCAATATTTCAGTCTAACAGCTGTTAGTAGCTAGATAATGGAACCTACGGTAAAGTAACACGTGAATGATATCCATATGTGTTAATAGAAAGGCATCTGATGGAAACTCTAGTTGCAAGTCTGCACCAAAAATAATGGAAGGTCAAGTGACTTGCCCAGCACCACAAGGAGCTGCAGTAGGTCTAGTTACCGATCTCTGTGTGAATTTCATATAAAATCCTAACACTGCTACGTAAGATTCAAACCACTGGTCTACCACTATTTCTGTTTAGACTAATACCATATACTCCTAGCAAAACCCTTTGCTCTAGTCCAGTGGTTCCCAAACCTGGTCCTGGAGGCACCCCAGCCAGTCAGGTTTTCAGGATACCCACAATGAATATTCATGAGAGAGAGAGAGAGATTTGCATGCACTGCCTCCACTGCATGCAAATCTTTCTCATGAATATTCATTGTGGGTATCCTGAAAACCTGACTGGCTGGGGTGCCTCCAGGACCAGGTTTGGGAATCACTGCTCTAGTCAACCAAGGTTTTTGGTCGTGACCTTCTTTCATCATATAATACTGGATAGGACTCATACCCCCAGATTCTATATACTGTGCTTAGATGTAGGTGCTGAAATCGGCGTGGATTTTATAACACTATCAGGCTTATTTTCAAAGCACTTTGGGAAGCTAAGTTCCATAGGTTTCTATGGAACTTTGGGAGGCTAAGTGCTTTGAAAATATGCCTCCATGTGTAACTTAATTGGCTTAACAGGCTAATGAGTGCTGATAACAGCACTTAACAAGCAATAATGAGCAGTAATTGGCACTGATTAGAATTTAGGCGCACAACTCGCTAAGCGTATTCTTTAACAATGTGTGCCGAACTTCTAACATGCAGAGGCTAAAAAGGGCGTGGTTATGGGCAGGGAAATCAGCATTTCATGGGCGTTATTTAGGCACCTAGTTATAGAATATGGCCCAGTGCACCTAAATCTACGTACCCAGATTACCAGGTTTTCATTGGCATAAATGGATGCGCACAGATATCGGTGCTGAAATATCAACTAAGCATATTCTATAATTGGCACCTAAATTATAGACCGGTGAGTCTGACGTCGGTGCCTGGGAAAATGGTAGAGGCTATTATTAAAAACAAAATTACAGAGCACATCTGAGGACATGGATTACTGAGACCAAGTCAGCATGGCTTTTGTGTGGGGAAATCTTGCCTGACCAATTTACTTCAATTCTTTGAAGGAGTGAACAAACATGTGGACAAAGGGGAGTCGGTTGATATTGTGTATCTGGATTTTCAAAAGGCGTTTGACAAGGTACCTCATGAAAGGCTACAGAGGAAATTGGAGGGTCATGGGATAGGAGGAAATGTCCTATTGCGGATTAAAAACTGGTTGAAGGATAGGAAACAGAGAGTGGGGTTAAATGGGCAGTATTCACAATGGAGAAGGGTAGTTAGTGGGGTTCCTCAAGGGTCCGTGCTAGGACCGCTGCTTTTTAATATATTTATAAATGATTTAGAGATGGGAGTAACTAGCGAGGTAATTAAATTTGCTGATGACACAAAGTTATTCAAAGTCGTTAAATCACGACAGGATTGTGAAAAATTACAAGAGGACCTTACAAGACTGGGAGACTGGGCGGCTAAATGGCAGATGATGTTTAATGTGAGCAAGTGCAAGGTGATGCATGTGGGAAAAAAGAACCCGAATTATAGCTACGTCATGCAAGGTTCCACGTTAGGAGTTACGGACCAAGAAAGGGATCTGGGTGTCGTCGTCGATAACACACTGAAACCTTCTGCTCAGTGTGCTGCTGCGGCTAAGAAAGCGAATAGAATGTTGGGTATTATTAGGAAAGGTATGGAAAACAGGTGTGAGGATGTTATAATGCCGTTGTATCGCTCCATGGTGCGACCGCACCTTGAGTATTGTGTTCAATTCTGGTCGCCGCATCTCAAGAAGGATATAGTAGAATTGGAAAAGGTGCAGCGAAGGGCGACTAAAATGATAGCGGGGATGGGACGACTTCCCTATGAAGAAAGACTAAGGAGGCTAGGGCTATATAGCTTGGAGAAGAGACGGCTGAGGGGAGACATGATAGAGGTATATAAAATAATGAGTGGAGTGGAACAGGTGGATGTGAAGCTTCTGTTCACGCTTTCCAAAAATACTAGGACTAGGGGGCATGCGATGAAACTACAGTGTAGTAAATTTAAAACAAATCGGAGAAAATTTTTCTTCACCCAACGTGTAATTAAACTCTGGAATTCGTTGCCGGAGAAAGTGGTGAAGGCGGTTAGCTTAGCAGAGTTTAAAAAGGGGTTGGACGGTTTCATAAAGGACAAGTCCATAAACCGCTACTAAACGGACTTGGAAAAATCCAAAATTCCAGGAATAACATGTATAGAATGTTTGTACGTTTGGGAAGCTTGCCAGGTGCCCTTGGCCTGGATTGGCCGCTGTCGTGGACAGGATGCTGGGCTCGATGGACCCTTGGTCTTTTCCCAGTATGGCATTACTTATGTACTTATGATAGGCAGTATATCAAGAAATAAAGAGCTTGAACTTGAGTGGAAAAGTAGCCTAATGGTTAGTGCAGTGGGTTAAGAGCTGGGGGAGCTGGGTTCAATTCTCACTGTGGCTCCTTGTGATCCTAGGCAAGTCCCTGAACCCTCCATTGCTCAGATATAAAACTTAGATTGTGAGCCCAGTAGGGACAGAGAAAGCACCTGCATACAGTATGTAATACCACAGAAAGGCAGTATATCAAATCCATGATCCTTTACCTAACTTGGGGGGGGGGGGGGGGGGGGGGGGGGGGGGGGTCCTTTTACTAAGGTGAGCTGAAAAAATGGCCTCCTTTAGTGTAGGCGTGGGTTTTGTGTGGCAAAATAAAAATTGCTGCGCATCCATTTTGGGTCTGAGACCTTACCACCAGCAATTGACCTAGTGGTAAAGTCTCATGCAGTAACCGGGTGGTAATGACCTACACACACCAAATGCCACTTGGCACGCATAGCGGACATGTGCCAAAAATGAAATTACCGCAAGGGCCAGGTGGTAGCCGGGCAGTAACTCGGAATTGGCACACATTGGGTGCGTGTAGGCACTTACATTGCTTAGTACACTAAACTACACTGGCTCCCAATCAAAATCTGCACTCTGGTTCACAAAATTATCTACAGTGAAGCTCCGGGATACATTTTATTTTATTTTTTTATTACATTTGTACCCCGCGCTTTCCCACTCATGGCAGGCTCAATGCGGCTTACATATTATATACAGGTACTTATTTGTACCTGGGGGAATGGAGGGTTAAGTGACTTGCCCAGAGTCACAAGGAGCTGCCTGCGCCTGCAGTGGGAATTAAACCCAGTTCCCTATGACCAAAGTCCAGTACTCTAACCACTAAGCCACTCCTCCACTTCCATGACAGACTTGATCGACCTACCAACTAGAAACACATCCGAATCAACACGAACGTACCCATGCTGCAAAGGACTCAAATACAAATCAACTTGCTCGTCCAGTTTTTCTTACATAAGCACACAACTGTGGAACACACTACCAAAAGCCTTGAAAGTGACGTACGACCACCTAAACTTCCGGAAAACACTAAAAACTAACTTGTTTAAAAAGGCATACCCTACTGATCCAACATAAATGCCTGATCTTTGCAACACAACAAAACTAAAGAACGTAATGGACATAAACACAACTCTTCCGTTGTACGATTCCCTAGTGTGGCTGGGCCACATGAACTTTATCTTACCACAACATCACTTTGTATTTGTTTACACCAGAGTCTGTAACACCTCTCCAGTACTATGTAAGCCACATTGAGCCTACAAATAGGTGGGAAAATGTGGGATATAAATGTAACAAATAAATAAATAGTAAAAGGGCTCCTTGAACTCTGAGGTCTAACTACTAAGCTGCTGCCCTCACTCAAAACTCCCTGCATACATCACACTGATATGTATAGATGGTTGCTTTGTATGCATCTCCACTTGTAAATAGTAGTTTACATGTGTAGATTCCATACACATGCAAATGGTGAGTTCAGAATCAAATCCTGGTACATTTTATTTAAAAAGTAATGAAAGCTATATGAGTACAAGTAAAAATGAGGTACAACCAGTAAGTACCAAGATCATCAAAACGTAAAAACCTAGTCCAAACCCTCAATAACAGGTGTACATCGTATTCCCAAAAGTGTGCTCATAAGATATGTTTGGATGAAAGAGGGGCTACAGTTAGAAATAAAATCGGAAACGTAACAGGTTCAAGAAAAAGTACTTACAGATGTTCAGAGGATGCTGTCACGTAAAGTTTCCCTGCTGTCATGGAATCATAAATAGATTTGCCATGGTGGCACATCACCTTGCAAATGTTATCTTTCTTTATTGGCTAGAGAATAACATGCATCTACAGTATCTATGCATGGGCAAGCCCAAATTTTAACTATATAAATGACAAGAGACCGACTCGCCCGCAAATGCTCAGTCGAGCCCGAACGTTGAGAGAGGAAAAGTCCAAGACCCACCTCCACCAGCTCCAGAACCAGAAAGGAGGAGGAGTCAGAGGTGGGGCAAGGGGTGGAGACTACAGAACAGGCCGAACGTAATGGAGGTCGCCGAGATCAAGAGGCGGGGCAAGGGGCGGAGAGTACAGAACAGGCCGAACACAATGGAGGTCGCCGAGATTGCTGAAGCACCAACATCTACCCCCCTCCCCGACATTGCCACCACCACTCCCACCCCCCTCCGCGCCGGGCCCCCTGCAGTGACATGACAGCGCCTCTCACCTCCGTGTGAAAGCGCAGCATGCAGCAGAAGATCGATCTTCTGCTGTCTGCAGCGCTTTCATATGATGGTGAGAGGTGCTGTCATGTCAGTGCAGGGGGCCCGGCACGGAGGGGTGAGGGAGCTGGACATGGGGGGAGGGAAGGGGAGAGGAGGTTTGCTGGATATGGGGGGAGGGCAGGGGAGAGATGAGGGTTGATGGATGGGGGGGAGGCCAGGGGAGAGAGGAGGGCTGCTGGTCATGGGGGGAGGGCAGGGGAGACTGCAGGGTTGCTGGACATGGATCGATGGAGGGAAGGGGAGGGCAGGGGACAGAGGAGGGTTGCTGGACATGGATGGATGGAGGTGAGAATTATTAAATTTAGAACAACAAAAAACTTGCCCGTTTTAACGGGCTTAATGGCTAGTCATGGTATAAACAGACTCACTTAAGCATCACTCCATCACTGACACTTCTATTTAAGGCATCAAATCACATTAGCTTCCAACCATTAGAGCTTCAGATTGTACATCTATTTGTTTTTGGATACATATATACTGCTAGGCTGCCAAGTACAACTCTGAATTTTATTTTGCAAACCAAAATGAATATTTTTGCAATAAAATGCTGAGCAGTATAAATGACTTATTCCAAACAGATTTAAAGCCAAAGCTGGTGCTTGGGTGTTGAATCGAAAGTTAATAACACAGCAGATGCCTCTCTGATAGGTAATTTCTGTTCAGAAAAGGGCCTATACCACCGAAAGAAATATTGTACACTTGCTTTATTGTTTAGATTTGCTTAATTCCTGGATTTGGCATGGTTTTCAAACTCTGCTCACAATATTCTTGGACACAGAAATAGAAAAATTAGATGAACAGTAAACCACTCCATAACTTGCACAAAACAAATGTCTCAGCCAACAGCCAAAGACTAATTTGCACATCTAATAAAACAACTTGAAATCAAGATTCAGTCGCACAGTCAACAAACAGATCTAACTGAACAAGCATTGGGGTTCTTTCATTAAGCTGCCGTTAAAAGTGACCTTAGCACACCCTTGTGCAGGTTTTTGCTGTGTGATAAGGCTATTTTTACCCCAGCCATTTTGCCTTTTTCTATTTTTGGTATTAATGGCCATGTGCTAATATTCTATAAACTAAATCTCAACACAGACCCCTCCACATTAATCAGTATACTCAAATCTTTCAAACAAGGGATACTCTTCTCAGGGTCTGAACTTAGTAGGAGGTTTTTTTAAGCCAGTGATGAAGCAGTCCTGCTCCCGCAGCTAAATGAAGCAGGGAGCTTCTTGAGGATTTTTTTCCTCCTCATGCTTCCTAATTATCTTGCAAGTTCAGACCCTGAGAAGAGTATCCCTTGTTTGATAGATTTGAGTATACTGACTCATGTGCTAATATTGCCATTAGCACGCAACCACCAGGGCCGGGCCAAAGCAAGATGCCGCTTGATGCGAAGCTAGGGTGCCCCCCCCCCCCGCTGAGATGCCGCCCCCCACAGGCCAAGATGCTGCCCCCTACCTACCTCCAGCCCGTTCGCAGCGTTGCCCCGCTGCTTGCACCCATCTCTTTCCTTTACTGCAGCTGCCTGAGCCTCTGACGAAACAGGAAGTTGCATCAGAGTGGTGGCTGCAGTAAATGGAAGAGGGCGGGTGTCGACAGCAGGGCAGCATATGAGAATCACTGCTGCGGCCAGTTAATGCCATGAAGAGGAGATGCCACACCTGAAGAGTGCCACCTGAGGCCCCTGCCTCAGGTGCCCTAATGGTTGGGCCACCCCTGCTTACCACCACCTATTTTGTAGGTGGTAAGGGTTCATGTGGTATTTCTGTGCTAAGTAATTAGCATGTGGTAATGTAGCTGCATTAACTGATTAGCACAGGAATGTTCACTCTCTGCCCCTAGACACAACTCCTCCAGAATAAAGATTACAACTATTTGTTAGTGTGCAGTTAGCGTGCAAATATTTGGGGTGAATTCTTTATATGGTGCCATAAAAATATGTGCAGAACATACTGCTATTCTATAAGCCATGCTTAAAGATAGGCAGAGTTTATAAAATAGCGCTTGCGCTTGGGAATCACACCTAAAATAAGACACCGGGAGTTTACTAATAAAGGTTGGACCTTTGTCCCAAGATTCCATATATGGTGCTCAAAACTGAGCACTGATACTTTGGTGTCAATCAAAGATATGCACCCAATTAAATTGGTAAAGATGCTAATTAGCACTAATCAGCATCAATTTGGATTGGGTGCACATTTTGCTGTGCGTGATTCTATAAAATGGTGTGCTCAAATTCCATAGTGCACAACCCAAAAGGGGGGTGTGGCCATGAGAGTTGCAGGGGAAGGGCATTCCTAACATTTGCGTGCAGTGTTACAGAATACCAGGGATGTACGCCCAAATTAGACACTGGGAATTACACCTAGTTTCAGCAGGTGTAAAAACCTGGCACCTAAATTTGGGCACTGAAATCGGCACACAATGCTATTCTATAATGAGCGCTCATCTTTCGGCGCAATGCCGAGATGTGTGCGCAAATTAATTGGTTAATGAAATCTTAACCATCATTAATTGGGTGTCAACAACCAATTACTGATGTTAATTGGCACTCCTTAAAATTTGCATATGTATCTAGCTGCACGCTATTCTATAAGGAAGGGCGCCGAATTCCCATAGAGGCCCATTTTACTAAGGTGCGTTGAAAACTGGACTGCGCTGCTGTAGATGCATGTTTACATTTATTTATTGAATTTTATATAACAAGTCAAACATTAATTGTTCAGAAATACAGTCACATATTTTACAGGAAATTGGTACAATAATAACAGACTTAATCATAAATCTGAAATTAAATTATTGTCTCTTTCTTAGACCACAATAATAATTGAGGGAGGCGATAGGTAAATAAGGAGAATTACCAACATCTTTAACAATAATTCGATTTAACCTGCTTATCAATAATATTTCTTAGCTGAAAGTTGTTACTTCTCCTAAAGGACTGTTTAGTTTTTTCTGGTCCAAGAAAGACTGTAGATGAGATGGTTCTAGGAAAACATACTTATTCCCAATAATTCTACACTTACAGGGGTATGCCACCATAAATGTAGCTCCCATACTTCTTATCTCATTTCGCAAACTCATTTGCTGTAGATGCATGTATTGTATGTGTGCAGGTCCATTTTTCAGCATGCCTGCAAAAAAGGTCTGTTTTTGCCGAAAACGAATGTGCAGCGCGCCCATTTGGGGCCCGAGACCTTAAGTGGAGTGGAGGAGTAGCCTAGTGGTTAGTGCAGTGGACTTTGATCCTGGGGAACTGAGTTCGATTCCCACTGCAGGTCCTTGTGACTCTGGGCAAGTCACATAACCCTCCATTGCCCCTGGTACAAAATAAGTACCGGAATATATGTAAACCACTTTGAATGTAGTTGCAAAAACTTCAGAAAGGCGGTATATCAAGTCCCATTTCCCTTTCCCCTTTCAGAGCTCCAGTATCCAAACCCTGTCAGAAACAAACACATTCCAGACATCTTTAGAAAACCCGTCATAACAAAGCAGCACCAGGACTCAAAGAGCAACAACCCTACCTACAAAAAGAGACCCTTATAATAATAATTATAATACTAATACTTCCTGCTTGAAGAACAGAACAAGTCAGACTGGCCTCCATTGAAGAGATTTGCAAGGCTGCAACGTGGTCATCAGTCCACACATTCACATCTCACTACTGCCTTCAGCAGGATACCCAACGTGACAGTCGGTTTGGGCAGGCAATGCTGCAGAATCTGTTTGGGGTTTAGAATCCAACTCCACCCCCCTAGACCCATTTTGATTCTGTTCCAGGCTGCACTCTCAGTTAGTTGATTTTGGTTTCAGGTCAATCTATGTTATGTCCTCGCCATTGCGAGGCCCAATTAACCAATGTTCATTGTTTTGAGTGAGCCTGGTTGCTAGGGATACCCCACATGTGAGAACAAGCAGCCTGCTTGTCCACAGAGAAAGCGAAGATACTTACCTGTAGCAGGTATTCTCCGAGAACAGCAGGCTGATTGTTCTCACAAACCCACCCTCCTCCCCTTTGGAGTTGTTGTTATTGTTGTTTTGTTGTTTATATGCTTTTTGATTAAACTGAAGAGGCACGCTCGCACGGCCCACGGGAAGTTGTTCGCGCTCCCCATGCGACGGAACTCTCGAAAGACTTTGATTTTATTTTGCTTGCAAAATTTTTCGCCAATTCCTGGGCTGCCGCGGACGTCGACCCACATGTGAGAACAATCAGCCTGCTGTCCTCAGAGAATACCTGCTACAGGTAAGTATCTTCGCTTTACCTTCACATCCTGGACTCTTCATTTTGTTGGAACTCACTTATTTTGTTCTTTGCTTTTGGATAACAGTTTACACATCCAACATGGTTTATTCAAACACCTGAATTTTATAAGAGAAAACATTTATGTAGTTGGCGTTGCCACCATTCACACAGCTTCCTTTGAATATTGGGCTACACAGGTTCAAAGTAATTAGATTTAAAAACCAATGATCTCTTTCTGAAAGATTATATTTGATTAGCTTTACTGATTTATAGCCTGCTTAGAGCTAAGTGACAGACAAATAGTACAGGGCTAAGAAAACAATAAGGCAAGAAGTCCACAAAAAAGGAGCAGACCATGTGAAAAACACAGTTTTTATTTCCCACTTTTAACTCCCAGGTTTACCCGTGCTAACCCAGGTTGGAGAAGCTGTTTTTATCAGTTTGGTGAGGCTTGAGATTTCACACTAGCTTGTATTCATCCGCTCCTGATGCAGCCGTTTGGCAAAACATGGCCATGTTGGTCGACCTTGTATAGGCCTGGGAGCTGAAAGTGACAAATACTTTATTTTAATATGCTTTGCTTCTCTTTTGTTCTATATACAAATAGTACTTATATAAAATAAGCACAAATTTTAAACCATATACATAAAATATATAAAAGCATTTACAATCTTACAATCACACTCATGGCATAGTATACATTTGCCCTTCCTTTGAATATTGATGTTTAATTCATCGTCCAAGTAGTTTGTGTCTTCACAAGTCAATTTCTGTGCTCTACATCTTCAAATATTATCATGTCTGCTACAACATTTACTTAGATCTTTGCAAACGAATAAGACATTATCTATTGTGATGAGAAAAAGTAACGGTCTAGTAGGTGGAAGATTGAACTACGAATCACAACAAATGCTGGGTTATAGGTACAAGGAGTGCAAGGCTGTCCTCTGCCACTGGTTCCTCTGAATACCCACATCATTTTATCACATCCTCCTCAATATTTGATTGATCGTTGTGGAATCAATCTGTATATTTACGCAGATGATATTTTGTTGGTAGTGCGAGTTTCACCTGGAACTGTTGATTTAGCCCCCTATTCAAGGGTGTTTGCAAGATTCTCAGTTGGTTAGAGAATAACTGGATGGTTTTAAATATGAAAAAGACTGTCGTCTGCTGGATAACAGGCAGACGAGAGAGACATGGTACTTCTGTACAGTTGTGTGGGGAAACCTTTCTGGTGGTTGATGAGTTCAAGTACTTAGAGGTTTGGCTGGATTATCGGTAGAGTTTTACAGGGCAAATGGATAGACTTGTGAGTTGGGAGTTTATGACTTTACCTAAACTGTGCGCGATACAAAGGTATGTGGATGAAAAGGCCTTTCATTGTTTTATGCCATGTTTATGACACAGTTGGACTATGCAAATACAATTTTAGTCGGATTCCCTCAATATCATCTGAGAAAGCTTCAGACACTGCAAAATGTTGCAATCCGTATATTAGGTAGAGCTAGTTGTCAAGCTCATGTTACCCCACTATGTTCAATATCACTGGTTGCCAGTATATTTTAGATTGCAAGTTAAAAAACTGGTTTTCACGTATAAGGCATACATATTATGAGCAGCTGCTATTGCCAATTGTGTCATTAATACAAGCTTGTATCCCAAGTAGGGAATTGTGGTCTTTGGAGTCTTCTACTTTGGTAATCCCAGGGATCAAAGAAGCACGTTTGGGTATCACATGCAAATAGGCTTTTTTTCAGTGTGGTTGCCTCTGACCTTTGGAATAAGATTCCCTCCACTTTGGGAGCAGAACATAATGTTTTACATGGATTGATGCAATAATATCTGCACTGAGTCTGGATTCAAATTGTGGCAGCTAAGCCCTAGGTTTCTCCTAGCATATACTTGAATAGATTCTGGAATGAGAGCAAACGTATATGTGAACAAGGATGAATGTTTATTGTATAGAGAAATAAACCCTTGAATTTTAATGTTTGTTTCTGAACCCATGTGCAAAAATCTACTGCTGCTGAACCTGTGGGGTGTTATGCCACAGGTCAAGGAAACATGGGAAGCCTTAGTGGATATAAAATATACATTTTTTGCAAAGGGTATCCAAGGGATATCTTTTATCTTGCATAAAGCAAGTTTTTCACAGATGTGTCATTTGTCCTGATGACAAACAGATGACATTTTTCTCCTTTGAGGCCACTTGACTTCATCACATCTCCTGACAGCTACATGACTTTGAAGACAGTACTTGCCGGAGGATGTCATTGCAATTCACAAGTTGCTTTCTCCAGAGATCTGGAAACAGCAATTCAGTGAAAGATCAAAGAAAACTGAGATAAAAATAGATTCCAGGTCAAGGCACATTTGCTTCTTATTATCAATACTTTCATTACTTACATCTTTAGCATTGATAAATTACATATTTACTCTCCAGTGATTCTAATGTTGTGGCTGTATTTTTTTGTAGCCTTTGAAGGAAGTGTGCCATCGAGGTTCTTCTAGCTTCTGGCAAAAGTGAAAAAGGTTGATCCTTATTGAGTAAGGATTTTTTATTCTGTACTATTATTTACATTTAACTCACACCTTTCTCAGTAGCAGCTCAGATTTCAGCACACTATAGTGCTCCTAAATTTATCACATTTTATACCAGTCTGTTTGAATAAAAACAGAACTGTCACAGCAAGTACCTGGATTTGGCTGCAGACAGAGATCTCACAATGGAAGGAATGAAGAGGAGCCTGTGTGCTCGACACATACTGCCAGATTCTATATAGTGCGCCTAGAGATCCACACCGAAATTCAGGTGTATTCTGTAAAAATATGTGTAACTTAATTGGCTTAGGGGTCCTTTTACTAAGGTGTGCTGAAAAATGGCCTGCAGTAGTGTAGGCGCGTGTTTTGAGTGCACGCAGATCCATTTTTCAGCGCACCTGCAAAAAATGCCTTTTTTACAATTTTTGCCAAAAATGGACGTGCGGCAAAATTAAAACTGGTGTGCGTCCATTTTGGGCCTGAGACCTTACTGCCAGCCACTGGCCTAGCAGTAATGTCTCACTCATTAGCTGGGTTGTAATGACATACGCACATCAAATGCCACTTGGCATGCGTAGTGGACACACACCAGAAAATAAAAATTATTTTTTCGGATGTGCGCCAAAAATGAAATTACCGCAAGAGCCACGCGGTAACTCCAAACTGGTGTGCATTGGGCACGCGTAGATGCTTAAGCGGCTTAGTAAAAGGGCCCCTTAACAAGCTAATTAGTGTTGATAACATCACTTAACAAGCAATAATGAGCACCAGTTGGCAATAATTAGAATGTACGCATACAACTCGCTAAGCATATTCTGTAATGAACTGCTCCTACATTCTAATACATGCAGCTCAAAAGGGGCGGTGAAATGGGCATTACATGGGTGTTCCCAAATTTACATGCTTAGTTATAGAATATGACCCAGTGCGTGTAAATCTATGCGCAGGGATTTATGCCACTTTTCATTGGTGTAAATGGAGGCACATAGTTTTAGGCACTGAGATATCAATTAAGCATATTCTATATACTGCACCTAAATCTAGGCGCTGCTTATAGAATACACTTAGGCAGAAGTGTTTACCATGTGGATTTTTTAAGCACCTTATATAGAATCTGGCTCATATTGTCTGCTTTCAGGTACACTAGGTATTTCCCCAGCCCCAGAGGAATTACAATCTAAGGGGACTTTAACTAAAGTGCATTAAGCACTTACCCCCATATTCTATATAAGGCGCTCAAATTTATCGAGCCAATTAACATCTATAATTGGGTGATAACAACTAATTATTGATGTTAATTGACATTAAAATTTGTACATGCATCTAGCTGCATGCTATTCTATAAGGCTTGGCGCCTAACTCTACTAGCTTGTAACTCAAAATGGGTACGGCCATGGGCAAGTGAGGGGTGTTCTGAAAAGCTGCACACGGAATTACAGAATATGGCCTCAGTGCACCTCGCTTAGGCATCAGCATAATCACCAGGTTTCAGCAGGCGTAAGTCTGGTGCCTAAAATTAAAACGCGGGAATCGGTGCTAAGCACTATTTTATAAAGGGTACATGCCCTTTACAATTTGCGCTGATTTTTCCAGCCCTGGATTTTGAGCACCATTTATTGAATGCAGCCCTTAACACACAAATTGTCATGCCTTAACTGCTGCCACAGAAATGCAGTAACTGCTTTTCCGTTATTTTTGCCAATTAGTGCATGCTATTTTGCACATTAAGGGCTAGATTCTATATATGGTGCCAGAAAAATCCACGCAGTAAAAAAAAGATGTCTAGGCGTATTCTCTAAAGTGTGCCTACATTTTATAGACTAGGCATAAATTTCCAGGCGTTATGTTGAATACGCTGAAATTTGGTCACGCCCATTTCCATGTTTTACTTGGCACAAATCCCGGTACCTAACTTAGGCGCAGAGCGGATGAATTCTATAATAATGCCCATAGATTTTAGAAACACCCATGCCCCGCCTATGCAACTTATAATTTAGGTGCACCATCTTACAGAATACACACAGCGAGCTGTGCGCATAAATCTTAATTAATGCCAATTAGTGCTGATAATTGCTTCTTAATATCCAATTGACAGCGCTGATTAGCTAGTTAACCAATTAAGTTATGTGCATTGCTGTAGAATAGAGTTTGATTTCTGCGTGGAAGTTATGGCACGATATATAGAATTTGGGTGTAAGGGCATTTACTGTTAGGTGTGTAACTTGGTAGGATGTGGGTAAAGATTGACATGGAGAGTATATTGCAGTTAGTATGTGGCAACTACAGGATCCTATGCTAACCGACAATTCTGTAGATAGCACAGGTCCACTTATCACCTCCTAAACAGAAGTCACTAGGGTCCAGATTCACTAAATAGTACTCAAAATTAGGTACCGTTCTATAAAGAGCACTCTGGGCTGAGCGCTTACCCCTAGATTCTGTGCATAACAAGGTAATCAGCATTTTTAACAGCACTAAACAAGCAATAATCAGCATTAATTGGCAATTATCACAATTTATGCGTGGAAATCACTAAGCGTATTCTATAAAGAACTGCAACTAAATTGCAAAGGGTGCAGTTCAAAATAAACGCTGTATATCATAGAGGCCATGAAAAGGTACAAATCATACATATTTCTAGCTTTTATTTTAGTTATTATGCTTTTCTTGAGCTGGGAGCAGACTTAAGAGTTGCAACAGAGCTATAAAGTGCTTTTCCTCAAAAATACCTTTCTAAGGCTGTGGTTTGACATTTGGCCTATGCTAGCCTATGCTAATTTGTGATACGTTGCTGGTCAACAACTAAGAAAGAGACTCCTATGACTAAGGACATCTGCTGTATCCAGATAAACAATCAAAAGGAGAAGTAAGTGGGTGTGAGTAAAATTATATCCTTAGCACGAGGGTTGGGGTAGTAACTTGGTAACATACCCATTATCTAATGAAAACTTATGAGTATATACATGACAGGCCCTAACTGTCAATTTAAGGGAATAAATGATAGAATTTGATGGAACGTGTTGGAACATGATTCATCTTTCCAGAATATTCTGTTTCCTGTTAAGATGAATCATGTTCCAACACGTTCCATCAAATTCTATCATTTATTCCCTTAAATTGACAGTTAGGGCCTGTCATGTATATACTCATAAGTTTTCATTAGATAATGGGTATGTTACCAAGTTACTACCCCAACCCTCGTGCTAAGGATATAATTTTACTCACACCCACTTACTTCTCCTTTTGATTGTTTATCTGGATACAGCAGATGTCCTTACCTGCTAGTTCCGTTTCCTCTTAAATACTTTTTTCTTCCTTTCTTCATTATCTTAATTATAATTACCCTTCCTACCTAATGAATTATAATTAAGATAATGAAGAAAGGAAGAAAAAAGTATTTAAGAGGAAACGGAACTAGCAGGTAGACATATTGACAGCTCCAAGGGAAAACTGTGTTTTTATTTGCTACATATTATACTGTATTGGGAGTTTATTTGTTACTATTTCAATAATTACTGATTGGCTTCTTTAACAATTTGAATAAACATTTATTATGTCTAATACTTTTTTAGTAGCCAGAGTTTTTCTTGCCTGGAATTATGCCTGGGGGAGTAAAGATTTACTCGAGGGTCCCTCCCCCCCCAGGAGATCTCCAGAAGGTTACTTCTGTCTCAGAGGCAAGACAGAAAGTGGACAACGCACGTAGTTTAAAAGGGGCATGCTTATGGGTGTGTTTATGGGCATTCCAAAATTTCCACGTGTAATTACAGAATATGGGTCAGTGCACCTAAATCTACACACAGGGATTTACACCAGGTTTTTATTGGCATAAATGGGCACACATAGATTTAGGCGTTATGGTATCGACTAAGCATATTATATACACTGCACCTAAATCTTATAGAATACACTTAATTCTGCACAGATGTTTTAGGAGCTATATATAGAATCTGGCCTATAGTGTGGATTCCCACGTCTGATTTTGGGGGTGAGGACTAAAACATGCTGAAACCTGATCTAAATCCTGGTGCGCAAGAGGTACACACAACCACGATATTCTATATCACTGTACCTAAAGTCTTGGAACACCACTGATCCACCCATGCCCCTCCCATGGCCATACCCCCTTTTGGGTTACAGGTGAGACAGTTTGGGTGTGCAGCAAGTCCAAATTAGTGCCAATAAAATCAATAATTTATTGTTGGTAGCTTGTTAACTTCACTAAGTAGAACGAGTACTTTTGGAACGAGTAAAAAAATCAAATCTAGGGGACACTCGAGGAAGTTACATGGAAATACCTTTAAAACAAATAGGAGGAAATGTATTTTCATTCAACAAATAGTTAAGCTCTGGAACTCTGCTGGAGGATGTGGTAACAGCGGTTAGCATGTCTGGGTTTAAAAAAGGTTTGGAGAAATTCCTGGAGGAAAAGTCTATAGTCTGCTATTGAGAGAGACATGGGTAGCAACTGCTTGCCCCAGGATTTGTAATATGGAGTTTTGCCACGATTTGGGTTTCTGCCAGGTACTTGTGACCTGACTTGGCCACTGTTTGGAAAACAGGATACTGGGCTAGATGGATCATTGGTCTGACCCAGTATGTCTACTTTTATGTTCTTATGTGTTCTCAAATTTGGGTGACCTATAGAGAATTCAGGGATCAGTGCATCTGTGCTAACTGTGAGCATTGCACCACACAGTAATGGATATTTTAAAATGTGACCTGCAAATGAAATGCTGGACATACCCCCTAATAGGTGCTGCATTAAATTTGTACTCCTACACATTAATTTCTTATGTTATGTTAAGGTGCCATAACTGCAAAATTTACCGCACATTAGTAAAAGAACCCCTGATTTTGTACCTGAGCCAATGGAAGGTTAAGATCCCTATTTACTAAGCCGCACTGTAGGCAAGCAATCTTTTTAGCGCGCATTAAAAATTAGCCTGTGCTAACATTAGAGACACCCATAGGAACATAATAGGTGTCTCTATCGTTAGCGTGCACTAAAACGTTTGCACGCCTACAGCGTGGCTTAGTAAACAGGGCCCTACGTGACATGGCCGACAAAGGGCAGTTGTAGGATTTGACCTGGTCTTCCCTGGTTGTCAGCCTGGAGTGGAACAGGTGGATGTTGGAGTGGAACAGGTGGATGTGAAGCGTCTGTTCACGCTTTCCAAAAATACTAGGACTAGGGGGCATGCGATGAAACTACAGTGCAGTAAATTTAAAACAAATTGGAGAAAATTTTTCTTCACCCAATGCATAATTAAACCCTGGAATTCGTTGCTGGAGAACGTGGTGAAGGCTGTTAGCTTGGCAGAATTTAAAAAGGGGTTAGACGGTTTCCTAAAGGACAAGTCCATAAACCGCTACTAAATGGACTTGGGAAAAATCCACAATTCTGGGAATAACATGTATAGAATGTTTGTACGTTTGGGAAGCTTGCCAGGTGCCCTTGGCCTGGATTGGCCGCTGTCATGGACAGGATGCTGGGCTCGATGGACCCGTGGTCTTTTCCCAGTGTGGCATTACTTATGTAGGGAACTGTAGGCAAAAGAGTTTCTTTTTGTTTAGTTTCCTGTGTTGTTTGTATATTGTTTTGCCTTATTCACATGAAGAATAAGGAAACAACAGGAAACAGTTCCTGAGGTGGGGCGAAATGCTCAAATCTGTCATGAGCTGATTCCTGCTGGACCAGTTAGGAAACAGGAACTATTCTATCAAAAATAGAAGATAGAGCTAGGCAAGGACTGGGTATAGTGGACCCTTGAAAGACACCTTAGGTCAGCCTGGAAAATGGTTGTCTTCCAACCTGAAGATCACAAATTCAAGGCTGGTTTCTTCCTAATTGCGATTAACACTGCAAAAAAAAAAAAAAAACCTGAAATTTAAAGACAGCAAAAATAAACCAGTCATTTGTGGGGATTTTCCTGTCCTTTCAGGTCAGACTCAAACAGCTTCTATCAGCTTTTTAATTTAGGTGACTGAGTCAATCTTTCAATACCTTTACTTTAGCTGGTTCATTCTGTCACATAAATACAGGGCTGAAAAACCTTATCCTCTTAAGCCTTTCTTCATATGAGTGGGGTTCCATCCTCTTAATCATTTTAGTCGCCCTTCTCTCCACCTTTTCTCATTCCACTATATCTTTTTTTTTTTGAGATGCAGCAACTTCCCTGAATGATCTGCTCTAAAACAAAAAGAAACTGTGTTCAACACAGGTCCAGAACTGTTACTCCAAGGAGTTTCATGCACTTGTTTTGCAGTCTCTCTCTACGTCACAATAACAGAATGGACCAACGAGAAACTTTAGGAACTTATGCCTTAGCCCTTGTCAAACCCTCCCATATCACTATTTAAGGGGCCTTTTTACTAAAGAGTGTTAAGCCGCCTTTAATGTGACATTAGCATGGGAAGATACCACAAAACATGTTAAAGTGTTTTGCAATATTTTGTCTGTTTTTGCACGCTAAGCACATGTTAACTATTATTTTAAAATATTTTTTGTAAAGGGGATGTGTCATGGGCAGAGAGTGGGCATTTCCTGCGCTATTAGGGTAACACGTTTTGATTAGTGCACGCTACCTGGATAATGCAGACTAAATAGGAGGTGGTAAGCGCTTCTGCATTAATTCTCTGCGGTCTCACACAATAATGGCAACATTGGTGCACAACCTGAAAATTTTAAAAGCCCTAAAAAGTGCTGTGTTAAACCTGGGCTTACATAAGTACATAAGTATTGCCATACTGGAACAGACCGAAGGTCCATCAAGCCCAGCATCCTGCTTCCAACAGTGGCCAATCCAGGTCACAAGTACCTGGCAAGATCCCAAAACAGAAAAATACATTTTATGTTGCTTATCCTAGAAATAAGCAGTGGATTTTCCCAAGTCCATTTTAATAATGGCTTATGGACTTTTCTTTTAGGAAGCTAGCTGAAACTTTTTAAAGCCCCGCTAAGCTAACTGCTTTTACCACATTCTCAATTAATTCCAGAGTTTAATTACACATTGAGTGAAGAAATATTTTCTCTGATTTGTTTTAAATTTACTACTTTGTAGCTTCATTACGTGCCCCCTAGTCCTAGTATTTTTGGAAAGAGTAAACAAGCAATTCACGTCTACAAGGTCCACTCCGCCCATCTCCTCTCCTCCTTGAAACCCACAACCTGTTCCTCAGACCCCATCCCCACCAACTTACTTAACACCATCTCTCCTACTATCACTCCCCCCCATCTGTTATATCCTCAACCTCTCTCTCTCCCTCCACTGCAACTGTCCCGGACACCTTCAAGCATGCTGTGGTCACACCACTCCTCAAAAAACCATCACTTGACCCTACCTGTCCCTCCAACTACCGCCCCATTTCCCTCCTACCCTTCCTCTCCAAGATACTAGAACACGCCGTTCACAGCTGCTGCCTTGATTTTCTCTCCTCTCATGCCATCCTCGATCCGCTTCAATCCGGCTTTCGCCCCCTACACTCGACAGAAACGGCACTATCTAAAGTCTGCAATGACCTGTTCCTCGCCAAATCCAAAGGTCACTACTCCATCCTCATCCTCCTTGACCTATCCGCCGTTTTTGACACTGTCAATCACAACCTACTTCTTGACACACTGTCCTCTTTTGGGTTCCAGGGCTCTGTCCGTCCTCTCCTGGTTCTCCTCTTATCTCTCCCATCGTACCTTCAGAGTACACTCTCATGGTTTGTCCTCCACCTCTATCCCGCTCTCTGTTGGAGTTCCTCAGGGATCTGTCCTTGGACCCCTTCTTTTTTCAATCTACACCTCTTCCCTGGGCTCCCTGATCTCATCTCATGGCTTCCAGTATCATCTTTATGCTGATGACACCCAGCTTTATCTCTCCACACCAGACATCACTGGGTAAACCCAGGCCAAAGTATCGGTCTGCTTGTCCGAAATTGCTGCCTGGATGTCCGACCGCCACCTGAAACTGAACATGGCCAAGACCGAACTTATTGTCTTCCCACCCAAGCCCACTTCTCCTCTCCCTTCACTCTCTATCTCAGTTGATACCCTCATCGTCCCCGTCTCATCTGCCCGCAACCTCGGTGTCATCTTCGACTCCTCCCTCTCCTTCTCTGCGCATATCCAGTAGATAGCCAAGACCTGTCGCTTCTTCCTCTATAACATTAGCAAAATTTGCCCCTTCCTCTCTGAGCACACCACCCGAACTCTCATCCACTCTCTCATTACCTCTCACCTTGACTACTGCAACCTACTCCTCATCGGCCTCCCACTTAGCCATCTATCCCCCCTTCAGTCCGTTCAGAACTCTGCTGCACATCTTATCTTCCGCCTTGACCGATATACTCATATCACCCCTCTCCTCAAGTCACTTCACTGGCTTCCAATCAGATACCGCATACAGTTCAAGCTTCTCCTACTAACCTACAAATGCACTCGATCTGCAGCCCCTCCTTACCTCTCTACCCTCATCTCCCCGTATGTTCCTACCCGTAACCTCCGCTCTCAAGACAAATCCCTCCTTTCAGTACCCTTCTCCACCACCGCCAACTCCAGGCTCCGCCCTTTCTGCCTCACCTCAACCCATGCTTGGAACAAACTCCCTGAGCCCATACGCCAGGCCCCCTCCCTGCCCATTTTCAAATCATTGCTCAAAGCCCACCTCTTCAATGTCGCCTTCGGCACCTAACCACTACACCTCTACTCAGGAAATCTAGACTACCCAACTTGACATTTTGTCCTTTAGATTGTATGCTCCTTTGAGCAGGGACCGGCCTTCTTTGTTAATTTGTACCGCACTGCGTAACCCTAGTAGCGCTCTAGAAATGTTAAGTAGTAGTAGATTAGCCTTCGGCGACCAACACTTCCTTCCTCAGGTCAGGAGAGGATACCATAACAGCAGTATACTGTCCTGACCTGAGGCAGGAGGTTTTGGCCTCTGAAAGCTAATTGAAAAGGGTGTTAGGCTAGTACAATAAAAAAAGGTATCATCTTATTTTCCATTTTCAAGTGCCTGAACTGAGCATATGCGGGAGGGCCAGCATCGGTGGCTGAAGCACGCTGCCAACTGCTGCACTGCTCAACTAGCAAGGTAGGGGGCTCATGCAGTGGACCTCTTCAGCTAGTGAGGCTTGGGCATCTCCACCAGCGAATCAACCAGTGCACTTAAGCCCTGTGGGGATTAGATGCTGGATAGGGGGTGTAATAGAGTGAACTGAAACACTCCCTCATGCCCATCCCTGCTGTCACTGGTATAAATAAAATACTTTTTTGGAATGGCTGTAGGATTGTGGTGTGCCAGGAGGCATAGCCATGAGCTAGATTGAGCAGAGCCAAGGCAGCATGGGGTTGGACTGGGGACATGTACCTAAAATATCCCTTTCAAAAATTAAGACCCCTTGGCAGCTCTGGAGGCTGGCATATAGAGACTGGTAAGTAATGTTTTTAATAATATTTTTTGGGGTGGGAAGGTTTCAGTGATCACTGGGGAGTAAGGGGAGGTCATCTCTGATTTCCTCCAGTGGTCATCTGGTCATTTAGGGCACTTTTTTGTGCATTATTCATGATAATAACAGGTCTAGTTCAAAACATCTTAGTTTTAGTCCTGGACATTTTTGTTTTGTTCCATTATGGCTGAAAAACATCCAAGTCTTAGGAACACCCAAATCCTGCCCTTAACACACCCCCTTGAGATTTGGATGCACTGCTGGTGAACAACATAGAAAAGTATCTGAAAAATAGGTTTTGAAAATACCGATTTGGACGTTTTTATGAGAAAAATGTCCAAATGCTGCTTCATGCCACTTTTTAGACATTTTCAGACTCATTTTTGAAAGAGAAGGACGACACAGATCGGAAGATGGGCATCCTTCTCACAGGGTCGCCCAAATCGGCATAATCGAAAGCCGATTTTGGGCGTCCCCAACTGCTTTCCCGTCGCGGGGACAAGCAAAGTTCATGGGGGCATGTCGGAGGCATAGCGAAGGTGGGACTTCCTTGACCCATAATGGAAAAAAAAGGGCGTCCCTGACGAACACTTGGACGACTTTACCTGGTCCTGTTTTTCTTATGACCAAGCCACAAAAAGGTGCCTGAACTGACCAGATGACCACCGGAGAGAATCTGGGATCACTTCCCCTTACTCCCCCTGTGGTCACTAACCACCTCCCACCCTAAAAAAACATCTTTAAAAATATTTTGTGCCAGCTTCGAATGTCATACCCAGGTCCATCGCAGCAGTATCCAGGTCCCTGGAGCAGTTTTAGTAGGCACTGCAGTGCACTTCAGGCAGGCGGACCCAGCCCCCCCCCCCCCCCCACCTGTTTACACTTGTGGTGGAAATGTGAGCCCTCCAAACTCACCACAAACCCACTGTACCCACATCTAGGTGCCCCCCCTTCACCCGTAAGGGCTATGTAGTGTACAGTTGTGGGTACTGGATTTGGGGGTTGGGGGGCTCAGCACACAAGGTAAGGGAGCTATGTACCTGGGAGCAATTTCTGAAGTCCACTAGGGTGCCCAGTTGGTGTCCTGGCATGTCAGGGAGACCAGTGCACTATGAATGCTGGCTCCTCCCATTACGGAAGGCTTGCATTTGGTCGTTTCTGAGATGGGTGTCCTTGGTTTCCATTATCACTGAAAATCAGAAACGACCAAGTCTAGGGACGACCATCTCTAAGGATGACCTAAATGTCAAGATTTGGGTGTCCCCAACTGTATTATCAAAACGAAAAGATGGACATCCATCTTGTTTTGATCATACGAATTTCCCTGCCCCTCCACCAGGACGTTTGCGAGGACGTCCTCAGCAAATCTTGGGTGTCCCTTTCGATTATGCCCCTCTTGTTTTCTTTCAAAAATGAGCCTACAATCTCCAAACTCCTTCATATTCATGCCTATGTCTTCATAGCACTTGCTTTCCCTGACTATCATACAAGCATGTGTACTCACTATGGGTCCTGTTCACTAAGCCACGCTGTAGGTGCGTTAACATTTTTACTACATGTTAACCATGTACACATGTTAACTGTGTACACGCCTTCACTATCCCTATAGGCACCTACACAGTTAGCACATGCACTAATTGTAGGTGTGTTAAAAACAATAACGCACCTTAGTAAACAGGGCCCTATGTTTGGTATTGTTGCATGACCCACAAAGTTGTCATGCAGATTTTTCTCAAGCATGTAGACAAGTTTCACTGATACTCCCTAAAATATATGGTTGCATTTATTTTCTAAGAAACATCCATATTCAGTTGCTAATACACATAACCTGCCTCTCTTTTAACATGAATTATGCAGTCTCACATTTGGTTCCAATTAGCATCCAACTTTTCTAACAAATGGAGAAATGTGAGGTAAAAAGTCACACAACAACAGTTCCAATTCTGTAACAAATAGTCTTTAATAAATATATTCTAAAATCATCAACCAAAATCCATGGCACAATCATAGGGAGGGACCTGACACAACTGTGTTTCGGCAACTATGCCTGTGTCAGGAGTCACAAAATACTCTATTTCCAGTCCATATTCTTCAGTCCCGTCGAACCACGTTGCTTTCAGAGCAAGAGCAGTCAACCGCCCTCCGCCCTCTCAACAGCACGAGCCTCACATCTTTTTTCAGAACTGTAAGTATGGGAGCGAAAGTAGTGTTGTCATACTTCAAGTTACAATAGTGGAGGAGCCACCCAGTTCTGCTATGTACCCCCAAAAGACCACCTTCATAGCTTGAAGAGCAACGCTGCTACTTCTACTTCCATACTTACAGCTCTGGACAAAGGCGTGAGGCTCGTACAGTCGAGGGGGGAGGAGGACTGAAACTGTTTTTGTGTGACCTTTTTCCTCACTTTTCTCTACTTTGTTGTGTTGTTTGTTGTCTGGCTTTGCGTCCCAATTACTGGTGGTGCCATCTAATCACCGCTAAGCTTGTTCGTCCACACCTTCTATACAGGATTCCTTTGTGTTTCTTATCCTTCTATTTGGACTTTGGCCACACGTTTTGTTTTGTTTTTTACATGTGCACACAACTTTCTGCTTTCTTAAGGTTTTTCATATGCTTTCTGTTTTTTTTTATATGCGAAGAGTCTCTTGACTGAACACAAACTTTTCAGTACAAACCCATAATATTTCCAGTCCCTGTATTCTAGAATACCCCAACCCAACATTCCTGGGGGTGGTAGGGAAGGAAGCATCTATATCTTGCCCCATATTCTGCTTTCAGTGAAATATGCAGCTTGTTTCAGATCTGAGAGACCGGTCAGATTAGCAAACTCAGCAAGGCAAAACGTTCAGCATGACCCTGAAAGTCTTTGCAGAATTTTCTGTCTCATGCATCACTGACCAATACTAATATTCCCTCTCAGACATCTGTAGGGATCCCCCAGGCAGGCACTTGTTTAAGAGCAGTTTCTAGGGTTGTACAAACAAGAAAATAATAGAGCCTACACAGTGACAAAGCTAGGACTGAATGGGCCCCACGAGGAAAATTAAAAATGGCCATTATGACACCATCTTTCCCAAGGTAGTTGGGACTAGGTGGAAAGGGGGGAGGGGAGAAGGGCTAAGACCCTGCATAAAACACATTCCAGACATATATAGAAAACCTGTCATAATAAAGCAGAACTAATATCCAGGGCTCAAACAGCATCAACCCTACCTATAAAAAGGCAGCACACTAGAATACCAATATACTTCCTGCTGGAAAAACAGAACGAGTCAGACTGCTACAGATCCCTATATAGAAACTAAACACTAGCAGAATATCTCACTTCTATCCAGGGCTTTTTTTGAGGGGGTACTCGGGGGTACTGAGTACCGGCACCTTTTCCAGTGTCTTCTAAAATTGACCCACGGACCACAAGTTTTAATGAAAGAGCTCAGGCTCAAGACACCAATTCTGCCTTGTCATACATTCTGTGACTGGTTGCAGGGGGTCCTGGCTATTGTGAAGTGAGTCCCTCAGTGATCACCCCACCCCTGAAGGGTGGCCTGGCATTTGAGTACCAGCACCTTTTTTGCTAGAAAAATTGCACTGCTTCTATCACTCCCGCAGAATACAGACAGCGCCTCAAACCAGTGGTGTAATCAAACAGCCAATTCTGGGTGGGTCTTAGACCAAGGTGTGTGGGCATGCAACTCTCTCCCCCTCACCCCTGGTCTCCACCCTCGGCTCGTCAAAATATAAATACCTGAACTGGCGATTCCAAGCCCCTTCAGCTGAAGACCTCTCCTGCATGAGTCACGACTGCAGCAGCACTTATTCAGCAGGCATGTTTTGCCGCTAATGCCGGCTCTTCCTCACATGCTCAGTTAGACCTGAGCAGAACTCATGCAGGAAAGGTCTTTGGCTAGTGGGGCTTGGCATTCCTGCCACAGCCAGGAAAACAGAGGGGTCCTGAGACAAAAGTGAGGGGTCCCAGGCCCCCGAGGCTCCCTCATTGCTTCACCACTTGCCTCAAACACAGAGTAAGCAACTACTAACTAGAAACAGGAACTCTGAAAAGTCTGAATGCAGTGCAGCACCAAAGAAACAGAAATGTATTTCCTTCTGTACTGTATAAAATATAAAGTTATCAGGGTTACACAATCTAAAAGCTGACATATTCCAGTCAGCTTAACTGAAAATAACATGTGTTCTCCATTTGTTGTCTGAGCATTTTGACTAATCTGCTTGATCCCAGCCTCTCCTTTCCACTTTTCCTGTGTCATCTTCATCTAAGTTCTTTTCAAGGGCCTTGTTTCTATCTCTTCTTTCTTTTCTTTTCTTGTCTTCCTTTCCGAACTACATCTGTCTCTGACATTAATTGTTCCCCCTCATTGTTTTTCTCTGTTTCTCTCTTCTCTATCGCTCCATTCAGCAGCTAAATTTTACTCTTATTCGCCAGCTTCTCTCACCCTCTAGTCTTCAGTTTCCCTCTTTTCACATCTCACCTACCTATGAGCTTTCCATCTTACACTCTTGCCCTTTCCCAGATCTCATTTGTCCTTCTCCAAGTCTCATTATTTCACCAACCCCAACTATTTACCTGCTGTTCAGTCCCAACTAGCATCCAGACCCCTTCTTATTTCCCTTTCCTGCTATTCAGTTTCTTCATTCTCTTCTAAGATCTACCTCTGTCATCTGTTCCTTTGCAACACCCTTTCACCCTCTCCAGATCCTTCACTTCATCCTCACTCTTCACTCTCTCCCTCCCTCTGAACTTCCCCTTCTCACCTCTCCCTTCTTTCATACTTTTCTTTTCTTACCCCTTTTTCCTCCATTCTGATTCCTTCTCATCAATTCTCTTCATCGTTCCTTCCATTTTGACTCCTTACCCAGGTGATAGGTGGTCTGCTCTCTCTTCTCCCTGCCTACTTGTATTCTCAGCCCCTTCTCACCCTTTGCCTTCTCCGATCACCTATCCTCCAGTTCCTGCACAATCCCCAGCATCAGAATCATCTTCGACCCAACCTCCTTTTCTCACCTGTCTCCCTGTCAGCCCCAGGATTAGAACCCTTCTCCTATACCCATCCCTTAACATCTTCTCTTTCTCCCATCCCCAGTCCCTGTGTTAGCTCCAAGCCCCCCTTTTCCCAGCCTTAGCATCAGACTTTCTCCCAGCCCTACTATGGGTCCCCTTCTACCACCACACCATCTGCTATAATTCTCCTTCTGCCACCCCATCATCTCCCTTCTGCCATCCCCATCAACTACAAATATCAACCTCTTCAATCATGTGTTAGTCCCCAACTCCTTCTCCCATTTCCAGCCCTCATGTAAGCCTACAGCACCCTTCTCCCACCCCCGAGCCTCGGCATATGCTTCTTCTCCCTGCTGTACTATCAGCATCAGCTCCTTTCTCTACCTGTCTAGCACCTTTAAATCAGCCATAGAGTGGCCAGAGTTTGCATCTTCTTTCCTGCTGCTTTGCCAGTCTTCTGTTGGTTCTGGATGCTGGCATGTGCAGGAAGCAGAACCAGAAACAGGGAACAAAGAACAAGGGGGTCCTTTTATTAAGGTGTGCTGAAAAATGGGATGCTAGTGTAGGCGTGTGTTTTGAATGTGCAGATCCATTTTTCAGTACGCCTGTAAAAAAAAGGTCTTTTTTGAAAAACGTTTTGCCGAAAATGGATGTGTGGCAAAATAAAAATAGGTGTGCATCCATTTTGGGTCTGAGACTCTACCGCTAGCCATTGACTTAGCAGTAAGGTCTCACACGGTAACCATGCAGTAATCATCTATGCACACAGAATAATGATTACCGCCCGGTTTCCGCCGCGTGCAAGAAAATAAAAATTATTTTCCAAAGCACGTAGCAGATGTGCGTAAAAAACAAAAATTACCACCCGGGCCTCGTGGTTACTGGGCGGTAACTCCAAATTGACATGTGTTGGGCGTGTGTAGGCGTCTATGCGGCTTAGTAAAAGGGCCCCATGATGATAAGGAAAATAAAATCACCTGACAACAAAGGTAATTTAATTTAATTTGGCATTTATAACCCGTTTTACCGACAAGTTCTAAGTGGTTTACACTTAATAGTATACCAGATAGAAAAGTGCTAGGTAAAGAGACATGGAGAAACAGAGAATATAGGATGATCTCAGTGGAAGAATGCAATAGGTTACCTGACAGGCTTCATATAAATTTAACATCATGGAAATTTTGTAAGGGCCTAATATTATCTATACCTATCTGAGACAGTGGGGGAAGGTGATTAGGGGGATGAGTCATATTTTAAACATTTTTTACATTCTTTTATTTTGTTTTATCTTTCTTCTGCTTTTATGTTTTTTCTCCGAGGACAAGCAGACCATGCATCCACTTCGCCGGTGCAGAACATTTTTACAGGGTATATAGTTTTAACAGCATGCGCTAGTTGCCCACTATGCATGCATGATGCCTTCTGCCACTGTGAGAGCACAGGACCAACAGTCTATCTTCATCCGCCATGAGGAGAGAACATGCTGTTCGGAGCTCCTCACAGTGCAGTGGCGATCCTAGTCGGCTGCCACCCGGGGCGATCGCCGCTGCGCACCCCCCCCCGGTGCAGCGGTGTCCGTCCCCCCAGGGTGCAGCACGACACCCCCCCCCCGCCCAATGACACCCTCCCTGGTGCATCAAGCCACCCCCCCCCCCGGGTGCATTTGGCTGCTGGAGGGTGCAGAGAGCAGCCGCGCGCTGTCAGCTCCACTGGCTCCCTGCTCCCTCTGCCTGGAACAGGAAGTAACCTGTTCCAGGGCAGAGGGAGCAGGGAACCAGCAGAGCTGACAGGACGCACGGCGGCTCTCTGCACCCTCCAGCAGCGTGCACCCAGGGCGGATTGCCCCCCACCGCCCGCCTTTGCTACGCCGCTGTCACAGTGTCTGGTGCATGCTGCTTTTCAAGCTTATTTTGTGCTTTCCTTTGAGTATTTTTTGCCCAGTTTTTTGTGGTTTTCCTTTTTCAAGAGTTATTTCCTTCCCTCCCCTTTTAGTATTTTTCCCCACTTTCATTTTATTGTTCTTCCGTGCTCATGAGGGATTTTCCCTCCTATTTTTTCATGGTGATTGCCCTTTTTTACTATCACAATCGAATCGTTTCATTGACCACAACTGTTTTTCCTTCCATGTCATCGAAAATTTCCAGTGGCTTCATGCATTGTGCTTGGTGCAATTGGACCATCTCTGAAAACTGATACCTATTCTTGGGGTCTCCAGTGTTTGAGGCCTGAACATAACCCTTCCAGCTCTCTTGCCTGATATGCAGAAGAGAGCACAGCTATCCAGAGATACTCAGAGAGGGAAAATGTTGGAACCCGGTCCCAGTCATCAACGTGGCATCAACATCGGAACTGGCGTTTGCACCGGCATTGGGTGCATCAGTCCCCATGGCTGCTAGACCTAAATCTGACACTGGGAGTGGTGTGCATCGAGCAGGTTTCCGCTTGCCTCGATGCAGTCCACTGTGCAAGACCTCTGGGACCGGTCAGCATCGGACCTGACACCAAGGCATGAGGATTCAACGTCGTCCTCGTTGGCACAAAGGGGAGTGGATGCTTTGCATCAAGCAAAGGCCAAGAAGAACAAGCATCTATCTCCTTTGGTGCATGGTGCCGGAAGCACTGGGGCAAAAAGAAAAAAGAGGAGGAGGCATAGCACTAATCCATAGATCCCACTTCAGTAACAACAACAGCCGAGTCCATAACACCCCAACTTGAAATCGCTTCAGTTAGAATCCACCATACAACCTTGCTTGACCACCTAAACGTTGTCGTGTTTGTATAGACACCAGGTAACTGGCATGAATGCTAACCACACTTCTGGATTTCATATAAATACATGTGTATCTAACTCCAATCTACTATAATAGGGGACATAAACCTACACCTAGAAGACCCTATCTCAACCAATGCACATGAATGCAAGGATTTCCTCCAACTATGGGACTCAACTGGCCAAATATGAAAGCAACCCATGTCAAAGGACACACATTCACCTCATCACACACAAACTGTCCTCAGACTTAAACCTAATACTAACAGATACAAATGGACAGACATACCATGATCAGACCACACAAATTAAACCTATCCCTACAATGGCGAAAAAAAGGCTCATACCACAATCAAGAATGCACAACCTACACCACGAGAGGCCAAATTGACCCTGTAACATTCTGGCAACAGATCTACAAGAACGAATGGACAGCACAAACAGACTCGAAACACTGTCTCCTAGATTGAGACAACAGATGCAGAAGCCTATTAGGCAATATAGCACACTATAAACAAGAACCTCACGAAGACACAACTCGATACCATGGTTTCACGAAGAACTGAAAAAACTAAAAACACAATTTAGGAGGCTCAACGAGCATGGAATAAAATAAAAGATGAAAACTCACTAGCGCATGGAAAAAATGCAAAGAAAATACAAATAAGCAATAAGACAAACCAAAAGGTCATACTACAAAACCAAAATAGGGCTAGACTACAAAAACATGCATACATTTTTCAACTTGTGAACAAATTACTAGACACCGAATATGAATTCTCTACACTTGACTGTCACTTATGAACTTTAATGCAATACCTCCTATAGTTCTCATTCCAGAAATGGCGATCGCCATTACGGAATATGTAAGTCACATTGAGCCTGCAAATAGGTGGGAAAATGCGGGATACAAATGCAATAAATAATAAAGAGTTCCATAAGAGAGGACCAATGTAACAAAAAGTTCTGTTTCGTGGAAGTTAATTGCACAGCTTGGAGCGATAGAAGCTGTAATAAACAATACTGAGATGAACGCAGCAATTGAAAGTACTATACTTGGATAATTAGTCCCTTAAATACACTGGTGCTTCCAGATAACACCAAACACAGCATCTTAAATGTTATCCTGGCTGAAAGGTAGCCAATGCAATCCTTCAAACAAGTGTTATATGATCAAATTTCTTGCCATCTGTCCCCAAACGATGCTATGTTCTGAACCAACTGAAATCTCTTAAGACCAGCTTTTGTAAGACCTGATATAATGAATTACACTAATCAAGCCTGCTGATCAAAAAGCATATTCCAACTTGACCAGATTAGTTGCAGTTATAAAAACATGCGCATAACTTACCGCATGGATTCTTTACCACTAGGTCAATGGCTGGCAGTAAGGTCTCAGACCCAAAATGGACACGCGGCAATTTTGATTTGCTGCACATCCATCCATTTTTGGCAAAAAAGGGCCTTTTATAGGTGGCTACAAAATGGATTGGCGCATGCCCAAAACCCGTGCCTACACTACCTTAAGCCATTTTTCAACGTGCCTTTGTAAAAGGACCCCCCCCCCCAATGCACTTATCCAGAAAACAGCAGGCCAAAGGCTCTATCTGGAACGTGCCTCTGAATATTCTAACAGATCACGTCTGCACTATATGGAACAAATGCAATCCCAGAATTTATCTGGATAGTGGCACTCTTCAGACTGCTATCTGGATAACTTATTGGGATAAATTAGGACAGAGAAGATGCTGTAAGGTTGTTCGAATCAGTAATCCAGGTGCGCAGCCTGATTATTGCCACTATTCAATAAGGAGTGTATTCATTTGAAATGCCATGGGAATATCATTTACAAGCCAAAAGTGGGAAAAATGAAATTTGAGGGGTTTACCCACCTTGTTTTGTCTCCACCACCCACCCCCCCCCCCCCCCCCTCCCCAGTATTAACATCTTCCAGTCATGAAGCAACCTCAAAACAATGATCTTTGGGCTGGAAAAGCACCTGTTTTCCAGGGGGAACTATTCTGAGACTAACTATAGCCAGCCCATTCCTAGTGTGTCTTATATTTCTGGTAATCTTAATTCTGGTTTCCTGTCAGGCTCAGCCGGGACTAGGGCAGGCTTGGGTATTTCACCCCATCTCTGGGGTTGCTCCCTCTTGTTTAAATCTTGTTTGCTTCCTGTTTTTTGCTTTGTTTCAGATTATTGCTTCTTTTCAAGTTCTTTGCTTTCAGTAATCATTGCTTGTCCTTTTCTGTTAGATGAACTTCTTGGAGGCACAGTGTCATTAAAACTTATCTTGAGTAATCCTAGCTCTTATCTTGTTCTTGTATATAATTAGGAATCCCTGTCTAGTAGCTGCCCACACTCTGGTTAGGGACTCTTTGACAGAAGGAACCATCCAAAGAAAAGATATACATAGATTGACTTGGCCACCTAAATAAAAAAGAGATAGGAAGTTCAGCTAAATTTGAGTGCCTACAACAGCTTAAAGCAGAGCTTCCAAACTACCCAATTCATGGAGGGACACATTTTGTCAACTTCTGATTTTAAACATACACCCCAAAGCAGTGTAAGACTGTAGTTCTTTTTCTACCCATTGAAATTAGTGTTGCAGGTCCCATAATGCACCAGAATGAGGTTGTCAGAAATTCAGGATAGGCCTACAGTCTCCCTTCTGGTAATATTCTACAGACCAACTCCAATAGCTTTACCTGCGCCATATTTCTAGCACTGTAAGTTCCAGGGAAAGTACTTGTATTTTTGGAACTTAAACATTTTGCCTTCTTCAGTTCTTAGATTTACAGTCCTGAATTCTCGTGTAAAATTCACCTTTACTATGAGACTTTTACCAAGTTTACCTCTCATCCACTTAAGGGTCTTTTACTAAGGTACGCTGAAAAATGGCTTGTGGTAGTGTAGGCGTGGGTATTGGTTGCATGCCAATCCATTTTTCAGCGTGCCTGTAAAAACGCCTTTTTATAAATTTTTTGCAAAAAATGGACATGCGGCAAAAGGAAAAATGCCCCTCTCTGTGTCTTTATTTAGGGTTGTACCTGCCGCTCCATGGAAGTTGCACCTCTTCTATATCTTTTTCTGAAGTGTGAAAGTCATTCAAGTTTTGCTTTGATCCCATCTTCTTGCTATATAGGGATCCTCTGAGTTTATCCCATGCCTTTTTGAATTCCATCACTCTTTGTGTCTCCCACTACTTCCAGTGGGAGAGCATTTCAGGCATCTATCACACTTTCCATGAAAAAGTATTTCCTGATGTTTATACATATTTTATGTATTTCCTTCCACCTATAGAAAGTTCAACAAACATATTTTAAAATAAATCCTTTCTTGGGGATAATTGTATTATAGACTTCAAATCTCAGTCATGCTAATGAGAACGCTGGTCTATCCTTGTGAGCATACCTCAAGTGCACAGTCATATACCAGCTATATTTATACCATTACAGATTCTTAAAGCAATTTGTTTTCAATGACCTCCAGTTTAACAACCCTGTATCAATCATTTTACTGCTTAATAGTCAACAGAGCAGGAAACATTTAGATCTCGTAAAATTAATATGTGAAGGGCAATTCTATACCTAGGCACTCGTACTTATGCAACCTTATGGGCGTAAATGCAGAGAATATTAGCACTTATCCATGTAAGCGCCCTAGGCACCATTGTATAAGTAACTGCAAGGGAGCGTACATATGGGCGGAGTATGGGAGGAAAATCAGTAAAGACTAGAGGGAGACACGACTCTCAAGCAGGGAGAATTCAAGTTGAAACTCTTTATTAGGCACTAAAAGCTGAAGACCCGACATGGGCCGGTGTTTCGGTGGAAAAACCGCCTGCCTCGGGGATCACAGGACTTTAAAAAAACATCAGCTGTATGTGAAACAGCGGCCCGTGTCGGGTCTTCAGCTCTTGGTACCTAATAAAGAGTTTCAACTATATTCTCCCTGCTTAAGAGTCATGTCTCCCTCTACTCTTTACTGATCTTCATTGCTACCTGTAGAGGGTATCTCCCTGTTCCCCGTGGACTTTGCCTTGTTCGGAGTAAGGGAGGGGCATGGATGGATCTCCCAGTTACACACATGGGGGAAAATTCAATAAATGGTGCTCAAAAATTGGCGCTGGAAAAAATCAGCTAAACTTAGCACCAATTCACATGCCTAACTTTAGGCTTGCACCTGCTGAAACATAGTGCAAATGCTGGTGCCTAAGTTAGGTACACTGAGGCGCCTTGCTCTGTAATGACACATGTAACTTTGTGGAGTGTCCCTGACACCCTCATGCCCCTCCCATGGCCATGCCCTCTCTGAGTTAGGCACTATTAAGAGTTAGGCGCCATGCCTTATAGAATAGCGCACAGCTAGATGTGGGCGCACGTTTTAATGCATGCCAATAAACTTCAATAATTGGTTATTAGCATCCAATTGATGTTATTTGGATTTGGATTTTGCTCACACCTTTTTCAGTAGTAGCTCAAGGTGAGTTACATTCAAGTACACTGGATATTTCTCTGTCCCAGGAGGGCTCACAATCTAAGTTTGTACCTAAGGCAATGGAGGGTGAAGTGACTTGCCCAAGATCACAAGGAGCAGCAGTGGGATTTGAGCCGGCCACCTCTGGATGTCAAGACTGATGCTCTAACCACTAGGCCACTCCTCCACTTAATTAGCCAACTAATTTGTGTGCACATCTCAGGAGCATGCTTCCAAATGTTGGCATGGAAATCTAGGCCCAGATATTAAATCTGGGGGATAATGTACAGAATGGCGTAAGTTGAACGTGCCCTAGTCACATTTATGAGCTGTAGCCAGGTCTATGGCCGGTGTAACTGTGGGCTTGAAACTGGTAATGCCAGTATTCTATAAGGACATCTGGATGCCCAGCTGTTATAGAGTATGTTCCCACTGTGCATTTTCAGGGTATCCTGTTATAGAATTGCCCCCCATGTGCTTATAAATACAGCTGGATGTTGAAAATCTTCATTCATGCAGAAAAGACAGGTGAGGGCAGGGGCATAGCTAGGTGGGGGCATAGGCCCCCACAGATTTAGACCTGGCCCCTGGTTTTGTTGGCAGGGGTCCCCAATCCCCCGTCAGCTGAAGCCTTCTTCAGATCCAGTCTCCGGTGCGTTCGCTGATCTGTGCTGCACCTTCTGCTGTCTTCTTGAGTCCTGACGTCATGCACGTTCTTTAAAGCTTGTGACGGTGGTGGGTGGGGGAGGTAGGAAGTGCCGGGGAGGGGTCAGAAGTGCCGGGGAATGGGTGGCGGCTGGGGGAGGGGGCTAAAATGTGCCCCCCCACCTTGGGCTCTGGACCCCCCTCCTGTCGAGGTCTGGCTACACCCCTGGCTGAGGGTCCTTACTCAAGTCCCATCTTTCTCCCTTGCTTTTGGTGCCTAACCACCTTCCCATTCCTGATACCTACACTGACTACATAGTTTTTACCTTTAGATTGTAAGCTCTCTTGAGCAGGGACTGTCCTTCCCCATGTTTAAACTTGTACAGTGCTGCGTAACCCTGGCAGCGCTATAGAAATGCTAAGTAGTAGTAGTAGAGATATGATAGAGGTCTATAAAATAATGTGTGGAGTGAAATGGATAGACGTGAATTGCTTGTTTACTCTTTCCAAAAATGCTAGGACTAGGGGGCACGCAATGAAGCTACTAAGTAGTAAATTTAAAACAATTTGAGAAAATATTTCTTCACTCAATGTGTAATTAAAGTCTGGAATTTGTTGCCAGAGAATGTGGTAAAAGCAGTTAGCTTAGCAGGGTTTAGAAAAGGTTTGGCTAACTTCCAAAAAAAAGTCCATAAGCCATTATTAAGATGGACTTGGGGAAAATCCACTGCTTATTTCTAGGATAATCAAAAAAATATAACAAAAAATGGCAACCCTCCACCACTTATAATTTGAACCATACACAACAAACTGTCAGTGGAGCAGCTCACACTTATTTATATTTTAAATCCCCTCATTAAAATATAAATAAGTGTGAGCTGTTCCACTGACAGTTTGTTGTGTATATTTCTAGGATAAGCAGCATAAAATGTATTGTACTGTTTTGGGATCTTGCCAGGTACTTGTAACCTGGATTGACCATTGTTGGAAACAGGATACTGGGCTTGATGGACTTTCGATCTGTGCCAGTATGGCAACGCTTATGTTCTTAAAGTTACACAAACTCAATATATCCAGAAAACCCCAGAATGGAACAACATAGGACAGACCTATCAATTATTCTATACCTCCAGCTGTAAAGGATAACATAACATAAAAAGATCTTATATACCGAATGCACCCAAAGGCTCAAAACGGTTTACAATAATAATAATAAAAAAAGAGAGAACAAACAGATTAAAAACAAAAAATGAAAACAGTAAAAAAAAATGAATACATGAAATACTAACTACAAAAAGCTTAGAATATTAAGACAAAAATAAGAATGGGAAAAAAAGCCAAGTTTTCGGTAATTTCCTAAACCTTAGGTAATTAGTTTCTCAAAAGGTAACATATTCCAGATTGAAACTACAGCATGTACAAAAAGTCTCTTGGAAGTAACAGCAAACCTAGTTCTAGAGAAAAGCGGCTAATGTTTACAGACTTTTAGGCCCAAATTTTTTTCTTTTGTGAGAGATTTCCCCAAATTCAACAGTACTATTGAAGGATAAATCACTGGAAAAAAACACTTCTTGCCTGTTCAGTTCTGTCATGAAACGCCTAACCACCTGCCTGGGGAACACCACAGCCACTTAGAGGGATTATCCCCAGCACAGCTCAGGTCTGCCTGCACCTGCTGCTTGTGCTCTACACTAATTCCCTTCTCCCACCAAATGGGTCACAACCACCTCTGGATGAGTCTCCCACTACTAAATTATCCCCAGTGATTTCTAGGTTACTGGAGGCCACACTCCCAGTAGTCCCACAGTTCCCAGAAAGAACTCACAGACCCAACACACAAACTACCAGGATTCTTTATCAGTCCAGACAGGCAGAGTCAACAAACTAAACAGGTTTATTGTCACACTAGAACAATGAACAAAAAAAATGTGCAATAAGCAAACAATAACAGGTAACTGAAATATAGATCAATTATAACACTAACTATACCTTGCTAACTTTCTGAAAAGTACCTGGGAAGATCAGGACATATAATTTACCGAGCCTCAGCAAACAGATGTCTTTCTTTTCTTCCTGGGCTAAGACTGAAGCAACAACCAGCAAACAACTGATGGATAATTTCAAATTCCAGGCCAATCAGAGCCCAGTCAACAAGTTTTAAAAGTATACTGCCCACAGTACTGTAGATTCACTTCTTCACTAAGTGAAACTAAAAGAGGGCATGCACTTTTCTATAATAGCTTTAACATAAAGCACGCACCACCTGGAAGCACATAGCTCACGACCTGACAGTTATTCACAAGTGGAAAATAGGCAGCACAACATAAATAGGGGAGTGGCCTAGAGGTCAAAGCAGTAGATTGAAAACCAGCAAAGCAAGGGTTCAGATTTAGAAGTTGTTAAAACAGGACAGTGTGTGGGTCAGTAGCAAAAGTAAGTTGTAAGCCATCAGCAAACAGTGTCCACTGACTCCAAATGATTGTATTAGCAGCATCAATAGGGCTAAGGAGCAGGTTGAATTCTTTAGTTTGATACACACACACACATATGCTGAAATCCAACTATCACTGTATGCATATACTATAGAAAAACAGTTCAATACAGCCAGCCAAAAGGTCTCCCTCCGAGAACTATGTACCTTGGTGGCAGGATCAGGAATGTGAAAAAATAAGCTGTCCATGTCTCTGCTGCTTTAAGAGACCTTTGATCAGCCTCTACTTTTTCCTATTTGGTCTTTCTGACATAGAGGTTTTCCCTGTTTGTGTTTTGGCTTTAAGAGACCTGTCATAATTAAGGGAAAATGCACAATCTCAGCTTGGGTCGGTGTGTGCCTGTAGACCTTTGTGGTCTGGAGCATATTCAGTGGTGGCCAGGGGTTCAGAGCAGGGATTTGCTGGAAATGTAAGCTGCATATGGGGGACAACGAGAATGCAGGACTGACCGAAGCCGTGAGGAACTGATCCAAGGAGAAAGTTCAGGGACAGATGAGATGGGGGGGGGGGGGAGGCTGATGGGGAAAGGAAAATGTGAATGGAGATCCTTGATGGAAAATGGGAGTAGGAGGGAGAGAAGGAGGAGCTGATAGGGAGAAAGAGGGTTCCTTGATGAGGAACAAACAAGAAACAAATAAAAAGTTGCTGGTGATACCTTATTTGAATAAAGCATGATCTTGAATAACTTAATACATTTGCAGTAAGATTTTATATATTTCTATATTTAAAAACTATCATCCTTTGCTTGTTTAGCTTGGCCTGAAATAGTTATATCTAGCCACAAATATACTAGTTAGAGTAATAAAAATTCATCCTACAGCTTATTTGTTGTCCTTCATTTCTATGCATTTATTGGGCAAACAGAATCCCTCTACCCCAGTATCCTTCCTGACCCTGTTTCTCTTTCCCTGACATTTCTTCAGTTAAATGATCTAGATATTATAAGAGCTATGCCTTCCTATGAACTGCACGGACATTATTCTTTTGTAAAACCCCTTTGGGATCCATACTAAGCAGTGTGTTGCTGTAAGAAGAATCACATATGCCAGACCAGAATAGCAGAATACTACTGCCACAGCACTTCCATGGAAAAGTTGCTGCACTGGTTTACTGTTACTTTCCTATGCGTCAGAGACCCCTAGAGGGCAATTCTATAACTGCATGTCTTTATATATATATACAGCCCGAGGGCACCTAATTATTAGGACATCAATCTATATAAATGACAAGTGACCAACTCACACGCAAATGCGCAGTAGAGCCCAAATGTTCGATAGCAAACAGTCCAGAGGTGGGGCGAGCAGGGCCAGCGCTCTTAGGGCGAGGCTACCACATAGGGCCTTGCGCTCAAGGGAGCCCTGCACGGAGCGCACCTGAACTCCGCCCCCGGCCGCCGTCCAGATATCCAGTCCCCCTCCCTCTGAATTTTAAAAGTCATCTAAGTTACGTCGTCTTGGGGTTATGGCGGGCAGGCAGCAGCAGTGAAAGTTGACGAGCTGCTCGGCGCTTCAGGAGCCTCCCTTCCCTGTCTCAGCTGTGGTACTGCCTTGTAGAAACAGGAAATGAGGGCGGGACCACAGCTGAGAACAGAGAAAGGAAGGCTCCTGAAGTGCACAGCTCACAAGCTTTTCACTGCTGCTGCCTGTCGTTGTAACCCGAGTACCCGACGAGGTATGACTTTTAAAATTCGGAGGGCAGGGGACTGGAGCTCAGAGGAGGCCTCAGAAGGAGGGGGCCTCGGAAGGAGGGGAGCCTTGGAGCTGGGAGGAATGGACAGAGGGGGGCCTTGGAGCTGGGAGGAGGGAGGGAGGGAATTAGATGTGAAAATAGAACAGACCAATACTCGCCCGTTTTAACGGGCTTAACGGCTAGTATTCTATAAAGCGATGGTTTTCAATCCAGTCTTCAGGGATTTGCATGCACCTCCTCCATTGCGTGCAAATATCTCTCATGAGTATCATTGTGAGTATCTTGAAAACCCGATTGGCCAGGTGGTTCCTGAGGACTGAGTTGAAAAAAACAACTGCTATAAAAGAAAGTAGGCACCAGCCATAGAGCTGGTGTAAATGCTGGCACATAAGTTTCAGTGTTACATACCATCCTATATAATAATTTGCACCTCCAATGTTCCATCGCTGTCTGGCTGCCTGGGTTCGTAACATCACATGAGGTCAGCCAGCCTCCAGCGTTCCATTCCCCTCACTGTCCCACCCTCGTATCAAAACGTAATGATGTCAGAGGGTGGAACAGTGAGAAGGAACGCTGGAGGCGAGTTGACGTCAGGATGTTACCAATGGAAGGGAAGCCAGCCAGGCCAGCCAGAAAACAATGAGGTACAAAGGAAGAGAGAATCGCGGCACATCGAGGGGAGGGCAGGGCAGAGCAGGGCAGAATCGATGGACATTGGATGGGATGGGAGGAGAGGACAGGAGAAGAGAATTGCGGGAGCACGGATGGGAGGGCAGGGAAGAGGAGAATCGCTGGACATGGAGGGGAGGGGAGGGAGAATCACTGGACATGGATGAGAGGGGAGGGCAGGGGAGAGACCAAAAAAAAATCGCTTACAAGAGAGCCTTTCTAGGGCCCGTTTCATTGTTGAGGATAACGGCTGGGTTCCACTAGTATTCAATAATTTATCGGTGGTAATTCTATAAATGGGCACATAGAATGACATTTGTCTTGCCTGCATAGTGGCACCTTAATTGGTACGGTATGCACGCAAATACACTTTGCTAGTCTATAAGGTAATGCATAAGTATCTTAGTGCATTAACTGCAAGGGGGGTGTACATGAGGGTGAAGCATGAGTGGGACGTGGCCTTGTTTTCTAATTACAGGCACAACTTATAGCATATAATAGGTGCACACATTGCAAGGTGCACTTTGGAATTCCAACTTTATGTGTACTATAGACCTGGTGTCATTGGCACAACTCATGTAGATGCATGATGTCGACTTATGCTCGTATTTGATAATGGAATCTTGGCACCAAAATGCCATGCCATAATGATATGCAAACTGCACTGATTGTAATCACAGAAGGCAGTATATCAAATGTCTCCCTTCATTTTTGTGGCTGGCGTTTTTGGTAGGTTTTTTAACCTTTATAATGGCCTCTGCTTCTCAGCCCACAAGGCTCAGCCGCCTATCAACAAAGAATAAAAAGAAGTGCATGCACAACTAGTGCCACTTTGGGTACAGAAAGGGGGAGAAGAGCTGCTGGCCCAATGGAGATAGCTAAAGAGGTGCATTTGGTACAAAAAGAAGAGGGGAAATGTTCATTGGAGAATTCAAGATCAAGCACTGGATCTCAGGTACAGAGGGAAATTTTAAACAAATTTTGTCTACAGCAAGGGTTCTCAACCCAGTCATCAAGACACGCCTAGCCAGTCAGGTCTTCAGGTTATCCATAATGAATATACTTGAGATAAATTTGAATGCACGACTTCCATTGTATGCAAATCTATCGCATTCATATTCATTGTGGGTATCCTGAAAACCTGACTGACTAGTTGTGTCCTGAGGACTGGGTTGAGAACCCCTGGTCCAGAGGCATCCCCATGGACCGAAAAGGAACTCCAAGAAACAGATATAGGGAACAGAGATTCACTATTTTATGGATTTGAATTACATTGTGAGTGCAATGAGTGAGAATTGTACCCAGTGCCATATTCCAATTCAAGAAATTTCTCAAAACTTATCTATGTGAAAAAACCTAGTCCTCTGCTACTTAATTCCCTGCTGTCCCGCATTTGTCCTCCCTGTTGTCTCCTCCCCCTAAAAGTTCCTTGCTCTCTATTCCGCCATTGTATTATTATGTTGTTAGCCACATAGATCCTGCTATGTTGGGAATATGTGGGATACAAATGTTTTAAAATAAATAAATAAATAAATTACTAGTGTTGAACAAGTTCTGCAGAGCAATTTAGGTGGCAACACCTTACTGCAGTGTAGACTCTTCAATGGCACACCACTAGGGAGGAAACACCACTCTATGGCTTGGGATATGGAAGTTAAACCTCCCCTCCCCCCCATTCCACCTCTTGTTTGGGAGGGGGGGAGCTAGGCCTGAGATGAGGTTACAATTTTCTGTAGGAAATTAGAATAATAAAATAGTCAAACTTTTCATAGCATTCTATCAATAATGGTCATTTAGGAGTGTAGTTATCAATGTAGGCTACTGTTAAGACATATTATTTACCACTAACTTATACTTTTTAACACAGGTCCCATTTTAGGTAATGAGACCTAGTTACTAAAAACCCGGGATAACAATATAATAACCCATATTAACAGTAGCCCACTTTCATAACTTCTTCCCTTAGACAGATCTTTTAATTTAATTTAAAATGGTTATTTATAGGCTGTTTAATCAAACAAAGCTCAAGGCAGTTTACAGTACAGATTAACCACCGTTACCATTTCATGTAGGTAGAATAAACATATTAAAATTTCTGATATCAATACAGAATTAAAACAAGTATTTCTGGAAGAGATACATTTTTAAAGCTCATCTAAACATACAGTAACTTGAAATAGCTCTTATTTCTACTGGTAAAGCTTTCCAGGCTATAGGATCTCTGCTTATGATGGTCTGATTTCTTGTCCCTATCAGAAAAACAGTGTTTTATGTTTGGGATTTCAAGTCTCAAGACAGACAGTAATTGAGAACCCCTCAACAGATTAAGCAAAGAGATAAGGGATCCTTTTACTAAGCTGCGATAAGCATTAGCATGTGCTTACCACAGCTTATGAGGGTTACCATGGGAGGGTCCAGCAGTAAGTTTGAGATTAGCATGCACAAACTATCCACTAATAAATATTTTCATTTTTATGGCGGGGGGGAGTCGGGAGGTGGATAGTGGGCGTGCCAGCACTGATCAGTTAGTGCATAGCATGCTAACTGATTAGCGCACGAGTCTTTCCACCTGCAAAATAGGTGTTGGTAAATGCTTATGCCCTAATTTGTTTTAATGCTGCTTTTATCTCTTTGTATCTTAATTGTCTTCTGATATGTGCATGCTTTTGTACTGTCTTCCAGGTGCTTGTGCAGAATATGTGCCAGCTATCTCCTTTAAACCGCCACAAACGCGGCAGTTCTGGTTCTCACCTTGATCCCACCCTCCAGCACACTTTTTATTTGTTCACACCGGAGTCTGCGAACGCATCTCCAGTATTGTGTAAGCCACATTGAACCTGCAAATAGGTGGGGAAACAGTGGGATACAAATGTATCAAATAAATAAACAAGTAAATAAAATCACTGTTTGTATTTCTTTTCATCTTGCTCCCTAGCGATGCATGCCGCGTGCTCGCACCAAAGGAGCGTGCCCAAGGAGCAGGGTGTGCTCCTTCATGCGCTTTCGAATGCACCCATTCCTTCACATTATGGGTAAGTCTATCTTATTTTTGCAGTTCTTCTTTCCCCTATTCTTTCTCACTTTACTTCCAATGTGTCTTGGCAACCCTATTCCAGTGTTCTGGGGTCACTGCCCTACACCACCCCCTAATACATCTTTCTCCCCCCAACCCAGATTCTTGATTCCTATTACTCCAACTTCCTTCTCCTCCCCCCCCCCCCCCCCAATTTTCCAATCAGTTGCCACACTACAAATAGGCCCGGTCAACTGTCTTTCAATCCATATAAATACTTCATTATTCATGACCTTATTACCGAATATCACCTAGACCTTCTCTGCTTTACAGAAACCTGGCTCCACTGATCTAGATGCTTCATATCTTAAACAATCCCTCCAAACTACTCCTACCTACATTACAATTGTCCTAATCGCCGAGGAGGCGGACTAGTAGTGATCTACTCTTCTAAAGTACGTATCTTTGAACATGATATTACTCCTCTGTCCCCCATAGAAGCCATTTAGTTTCACTTTAACAACTTCACCTCAGTAGACTTACTGCTTATCTACCATCCACTTCCCCTGCCTGTAACCTCCTTCTCTTTCATCCGCTCACTCCTGCCTGAACCACGCCCACCCAGTCATTCTGGGTAACTTCAATATACAATTAGATGACATTAATGTTCCCTCTACCCCTGATCTTCTGAACCTCCTTTCTGACCTTAGTTTAACACAATATGTCCTTTCCTCCACTCACCAGGATGGGCACATTTTGGACCTGATTATGTCAGTAAATACGGACTCAGCTGCCTTTTCTCCCATTTCCATTCAACCCCTACCACTACTTTTTATTTTAACAATGCCCGATATATTCTCTGCTCCCTCAAAGAAAGTATTATCCTCTACAGACTTTTCGAAGATCTCTGCATCCACCCTTCCTGACAATTTAAACCTGGACTTCACCCCCTTTACCACCCTCTTTCTAGATGAACAGATCGTTCTATGGAATCAAGACCTAGCTAGAATCTATAATATGCTTGCACACATTGTAGAATCTCCTGCTTCCTGCAATAAGAGTCCTTCGGAACCCTGGTACTCAGTTGAATTATGCCTCATAAAATGACAACTTTGTCATGCTGAAAGACAATGAGTACGTACACTGTCCAACTCCTCCCTTCTCAGCTAGAAACTACTGACCCAGTCCTTTAAAGAAGTGCTTATGGAAGCCAAAATGGCGTACTACTCTTCCCAAATTGCTAAGGCTTATAACATTGTGACCCTATATCGTACCCTCAAGTAACTAAATATTATACACCTTACCCATCAGCTCAAATATTGGCAACTTTTTTTTCAAAATAAAATAGCAACATTACGTGACAATTTTAACACTAGCCACAACACACCTAAGCTCTCTTCATCTGATACCTCTGATCCTATTACATGCTCACACCTGTCTTGCAATTCCTTGTCCAATTTTCGTGTCCCCCATCTCCTCTGAATTAGCCATAACTCTCTATCAGATACAACCTTTGTTTACCTTCCTAGACCCTATGTCCCCTTTTCATGTAAAAAAAATACCAAACAATTTTGATCCCTTTTCTACACTCCATTGTCACACAATCTCTGTTATCTACAATTCTACAATACAATTCTACAATACTGGAAGAATGCTATCATGTTCCCTAAAATCAAGGATACCAAACAATCCTCAAATGATCCCTCAAATTACAGACTGATTACTAATTTACCCTTTCTTGCAAAGGTTGTCAAAACCATTATCAACTCCCAGCTTACTACTTTCGTCGCCAATAGCAATGTACTACACCCTAACCAAACAGGCTTTTGCCTAAACCACAGCACAGAAACATCCTTGCTATCACTTCTGACCATAATTTGATACTTCCTTGATGAATCACATTCTGTACTACTCTCACTAGACCTCTCTGATGCTTTTGACCTTATTGACCACACAATTCTGCTTGCCCGCCTGCATTCTATCTGATCAGATATGGGGATGTTGAAAGGAATGTATTAGTCAATATTACTACTGTAGTGGCTCCAGAAGGGTACACACATAAGTACATAAGTACACAAGTATTGCCATACTGGGAAAGACTAAAGATCCATCAAGCCCAGCATCCTGTTTCCAACAGTGGCCAATCCAGGTCACAAATACCTGGCAAGATCCCAAAAATGTACAAAACATTTTATACTGCTTATCCCAGAAGGAAAACATACAGGAGGAAAACATACAGTTAAGTGGTTCTGTTGGACTTTATAGCATCTTTTTAAGCATCAAAACATCTGGCAGTCCCGTAACTGCCAAGTTACCCAGTTCCAGGAGGAGTTTAGACCAGTCATGGTTTTCTGACAATCCTGCCCTGGTATTATGGGACCTGCAGCATTGATTTCAGTGGGTTGAGTCAGGAATGGCAACTACTACATGGCTTTAGGATATAAATTCAAAATTAGGACTGGCCAAAAAGTTCCTCTCCTGCAGCTAGGGAACTTGACATCTCTGCAATCAAATGCCTGTTCATTATTTGCTTGGTGACGGACGGATGGAAGGACGTTTGGGTTGGGCTGTATTTTCTTATGAAAATATACCTCTGAGACATCAGTTTATTACTACTGCAAGTGTTGCAGTAGTAATAACCTGATGTCTCAGAGGTATATTTTAATAAGAAAATATAGCCCAACCCAAACGCTCTGAGCTGTAGATCTTGGATAAAACCATGTCCTAAATGAATCAGGTATTGACTCCTCAAAGAAAAGAAAGCTTTTTAAAAATTGGAACTGGTTCTTTTGCTAGCTCGCACGATGTTAAATTAGCGATGAATGATGATTTAAAAACAAAACAAAAAACCCCAGATACATAATAGATCACTGAGCTTGATAATTTACTGGGCTATAAAAAAAATGCTACATGGACATCTATTAATCCTTCTGAGAAACGGACACAGGTGTGACTTCAACTGCCCTCTCTCACCGGATTCTCATAGTGACAAAGTAATAATGTGGATGACAGCAAAAAAAGATTAACAGGACTCCTCAAGTCCTCCCAGTAAGGTTGTTGGGGTTGAAACTGCCACACAGTGCAGTGGGATACTTTCCTCGTGCCTTTGTTTTTTTCGGAGGTAGTGTCTGGTGCATAGTGCAGGCTACTTTCCCCCATGATTTCTTAGGAGAAGTACAATAGTCATGTCATAGCTTTTTGCCAAGAGCTCTTTGCATGGTTAGCCCTGTTTTTACCTGGATAGCTAGAGTGGGTTACTTTTAGTAAAATTAAATGTTTTGTAGGATGGTTGAGAGTGACACCAGCTTGCACTGAGAGGCCAGTGGCACTAATCATTATTCCCACACTTCTCTGGCATATAAAAACACAGTCCAGGCCAAAATGTTTCTTCTTAACCAAAAGAGCTTACTTAAACTTGCAAGTTCAGGTAGAGTTAAATCACATTAGGTTTTTTCATACACTTACAGAGTCTGATCAGTACTCTTGGGCTTTCTGAGACTCTAGTTACAGAGTCCTCATCTGATGGTTCATCCCCAAGGGGAAATTTGTAGATATTCAAAGTCTATCCTCTGGTCCTCTTCTACTCCTCAGGTATGGGTCATTTTATAGTAACTCTCCTCTTCTTCTTCTCCTATGAAGGACATGGTGCTGGGTTGGTTCTCCATTCCAGCTAATACCTAGTGCACATGTAGCAGTATACTCAGCTCTGGTACTGCTTTCCATTCCTCTCAACAGTTGCATTGGCTGGGCTATCAGAGACTCTCTTCCCTTGCTTAATGGTGCAATGGCCAGGGACAGGAAATAAAGGAATCCATACTAGGCTGGGTATTTTCCCCTATCATTGTCAATCAGTGGTCAGGGGAGCCAGCCCCTTATTCCAGTGCTGCAGGGCTATGTAAAAGTCAAAGTCTATTATTCCAGTAGATCCACTAGAGGTCTCTGTGATCCTTAAAGGAGCAGAACCCTTCTACCTAGAGTGGAAGAACCAACACCACAAGATTCCCTCCAAAGATCTAGGAGGCCATGGGTATCTCTACCTTTCCAGAGTGCTGCATGGGCACTGTAGATAAACCTTCAGCTTTATACCCCTCTCAATTAAAATTCAGCCTGCTAGCGTGCAGCCTCCCCACCCCCAAATATACAAATCCTATATAAATGCAGGCTACGGTAGTTGCTGATGTTTCTTTGAGTTTGTGTGGCTGTCAGGAACTATTGTTTTGCTTTGACTACAGCTGCTGTTTAGGAAGCTGACACCCTAGGCACATGCCTAGCCTTGTCTAAAGAATAGGCTAGCTCTGTACCTTTTCCAGTTTCTTCTCCTCCTCCTCCCTCCATTCTCATTTCTGGTTTCTTCTCCATTTCTACCTCTCTCATTACCCCTTTACCGCCTTATCCTCCCCACCTATCCTTTTCTATCCCTCCTTTCACCTGGCTGGTCCTCAGGTAAACGCAAATTTTTCCCCAATGATCCTGTACCCCAAAGTTACTGTCCAGGACCCATATCCCTAGTAGTAGTAGTAATTGCAAATATCAGTGCAGGGCCTGTGTGTTGTCACATATGCTTCTTACAGATCTGCCCATGGCTCCTTCCCTACTCCTGCACGGGCTTTACCATACTTGGGGAAACCTCAGTGGGGAGCCACATTTCATTGCTCAACAGCACCACAAAGTTAAAGAGCTGTGAATGCAGAGATCCCGGGTTGATTTTCTTCTTCAACATTAACTGTGTAACTTTGGAGAAATCACTTGGAAACCCTTTTATTAAGCTGTGTTAGGGCAGTAACAAACGCCTAGCACAGCTTCAAATGGTGTGTACCATGGGGCGCGCTTAGGCATCCTGCAGTACGTGGCAAATGTGTGTGTACTAACTATATCTGTCATTTTTTTCAAGGGGGTGTGTCTTTTGGCTGAGAGTGGGTGTTCCTGTGCTAATCAGTCAATACAGCTACATTATTGCGACTTAGTGTGCAGAAAGTACCTTACTGCCTACAAAATGGATGGTGGTAAGTGCAGACATAGTAATTTTATTTAATGGCTGTGCACTAACTGCATATCCAAAACCCAGATCCAATTCACTTAAAAATATTAGATGAAACTTCCTCAAAATTCCAGTGAAATGTTCATCAACACTCTAACCAACTACTAATATATTTCTATGACAGGGACCCGTTTCGCTTCCAGCTTCTTCTGGACACCCACTGCGTTACCAATTAACTAATGGTTACTTGACTGCTAGACAGACTGCAGCACCACATTAACACAAACCACACACCAAGGGCTAAATTATATATATGGTGCCTGAAAGTTCTATGTGGAAAAATAATACACCTAGGCATATTGTCTAAAGCATGCCTATTTATTTATTTATTTTTATTTATTAGGATTTATTTACCGCCTTTTTGAAGGAACTCACTTAAGGCAGTGTACAGTAAGAATAGATCAAACATGAGCAGGAGGCAATTAGAGCAGTAAAAATATTCGAACAACAATACAAAGTATGGCATGGTATACTACTTGCAATGACAACACAATATGTACTAGAACATTATAACATTATAGCCTATATTTATAGATTAGGCTTAGACTTCTGCATGGTATATAGAATACGCCGAGCGCCTCTCCATGCAACCAAATTCAGTCATGGCCATTTACACCATGTTTTACTTGACGTAAATCCCAACACCTAAATTAGGCACAGTGCGGATATATTCTATAATAAAGTGCATAGATTTGAGCAATGCCCAACCCCCCATGGCCACGCCCCTTTTCAACTATGCACCTTAGAATTTAAGTGCACCATGTTACAGAATACACTTAGCGAGTTGTGCATATAAATCTCAATTAATGCCAATTAGTGTTGATAATTGCTTGTTAACATCCAATTAACAGCGCTGATTAACCAATTCAGTTACGTGCACTGTTATAGAATATGCATTGCTTTCTGTGAGGAAATTAAGGCATGCTACATAGAATCCCAGGGCAAATGTGGGAAAGTGAACGCTTTACCCTACCATAAATCTTTTGTTATATTTTTATATTTTTCTCAATTGCATATAGATTTTTATTTTTATTTTAATATGGAGCAAAAAGGCCTCATCAGTCAAAGGTTTTCAGCTGTAGCAATCACTTGCTGCTCATTTTAGTGACAGCACCATATGACTAAGATGATCAATCAGTGGCCCAAAATTTTATGAATTATTTAATTATTCTACCACATGCATTGTGATAATTCGTTTTCAAAAAATAAACATTTTCAAACATCTGCCTCTTAAAAATGTTCATGCAGTGGGAACAATGGAAGCACTTAGCTTTCTTTTCAAGATCCCAGTGGGGACCTGTTTCATCACAGGCTTCATCAGGGAAATTCTTTAAATGTAAAATGTTTCAGTGCTCACTATAACTCAACTCTAACTCAACTCTAGAGTAATTCTACTCTGCCCGGTCGAGATGCTTTCAAAAAGTACACAAACCAGGGGACACTCAATGAAATTACATGAAAATACTTTTAAAACAAATAGGAGGAAATATTTTTTTCACTCAAATAATAGTTAATCTCTGGAACTCTTTGCCAGAAGATGTAGTAACAGTGGTTAGCATATCTGGGTTTAAAAAAGGTTTGGACAAATTCCTGCAGAAAAAGTCCATAGTCTGTTATTGAGATAGACATAGAGGAAGCCACTGCTTGCCCTGGGATTGGTAGCATGGAATATTGCTACTATCTGGGTTTCTGTCAGGTACTTGTGACCTGAATTGCTCACTGCTAGAAGCAGGATACTGGACTAGATGGACAATTGGTCTGACCCAGTATGGCTATTCTTATGTACTTAAGTGCTAGGCGCTATTCTATGTCATACACACCAAAATTGCTTAGTGAGTAAATGCGACGAGGTGCAAACATGTGTGGAGTATGGCTGTCCCATGGCTGTGTCTCAGAGATATGCACATAACCAGTGGTGTACCAAGGGGGGGGGGGCAGTGGGGGCGGTCCGCCCCGGGTGTCAGCGGGTGGGGGGTGCTCCGCGAGAGCCGACAGCTTTTTTTTTTTTTTTTAATTCGTGCACTGTGCAGCGATCGCCGATGCAGGCAGCGCCTCGCGTCTGCCCTGCATGAACTGAAAAGAGGAAATCGCTTTGCTGACGTCGGGCCTTCCCTCGCTTGTTGTCCCGCCCTCGAGGAAATAGGAAGTTACCTCAAAAGAGGGCGGGACAACAAGCGAGGGAAGGCCCGACGTCAGCAAAGCGATTTCCTCTTTTCAGTTCATGCAGGGCAGATGCGAGGCGCTGCCTGCATCGCTGCACGGATTTAAAAAAAAAAAAGCAGGGTGGTGGCTTTAGGGGGGGCTCAGATGGGAGAGGGGGGGCTCAGAGGGAAGAAGGGGATTGGGGAGGGTGGTCATAGGGGAGAAGGGGATTGGGGAGGGTGGGGGTGCTCATAGGGGAGAAGGGGATTGGGGAGGGTGCTCAGAGGGGAGAAGGGGATTGGAGAGGGTGGGGTGCTCATACCGTAGGGGAGAAGGGGATTGGGTAGGGTGCTCATAGGGGAGAAGGGGATTGGAGAGGGTGGGGTGCTCATAGGGGAGAAGGGGATTGGAGAGGGTGGGGTGCTCATACCATAGGGGAGAAGGGGATTGGGTAGGGTGCTCATAGGGGAGAAGGGGATTGGAGAGGGTGGGGGTGCTCATAGGGGAGAAGGGGATTGGAGAGGGTGGGGTACTCATACCGTAGGGGAGAAGGGGATTGGGTAGGGTGCTCATAGGGGAGAAGGGGATTGGAGAGGGTGGTCATAGGGGAGAAGGGGATTGGGGAGGGTGGGCGTGCTCATAGGGGAGAAGGGGATTGGGGAGGGTGCTCAGAGGGGAGAAGGGGATTGGAGAGGGTGGGGTGCTCATACCGTAGGGGAGAAGGGGATTGGGTAGGGTGCTCATAGGGGAGAAGGGGATTGGAGAGGGTGGTCATAGGGGAGAAGGGGATTGGGGAGGGTGGGGGTGCTCATAGGGGAGAAGGGGATTGGGGAGGGTGGGGGTGCTCATAGGGGAGAAGGGGATTGGGGAGGGTGCTCAGAGGGGAGAAGGGGATTGGAGAGGGTGGGGTGCTCATACCGTAGGGGAGAAGGGGATTGGGTAGGGTGCTCATAGGGGAGAAGGGGATTGGAGAGGGTGGGGGTGCTCATAGGGGAGAAGGGGATTGGAGAGGGTGGGGTGCTCATACCGTAGGGGAGAAGGGGATTGGGTAGGGTGCTCATAGGGGAGAAGGGGATTGGAGAGGGTGGTCATAGGGGAGAAGGGGATTGGGGAGGGTGGGCGTGCTCATAGGGGAGAAGGGGATTGGGGAGGGTGCTCAGAGGGGAGAAGGGGATTGGAGAGGGTGGGGTGCTCATACCGTAGGGGAGAAGGGGATTGGGTAGGGTGCTCATAGGGGAGAAGGGGATTGGAGAGGGTGGTCATAGGGGAGAAGGGGATTGGGGAGGGTGGGGGTGCTCATAGGGGAGAAGGGGATTGGGGAGGGTGCTCAGAGGGGAGAAGGGGATTGGAGAGGGTGGGGTGCTCATACCGTAGGGGAGAAGGGGATTGGGTAGGGTGCACATAGGGGAGAAGGGGATTGGGGAGGGTGGTCATAGGGGAGAAGGGGATTGGGGAGGGTGGGGGTGCTCATAGGGGAGAAGGGGATTGGAGAGGGTGGGGTGCTCATAGGGGAGAAGGGGATTGGGGAGGGTGCTTAGAGGGGAGAAGGGGATTGGGGAGCTCAGAGGGGAGAAGGGGATTGGGGAGGGTGAGGGTGCTCAGAGGGAAGAAGGGGATTGGGGAGGGTGGGGGTGGTCATAGGGGAGAAGGGGATTGGGGAGGGGAGTGCTCAGATGGGAGAAGGGGTCTGGGGGTCTGACAAGGGGGCAGGAGGGAAAATGGGTCCATGCCTGGGGCAGGTGGGAGAATGGGTCTGGGGCTGAAAAGGGGGGATGCAAGGCATGTGGTGGATGAAGGGGGCTGGAACTGGGGGCTGAAAAGGAGGGTATTTGGGATAAGGGGGCTAGTACTGGAACTGGGGGCTGAAACGGGGCAGGGGCTGAAACTAAGGGCTTTAAAGGGGACAGGGAGAACTGGCTGGGGCTGAAGCTCGGGACTGATGGGAGAAAAGGGCTGGGGACTGGTGGGATAGTGGGGCTGAAAAGGGGGGCAGGTGGGAGATGTGGGCTGGGGCTGGAACTAGGGGCAGGTGGAATAAGGGGGCTGAAAAGAGGGGGCAGAGAGAGAGGGGACAGACCCTGGATGGAAGTGGGGAGCGTGAGGGAGGGCAGACCTTGGATGGATGGGAGAGGGAGGGCAGACGGATTGAAGGGGCAGAGAGAAAGGGCAGATGGTGGGTGGAAGGGGGAGAGAGAAAGAGGCAGACAGGGGTAAATGGTGGATGGAAGGGGCAGAGATAGAGGGCAGATGTGGATGGAAGAAAGAGAGAGGGCAGACAGTGGATGGAAGGGGCAGAGAGAGAGGGCAGACACTGGATGGAAGGGACATTAGAGAGGGCAGACACTGGATGGCAGAGAGTGAGCGAAGACATGCTGGATGGAAGGAAGACAGTGAAAAGAAGATGAGGAAAGCAGAAACCAGAGACAACAAACTGTAAATATATATTTTAATTATTTTGCTTTAGGATATAGTATTGTAGCTGTGTTAATAAATGTTTATAAGTAGAACATGTAAATAAGGTCATCTTTTTATTGGACTAATTTTAATACATTTTGACTTAACTTTCAGAGAACAAAACCCCCTTCCTCAGGTCAGGATAGGATAATGTAACAGCACTATACTGTATTGACCTGAGGAAGGAGATTTTGGCCTCTGAAAGCTAAATGTATTAGTCCAATAAAATTATATTATTTGTTTTATTTCTATTTGTTAATTTGTAAAGTGGTGATTGGTATTTGTTAGTTTTTTCAAATTTACATCTGCTGTCTTTATATTTTGCACAGTACTAGGGGACGTTTTCTGTTTCAGTGGTGTTGCATTGTATGCAGAGTCTGGCATCTTGGGAGTTCAGTTTAATTATTGTCTAAATAGAAAGTTTAAATATTACTACTTATTCTATAGTGGATTAGGGTATATCTGTGTTTGTGAAAAAGACATGGCTTTCAGTTGGCATTGACTGTGCAGGATCAACGATCTGTACTATTCTGTCTGGTTTCGTTTTACAATAGGTGAATTGATGTTCTAGTGCTCACTGTAGTGTTTAAGATGCTTTCCTTTTCCTTGTGTGACTCGTAGAAATTACTGCTTATGGTATGGTAGAATCGCTCTATAGGTCCTGATGTTTTGTATTCTCGGTATGCCTAGTACTGGATTTGGGGGGGGGGGGGGGGGTGGTTAAAAAATGACCGGCCCCGGGTGTCAACTACCCTAGGTACGCCACTGCACATAACTTATAAATGCTATGTTATCTGTACTTCAGGGCACAACTAAGTGCCAACACTTACAGCTGCCATTGACGTAACTGTTGGTGCCTAGCTTTAAATGTACCAATGCCCACTTATGCTAGTGTTCTATAACAGAATCTTCACACCATGATGCTATTATAGAATTGGCACTGGATGGGATTGGAGCACCTAAATCTTGGTGCCAATTTATAGAATTGCCACCTACAGAATTTTTTTTTGTCTTAAAGCTTCTAGTAAGTAAGTATTTATTTATTTGATTTTGCTCACACTTTTTCAGTAGTAGCTCAAGGTGAGTTACATTCAGGTACTCTGGATATTTCTCTGTCCCAGGAGGGTTCACAATCTAAGTTTGTAACTGAGGCAATGGAGGGTTAAGTGACTTGCCCAAGATCACACGGAGCAGCAGCAGGATTTAAACCCGCCACCTCTGGATTGCAAGACTGGTGCTCTAACCACTAGGCCACTCCTCCATTCTAATTTTGAGGAGCTTAAGTATATACTATCTGCTACTTAAAAAATCTATACATAAGACCTCAAATGATTCAGTATTCATAGTTTCTGACACAATATATAAAGAATGATTCCTTCTGGACAGCAGTGCACCACAGCATTATCATCATTCACACCTTTACTCCATAAAAGCCTCAGTGCCAGTGAGGGGAACAATTACACACACAGGGGTTGGGGAAAGGAGCATAATGCTGCTTTAAGAATCTGTAAATTAACTTAAAATCTCTAACTGATGGACTAGCACCACTTGTAAATATTTTTTTTTAATTCTGAAAGATACACAGAAGGTGCAGCTGCCTGAAGTTGATTATTCATAATTAGCAGTTAAAGATTTTTAATTAAGCTTGTTATCATCCTCCTCCCTGCAATTTACGGGATGAAAAATAGCCACCTGGATAGAGGTCACAACTCGGGTGGTGTTTTGTATGAACAGAGTCATAGATGTAAGTAAGCATCCCTGGGGACTTTATGAGTTCCAGTGGAAGGCCTGAAGAACAGAGTCACTGTATAATTTTCCCAGGATGGTTGCAAGAAGTTAGAACTTAACTGAGACTAGCTTAATGCTTTAGCAAAATTAGAAGTGGTATGGAATTCACTCTGATGTCTGAGGGTATATATGTTACTGAAGCGTCATAGGGCATGAAACATTGATGCACTCATTGAGAAATCATACATTATTCAGCACATTTTCTCAGATTTCCACAAGAGTAGCTGAGCAAACAGTGTGGATGAAAATCTAATCTTCCATTCTGGTACTCCTCTGAGAAGGAAATCCTTGTTAATATAGCCTGGCATCTGTTGAAGAATTTGAGGCCCTCCCACGTTTATACACATTTTGAAAATATTGCCACTTCCAAACCTCTCAGTTTTAACTTTCCAAGTGAAGAAACCTTCCTACATATTACTGCACTCAAAGTGCTGGCTATTTCAAAGGACTTGACTTTACTTTCTACTTAAGAATTTATTTGGAGCCATTTAAAGCCAGTGACATTAATGCAGGCTTGTCAAGTCACAATCCTGGGGTGTCAGAAGCCACTCAGATTTTCAGGATATCCCTAATCAATATGCACGGCATATATTTGCATACACTGAAGGCAGTACAATGCAAAATGTGCTATGTTGAATATTACAAGGGGTTTAACCATGCAGGAGATACTCCTGCCCGGTTAAACCCCACTGAGCTGGCCAGTTACCAATATTCAGTGGCCCTTGACCAGGTAGAGCCACTAAATATTACCAATAACTAGTTGTTCCTTAACCGACTAGGAAACTGTGCATGCCCATCATTGAATATCTAGGTTTAGTTCTGGCCATGGTTGTGAGCTGCCTACAAACCACCTACCACCTTAAGCTGTTACCCTGGTCTTGTATATTCTGTAGGGGTCTTTAAGCAGCCCTCGAGGACTGAACAATTCTGGGCTAAAGAAATTAGGACTCTTCAGCTTAGAGAAGATATGAATGAGAGATATGACAAGAGCTTTATATATCATGATGGGAAGGAAAAGGTTAATGGGGAATCATTATGCCTATAGCAGACTTAGGAGGTCTTTTATATAGGTGCGCTGGCGCAAAGATGCCAATGTATTCCTAAGATGTCTTTTATTATTACCCAACTCACATCAACCTCTTATCTTTATCTTTACATACTACTTATACGGTATTGAGTATTGGATCCATCGGACCTTCATGACACCACCATTCAGGCGATATGTTTGTGAGCCAGGCACTTTTCAATGGTGGGCATGTATTCGTCATTGATCCCCAAATTTTTATGTACTGTATTTTATATTCTTTCTTTTTACTTTCACCCAACAGTAAGGTTTTTGTAATCAAAATTACACTTAGCTTAATTGCAGTGGAAGAAGTGCTATTTCGCTTTTTTCTTTTTTCTTTTTGTTTTGTATTAATCATCTCGAAGACTTCCACTAGCGGATGATTAATACAAAAGAAAAAAAGAAAAAAGAGAAATAGCACTTCTTCCACTGCAATTAAGCTAAGTGTAATTTTGATTACAAAAACCTTATTCTCTAAATTGGTGCCTCAGTGTAGGCGTCCAATGCTGTGTACTTGGCATCAATTTTATAACAGCATCTCGGTGCCAAGATTCCATTATAGAATCATAGGATAAATCGACATTGGTGCCCCCATGTTCAGGTCATCCTCTATGGCAGGTGTAAGTTGGCACGCCTAGATGCACCATATGACATGTGTAATTTATAGTATTCTTTGAACTACAGGGGAATTCTATATATGGCATGTTAAAAATTGGTGCCAAAAACCCACACCGTTAGCGTGATTCTATAAATTATGCCTAAAGTTAGGTGTAGTTTATATAATACGCTCACGCATCGTTCTTGCACCTAAAATGTAGGCACACCCATTTAGGCTACCTAAATCAGGCTTAAATACCTGCGTCTAAGTTAGTCACAGATCAGGAGTATTCCATAATAGTGCGCACAGTTTTATGAAACGCCCATGACCACACCTACTTTTCAACTGTCCACATTAGAATTTATGCACACCGCATTATAGATTATGCCTAAAAAGTTGTGTGTGTTAATTCTAATTAAAGATAATTAGTGATGCTAAATTGTTGTGATGCTAATTGGTTGTTAAGTACAAATTATCAGCACTGATTGACTTGTTAATTAAGTTGTGTGTGCAATTTGGCCATGTGACCAAATTACATGCACAACTTAAGGTGCCATATATAGAATTCGAGGTACATGTGTAACTGGGAGACACACCCATGATCTGCCCAGGTATATGCCCCCTTCCAGTTAGGCACTATGGCACTTAGGCTCTACCTTATAGAATGTACCCAGTGCACATAGGCTCCTGTCAACTAATGGTGCCGTTGATGTGTGTAAGTGGCATGTATCTCTAGGTGCCAGTTTATAGAATTGCCCTGTATGGATGGGCAGACTGGATAGGCTATATAATCATTATCTGCTGTCTTTTACTCTGTTTCTAAGTAGAGGATCTATTTATTTATTTATTTATTTATTTATTTATTTATTTATTTATTTATTTATGCATTCTTGTATCCCACTATTATCCCAAAACAAGTTTTGGTTCAAAGTGGCTTACAATTTACATTTTGGTGGAGTTACAATAGTGTTGTGCAATGGAGAGGGCATCTATAGTTTGTGTGGTTATTCATAAGAGTTTTTGAAGAGATAGATTTGAAGTGGAAAAGGTAGTTGGTAGCTTTTGGTGTTCAATTGTAGAGTTTTGGTGATATTTATTCATATAGTTTTTGAAGAGGTAGATTTGAAAGGAAGGCAATGATATCTTTGGGATTAGCTGTCAAATTTTTTGAAGAGGTAGGTTTTTATTTCTTTTCTGAATTGGAGATTTGTGATGCTTCCTATGCTTTTTGGTATCGAGTTCCACCATTTGGAACCCAGCTAGCTAAATCCTGCTGTGTAGATAGTTTTGTAGATGGTGTTTCTGCAGTTGGGCAGATATAGGAGTAGGTAGCTTCTGTTTTCTGGGCTGGCATTTCTTGAGGATAGTTCTATCATGTTAAGCAAATATTCGGGTGCCATTCCGAATAGTATCTTGAAAATTAGGATGTTCACTTTGGAAAATATTCTTGTCTTGACTGGTAGCCAATATAGTGTTAGAAGCAGTGGGGTTGCTTTTTCGTATTTCGATTTCTTGAAAATCAGTCTTACTGCTGTGTTCTGTTTGCAGTGATTTTAGTGTGTTTTCTTTACACCCTAAGTATGCTGCATTGTAGTAGTCTAGTTGTGATAGTAATGTTGATTGAACCAGTATCCGGAAAGATTGTCTAGGAAAATAGTCTCTTATTCTTCTCAGTTTTTGATGTTACTGCTGATATTTGATTGTCCAGTGTTAGGTGTCTGTCAAGAATGATTCCTAGTATTTTAAGTTGTGTTTCGATGTGGTATGTTTGTTGATTGGTTGTGAATTTTTAGTAGGATGTAGGGTTGTTTGGGCTGCAGTCAAGGCACAACATAGCTGGGTTTAAAAGAGGTTTGGACAAGCTCCTGGAGGAAAAGTCCATAACCAAGACTGACTTAGGGAACATCATTATTTATTCTTTGAAATGAATAATAAAGAATGTATCTGCTGTTTGGGGTCCTGCTGCATACTTGTATGGATTGGCCACTGTCAGAGACAGGATATTGGGCTCAATGGACCTCTCGTCTGACCCAGAACATCATGTCATTCTTATGCACAGAATCTCTGAATCTGATTTATAAAGACCTTCACATACACATATAGCTGTTCAAGTGTTTAATACACCTGACAACCTTATATCACTACAAAGACATAAACCACACATTTTGTAATCCATGGTGCTAAAGTGACAGTACTTCACAGCATGCAGTGGTGACATCTAGTGGTCAGACTCAGAAGGCAGGATAATAGATTTGTGCAGCCACTGTACAGTGGTCCCTGGCTACCATGTGTGGAGGGGAGGGGGATTATAAAAATGAAAGCAAAAGGATACTATAGCTAGATAGTGGCTAGTTCCAATTAAGCAGGAAGTCCAAAAGTGTATGAGAAAACTGCTGAACATAGGAAAAAAAAAAAGAATGTTCGCCAAAATGAGTAATTACTCCTGGTTAAGCAGCCTCATTAAATCATACCCCCATCTGCAGCTTGCACACCTTGCTTCATTAAGAAACATCCAAGCCTATTATGTTTACAAAGGCATTCAAGCTAATGTGCCCTAGATATAATAAGAAGTCACAAATGTAATATTCCTTCATTTATTCATTTGTTTGTTACATTTGTACCCCACATTTTCCTACCTATTTGCAGGCTCAATGTGGCTTACATAGCACCGTGGGGTGAAAGCCTCCTCCGGTCAATAAACAAATATAGAGCAATGTATTTTAATCACTTACCAAAATGCTAAAGAAAATTGCTTACATTCAAATATTTGGAATTCTGGTACCAATTTATTTTTCATTTCATTCTTTTTTTCTGCAGAAGAAAAAGATAGCATGCCCAGAGATCAAGTAAAGGAGAAGGCCAGGAAACAGCCCACCAGTAATATCAAAGCAGAAAACTAAAACAACCATTTTTCTAATTATCAGAAACGTTTCTGTTCTCACCTAGGGTTGCCAACTTTTTGACAAACAAACAAACAATGGTATATATACAAAAATAAGGAGGAAAAGACTTCATAACGACTAAAGTCCACAATTTCCACTGTCTTAAAGTACAGCAGTTCATTAATATGGCTGGTCCATCAATAATCATGGGTCAGAAGAACCTCCCAAAATGATTTAATGTTTAGTGGACCTCAAAAAACTTTTCAACCTTATTGTCCCAAATAATATCCACCAAAAAATCAAAGAAAAATTACTTAACTTAGCTTAAGACGCACAGCTAATTGTATCGCTGTTTCATCAAATCATCCATTAGTCTGAGGTCCCGATGGGGACCCGTTTCGCGATGGCTTTTTCTGGAGACCCAGCAACGGTGTTTCTAATACTATGCAGTAGCTACTTCAACTGACTATTAACCAAACATTAATGCCCTTCTGTGCCGCTATCTACCCACCCCCAACCTTTGCCAGCATAGCTCCTGTGCTCCCCTGCCCAGCATCTCTTATGTGTCTCTGTCAATCTCCTCTCTCTTTGATTCCTCCTGCTCTCACCACACCCCGAGGCCAGGCAGCATTCTCTCCCATCCCACCCCCTCATGGTCTAGCATCTCCCTCCCTTGGATCCATTGTTTTTTTTTCCCCTTCTCTCTCTCCCAACCTCACTCTTTCTTCTAATCCAGTCACTTTCTCTTTTGCTTTCCCTTTCCACCCACAGGCCCAGTCCACTCTCCAGTATGGTTTTGCCCTCTCCCTTCTTCTGTATCTCTAGCTGACACTTGCAGCAGCCTTGGTCCTGCCAAAAAACATTAAATTTTTATTCTCCTCCCTTACAACGCCACATGTTTAACTTACCTTTGGTGACAGTGCCTGGTTGGTGTGGTGGCCAACATTTAAAGAGACTGCCTCCACCAGCCACGAGTCCTTCTTTCTGTCACATCCTGTTTTCACATAGACAGGATGTGGCAGAGAGAAAGTTCCATGGCCAGAGGCGGCGGTCTCTCTCTGCCGCTATCGCCTGCCAGCCAATGACTCTGAGGCAAGTAGAGAATCTTCGGGTGGTGGCATTGGACGGGAGGGGAAAGACATTGGATCCACCTGGGGGAGGGACTGACTGACCAAGCGAAGCTGACAGACTGGTTGTGGTGTCAGTCACCTGCACTGCTAGAGGCTGGATGGCTGCAGGATCAGAGACAAAAAAAATGGCTTTCCAATGGCCAGTTCTGAGGGTCTACCGGCAGCTGGCCTGGCCATTCAAAAACTGGCCAGTTGGCAACCCAATTCTCACCTCACAGGTCCTTGCCAAACAGTAGGTAACAAAAAAGCCAGGTGTGGTAACATTAAGAGTAAACTGCTGCTTCCTGCCTCCACTTTCCAGTAGCTTACTCAGGATGAAATGGGAAGGGAAGAGGAGAGACAGAGAGGAAAAAGAGAAGGGAAGAGAATAAGGAAGGTGAGACATGGAAGACAGAAAACAAAGAGATGGGAAAAGACAGAAAGGAATGGAGGAAAGAAATACAATGAAGAGTCAGGACTTAATGCAAAGAACAGATGGAGAGGAGCACAAGCAGATATAAGATAAGTAGTGGAGGCTGCAAAGAGGGAAAATAAGGTGACAGTGAAGATAATGATGGGGAGAAAGAGTTGGAGGAAGGGAACAAAAGTGTAGTTGAGAGAGGAAACAGAACATTAGTCAATCCTTTCACGGATGCTTGAGAGCAGCAGAAATTGTTGCTCTGCAATGGAATGATTTATGACTGTCTTGCTTGTGGTGCTGAGGCTGCCTGCTACCTATTCACATCAGTATTGTTCTTTCAGCAGCTAATTATTCTGCAGACCGATTTTCAATGCTCTTACTAAAGATAATCTTCAATAAATCTGACACATTACGTGTAGAAGAAATAAACTCTGGGGGTTCCCAGTGCTGAAAAACTACTAATGCCAGATTCTTTAGTCTACGCAGCATTTTCATTGATTCAAAGGGGGGCCTTATGGGGGTCATAATTTCTTCTCTCTCTCTTTACGGCACTGAGATTTATTTTACACTTCCCAGGCAAAGGCTACCCAATCAAGCCTTTTTGTATGATCAGAAGGCCATCTAACTAAAGACAACTGCATATTGACTACAAATCCTAATTCCCCAACATAGTCTGACCTACCTCTATTTCTGCAGGCCCTTACACATCAGCCACCCATTTAGCCACTTCTGATCTGGATGTCAGGGCAACAGACTCATACAGCAGCCAAAGCTTCAGGGGTTAATTCTCAAAAGGTCACCAAAATTTACGAGCCAAACATTTGGATGCTAACTCCCCTAATTCTATATGTCACCAAAAATTGTGCGTGCAAATTTAGGCATGCAATTTAATTGAATAATGAGTCACTGAATATCAGCCAAGTACTGACTCCACCCATGGAACACCCCCCAAATAGCCAGATTTAAGTTTGGTGCTAATCAGTTATTTCCAACATGGAAAGGGTGGGTGGTTGATGCTTGGAATGCCCTCCCGAGGGAGGTGGTGGAGGAAAATACAGTGACGGAATTTAAAAATGCGTAGGATCAACACAGAGGATCTCTAATTAGAAAATGAATGCTATAAAAAGCAAAACTTAAATGGCTGCATGTGTGCTTGCATGTCACGTGGTACTTAGATGGTGACTCTGGCTGTGAAGAACTAAGGCCAGAGCTGGGCATGCTTGTACAATCTGGGTCCCATATATATGGCAATCTGGTTTAGGATGGGCTTGAGAGGGCTTTGATAGAAACTCCAGGAATTTGGAATGTGAGGACTGTGCCGGATAGACTTTTACGGTCTGTGTCCAGCAAATAACAAGACGGATTTGGATAGGCCAGAGTGGGCTTTGAAGGCTTTTTGAATTGGTGTTCCTGATTTCCTATCCAGTTTAACTGCTCCTTACTGCCCTTCTAGAGCCCTTCAGTCCATTAACAATCATCGACTAGTTTTTCCAAGTCCAAGGTTACCCTGTCTGGAATCTACGTGACGCACTGCTTTTTTTCTTTCTCTCTCCACATACCTGGAATCATCTCCTTTTTTCTCTTCATAGTAAGAATTTTAAGGCCGAACTTAAAACTTGGTTTAAAACAAGCATTCAGAGAAACTGTCTGTTAGAATGAGCTAAACATTCCTAAACTATCCTGCCTTTTTACCAACTTTTGATTAATATGCCCTACCTATTTTAATCCCTTTTTCCTTCCTTTATTTAACTCTTGGTGTGATTGTTATGCTTTCCTATCTCATAATGGAGTTTCTTTCTTACTTACCTTTATTTTAGCTTGTACACTGCTCTGCTCTACTAGTCAGTCAGAGCGCTATAGAAAGTTTTTACATAAATAAACTTCAGTAACTGGAATCGAAGGACAAGGTTGGACAGACTTCTACAGTCTATGTCCCACAAATGCCAAAGGGAGACAACAATTTAGTATTTTATATCACATTCTTTGTTCATTTTATCATGAATTGATAATGAATGTGACTTTTGGGCAGACTGGATGGACCGTTCAGGTCTTTATTTGCTGTCATTTACTATGTTAATATGTTATCAGCGATAACTGATTGTTACAGAAAATGACCGGTTAGCCCCATACAGGCAATTTAACTAGTCAGGAGCCATTTGTGGCCATTTAAATCACACTGAATATTGAGCCCATAGTTTATAGAAGAACGTCTAAGTGTAGCTATATGCATAACTGCAAATGTGTGCCAATTAACACTATTCTACACCAATTATGGCTCATTTTCATTGGTGCAAATGGGACGCGGCTAAATTCACGCGTTATGTGCACAACTGACACTATTTTATAACTTGCTTGTGTTTCCGAGCAGGGACCGACCTTAATTGTTAATTTGTACAGCGCTGCGTAACCCTAGTAGCGCTCTAGAAATGTTAAGTAGTAGTAGTAGTAGTAGTAGTCATAAAATTGTGTGCACAAGATTATAGAATTAGAGGGTAAATGCTATCCCATAGCACTGTAGGGCAATATCTTGAAATATAGGAAGGTTATAGGACAGGTTAACAAACAAGAACAAAAAACAAAGATATCTTTTTATTGAACTAACTTAATATGATTCTTCTTCTTCTTCTTCTTATTACTAGATCCTTGATATACCGCCTTTTTGTGGTACACATTTTAGTATATTCAGAAAGACTAATATGGTTATTGCACAATGGAATGAGAACCAGGGAAGCTAGGGTTCAAATTTTGCTTCTGCCACAGACACTCTTTGGGACCTTAAGCAAGTCCCTATCACCCACTGCCTTGGGTACGCACTTAGGGGCCAATGTTATGTGTGCTGATGGCTGAGCACATGATGGATTCTAATGTGAACCTAATGCATACGTTTTGTTCCCCATCATGCAGTAAAACTAATGGCATGCAAATAACTGCCATATTAAAAAGTGTGCAATGGCAGAAAATACAGAACACTGTACCATGACAGTAGTATACAGCCAATTGTCGAAAAGCAAAAAAAATGTCTCCCTTCCTGTCAGTGTGTGAGCTGTGATTTGCTCTTGCATTGACAGGAAGGGAGACATATATTAAAAAAAAGAAGCTTGCTGTTGCAAATGGAGTGGCATCCACCCCTTCAAAAGAATCCCTCAATTCCCCCTCCCCCAAGTTGACCCTCATCCTCTGATTCGATTCCCCAACCCCCTGAGATGACATCCCAACCATCCCATCCACCCCACCCCCTGCTTCTCCAATAAAATACTCCTGGTAGACTAGTGGGACCCCTACCTCCAATGCCCCCTAACCCCCCAAACTAGATCTATGGTAATCTAGTGAGCCCGCTCCCCCATGTCTTGAAGAACCGACAGAAGCAATGCCCACTCACTCATGCCTCCACTCTCCACAATCTTCCAAAATGGCAGCACTTGACTCTGTGTGATGCATCCTGGGATATACCACATGGGGTCAATCAGCCTGTGTGATTTCAAATGAGTGTATGTCTCTATTTTACATATTGTACTCTGCTGAGATGTATGAATCAGCTCAAGGGAGCGAGTTGAATTGCCTGCCCTATTGGGGGGGCTGTCATGTTAATTTATAAGGGAAGGGGGTCTCCACTACCATTCAGTTTGGCAGTAAGAAAGAATGGCAGAGGAGGCGGTAGCTTGTGACCAGTATGCACCGTGGCTATCACTGCAGTTCCACTCTGCTCCAACTGGAGCCTCTGCCATTCCATCACTGTGGCTGTAAGTGCCTCTGCTGCTCTCTCGCAGAACCAGCACCTGCATGATAAGATTTGCAAAATTACACTGCTCTTATCACGACACTTGGTCCTGGTAGATGATATGCTTAAGCGCTTCTCTGGATGTTGAGCGAGAACAAGAAATTTAATTAAAGAAAGATATCAGGAGATGGTACAGCAACACCGTAAAAACGCAAGTGAAGTATTGACACGTTCCTCTCTTCTGTAAATTTCAGGCATTTGGAGAGAAGGGGGTACCCCCCACTATGGGGAATACACAATCCAATTTTATTTGGTGGACCTTCATTTGAATTTATGCTACTATTACTGGGTCATGGAAAATCAAGTGAATACAAGAGATAGACAGAACCCAATCATCCAGGCAATGCACAGGAGCCCTGCTATTCCCCTGCTAGCCTGCCTCTTCCGTGCTAGAAAGAATAAGGATTCACTTCCTTAAACCTGATTCTGGTGTGGTGAATTGTCAAGACCTCAAATGCTTTCCCATCAGCTTCCTTCTTTAGCACTGCAGAGCATGGGAAACCCCAGCTTTGCACTGAGCAGCTGTATGCTTAACTGCAGTTCCGTGTGTTCACAGCAGGAGTCAAAACACCCATGTGCTAGTAGCCTTGCATAAAAACACACACACACACACAAATTGTGCCTCTGTTCACTGTTAGACAGACAGAAAACCTGTTTTCTGACACTACAAAGACTTCAGATTCAGTTTCTTCCCAGTCTAGGAGGATTCAAGTTATCGCACAACATTTTGATAAGTGGATTTGGTGTTGCGAAAGCATATTTAGGCCAATGTTATATTTTCTTTTGAAGCTATTTACATTGGAAGTACAACTTTTGTGTGTTATTTATTCACTGTACCTTATATGGGGAGGAGGGGGCAGTCTCTCCATATGGGTTCATTCTGCATATACCAAGACAATAATGTTAGGGCATGTGAAGTAATATCCCCCAAATTCACTGATAACACTCACCATAGTACTTGATTTGGGCCAAAAAGAGTGTCTCGGAGTCCATAAGATGTAACATGAATAGGCTGCTTTCAAATAGTCCTTGGGAATTTACTTTAATCACACCTATAGCACCCAGTACTAGGGAATGATGGGATTAATATTCAGCATAGTTGAAGCAGGCAAGAGACGCTCCTGCTCACTTATACCATGCTGAGAGGGCCAGGAGATGATCTTCAGCAGCCCTTAACTGTACACTGCCAAGGAATATCGGCTCTGACCACCTCAGTCTTCTCCAGGTAGTATTGGGGCTGTCAGGGAGGCAAAGCTGGGGAGAAGTCAGGAGTTATGCAAGCATTGGTGATATTCAATGCCGGTACCTGTGCATCTAACTGGACATGTAGGCCTGCACAAAAGACAGGCCTAACTTTGCCCAGATAGCTATGCAGATTCAACACTGAATATCGGTCATACCAGGATAACCTCCAGGCGCCACCAATGACCTGGATATTGAGTGCCAGTGCTCAGATATGGCCAGGAACTAACCATTAGGGATGGACACACAGAAGTGTTTTGTGTTTGTTTTATTTTTTTAGGTGGAAACGAATGTCATGAGGAGTGCTCAGTGGGCCAGGTGCTATATTTGGCAATTAAAAATCAGCGTCAATGGAAAATGTGCCTACGCGTATTTTATAAACCACGCCTAAAGTTAGTTGCAATTTACAGAATACATGTAGTGCCGTCCACATGACTAAAATTTAGGCGCACTTATTTACACCAATGAAAAGCTGTTGTAAATGCCCACGTCTATATTTAGGCACGCAATAGGCTATTCTATAACACACACAATTTTAGGCATGCCCATGACCCTCCCATGGCCACACGCCCTTTTGAGATCTGCACGGTAGATTTTATGCAGACTACTTTATAGAATACGCTTAGCGAGTAGTGCGTGTAAATTCTAAATAGTAACAATTAGTGCCGATAATTGTTTGTTAACATCCAATTATTGGTGCTGAATGACTCGTAAACCAATTGAGTTGTGCATGCAAATCAGAATAAGCCCAGATGTGCAAGCAACTCAAGTTGCACTAAATAGAATCTGGGGGAATAAGTGCACTTAGGGGGCAATTCAATAAGAGGCACTAAAAGTTAGGCACCCAAAATCTAGGTGATAAGCTAGTATTCTATAACAACAAATTTATGCGCCTAATCCATCTTAAATGAAAGTGTAAGTCAGCAATTAGGAGCCAATTTAGTCGCCACCACTTATGCCAGCTCTATGGAGAATGTAAATGTGAGTGGCTAAATGCAGCAATTGTATTCAGTAAAGCTCACGCTGAAATAATTGAAATAACCGGAATGCCCATGACCTGCCATTGTCCCTCCCAAGTGAATGGAATAGAAAAAGTGTATCAGGCCACAGACGGAAGCAAGAAGCACAGTCACAACAGAAGCAACAAATGAAAATACACAAAGAAACCTCCGCATTGCTGCAAACAGCAATGGCAGCTACATAGGTTGTGAAGAGCCCATAGAACGACATCTGTTGACAGACCCCTGATGCAAGCATTTGCCGAAACATGGGCCATGTCGGGTCTTTGAATAAACATTGCTTCCTCTGGTTCTGTCTGTGGCCTGATACACTTTTTCTACTCCACAACTTTTTGTGTTGCTGTTCCCTCTGATTTACTTGTTCTGCCTCCCATGTGAATGTCCTCTTTGCTGTTACATGCTATAACACTTAGGCGCTCAGTTATAGAATAGAGCCTAAGCGTACTCTGGTATCTAACTGACAATGTCCACCATTTTGCTGCTTCATTTCTGTAAACTTCTGTTTGAGCAGCAAAATTTAGGCAGCAACCTATTGCTGCACTATATAGAATTATCTTCAAAGTGCACAATTTTCTTGAGTACACGCTATTTGCACATAGTGCACACTCTTTCCTCATATTGGGGTTCTTTTACTAAGCTGCGGCAAAAGGGGACCTGCATTGGCATTAGCACATGTTTCTGATGTGTCCCGAGGCCCCCTTTTACGCAGCAGGCAAAAGGCTGTTTTTTAAATGAAATGACCATGCGGCAAGTGGAACACTTGGGGTGGGAGCTACCACCGAGCTACTTCTGGTGTCCAAATTTGGGGGCCTAAAAAAATTCATACAGAGCGCGATTCCTCCGAGTTGCACACCGTTTATAGAATAGCCCTTAGAGCTGATTTCCATACCACACTTTGGGTGTGAGGATTTACACCAGCTGAAAACTGGTGTAAATCCTTGCACGTAAACTAGGTGCGAATTCCTGGTATTCAGTAATACTGCGCGCATCTTTAGTAAACATTCCTGCCTCTCCCATGGTTGTGCCCCATTTTGAACTGCATGCTAAAAATTTGCACACAGATCATAATAGAATTCCACTTAGCAAGATGCGTACGCAAATCCAAAGTGTTGCCAATTAAAGCCAATAATTGTTAGCACCTAATTATTGGCGCTAATTGGCTCAGAATAATGTGCAAAATTGTGCGCATAAATTTGTATGTCATTTATAGAATCTGCGGATTTGTGTACATATCCCCAGATAGGGGATAGGGGTAAATTCTACATAACTTATCGTGGCACATCCCTAATCCTGCCCTGAAGGCCATCCTGCAAGAAAAAAATAATAAGAAAACACAGGACCAAGCAGAATACTTAAGAAATGCAGAGATAAATAAGTAATTTATCAGGATAAATAGTGCTGAGGAGGCTTGATTGTGAAAATAACAAAAAATAAATAAATAAAATTGTCCAACTGTTACTGTGTATGAATCAGGAACAAGGGAACTCTGTGAGACAGTATATGTGTGTGGGAATTCCTATAAATGCCTGATAAAGCCTTTCTAGACATTTCTGGAATTCTCTGGAAGACAGTTCATCTTGCTGCTCTCAGAAGACATTGCCCACCTTGTCTTCGAGTTGGTACAACCAGTATGCATATTTCATACTCTTATAGATATGTGTAATCTTAATAGAAGTTCCTATGACATAGCAACTCTGTGGTAAACACTGTATAATTGAAAGGCATTAGACTTTTTTTTCCTAGTATGCAATTATGGAAATGCCAGTGGATCAATTTTGAAAATTTCCATGCCACAGTACATGATAGAAAATAATTTACAAGCCTCAGAAATCATTGGGTTTCTCATCAGTAAGAACGATGCTGAGACACCAGAGAGCAAATTGAAGGTGCGCAGAGAGAATTAAACTGGTGCAAAAAAAAAAGAAAAAAAATCAAAGATGCCGTTAAGTGATGAGAATATTTGCTCCCTGTCACGGGGACCAGCCAAGAACATCTTTTTCTTAAATTAGAACTGAGATTGTTTCAGACTGATCCCTTTGATCAAAAACTAGAAACGGCATGAAATATGTAGCTACTCTAACTCTTTATTTTACTTCAGATTCGGAGACTCTTCACACACTTTTGTTATCCAGAAATCATAAAGAGGGAAAAAGCATTTGTTACACTAACTGGCAATTAAAAATGCATTTTGTTTTCTTTCCTTGTCCAGTCAGTATAAGAACTGACAAGAATTTAGGATGGGTCTTTCCAGTAGCAGAGCTTGAACTGTTTGCTAGCCATGACTGCTGCCCCTATGGTCCTCTACAGTCTACACAAAGGTGGCCATTTTAGAAGGTCCATTCTTGTTTGAGATGTGCATAAGTGTGCAACCACAGTGAAGATGCCAATAAATATGCCGACGACACTCAGGTACAAAATTAGATTGTGAGCCCTCCAGGGACAGAGAGATACCCAGTGTAGCTGAATGTAACTCACCTTGAGCTACTACTGAAAAAGATGTGAGCAAAATATAAATAGTTAACACGAAAAGGAGGTGGTAAATGCTCCCATATTAATTTATTGCAGGTCTCACATATGAATGGACAAATGAGTATGGCAGGGGTTCCCAAACGTTTTCAGTTCGTGGCCCCCTCCCCCTGGCCACATGGGTCTCCACGGCAGCACTCCAGCCACGGGTCTCCGCACTCCCCCGCACATGGGTCTCCCTTTCCCTGCAGTCCCCTATTCTCACACCAGCACACCTCTTCCTTCCCTAAATCGAGCAGTGCTTGCTACTTTCCTTCATGCAGGTCCAGGATCGCTGCCGCTTCTTTCTCTTTCCCCCGCCACCACTGCAGTGCTTTCAGCTTACATTTTTTGGGCCATCCACGATTCACACAGGTACTCTGAGGCCTTCCCAATCTGTCTGGCCCTCTGTGATGCAACTTCCTGTTGCGAGGGCCGGGCACGGCAGAGGGAAGTGCCTGTGTGAATTGCAGACAGACCGAAAATGTAAGCTGCAAGCACTGCAGCGGCAGCAGGGGAAGAAGCAGGAACCAGCAAATGCCAGACCTGCTGAAGGGGAAAGTAGGGAGCAATGCGCCTTGGCACCCCCTGAGAGTTTGCTGTGGTGCACCAGGGTGCTGCAACACACAGTTTGGGAACCACTGGAGTGTAGAACCTGCAAAAAGAAAAACAAAAAGAGGCATATTGTACTGCCGCATTAAAAATGAGTTTAGTGCACAGGAAAGTCCCACATTAAAATACGTTAAGCTAATTTTTTAATACATTTTAGTAAAAGGGGCCCCTTTATTTTCTAAGTTATTTTCTATCCTATAGTTTCTATGCCCCAAAAGTGACCGATATAATCTCTGTCTTCCTTAACTATTCACAATGTAACCATAATCGTAATGTAACAAACTGTATTTCCATTATTTACAATGTATTGTAAGCCACACTGAGCCCGCAAATAGGTGGGAAAATGTGGGATACAAATGCAACTAAATAAATAAATAAGTGGAGGAGTGGCCTAGTGGTTAGGATGGTGGACTTTGGTCTTGGGGAACTGAGTTCAATTCCCACTTCAGGCACAGGCAGCTTCTTGTGACTCTGGGCAAGTCACTTAACCCTCCATTGCCCCAGGTACAAATAAGTACCTGTATATAATATATAAGCCGCATTGAACCTGCCATGAGTGAGAAAGCGCAGGGTACAAATGTAACAAAAATAAAATAGATACTATTGGAGATTCTACATGGAATGTTGCTACTATTGGAGATTCTACATAGAATGTTGCTATTCCACTAGCAACATTCCATGTACAAGGCTGCGCAGGCTTCTGTTTCTGTGAGTCTGACGTCCTGCACATACTCAACAGTGGAGGAGTGGTCTAGTAGTTAGGGTGGTGGACTTTGGTCCTGGGGAACTGAGGAACTGAGTTCAATTCCCACTTCAGGCACAGGCAGCTCCTTGTGACTCTGGGCAAGTCACTTAACCCTCCATTGCCCCAGGTACAAATAAGTACCTGTATACAATATGTAAGCCACATTGAGCCTGCCATGAGTGGGAAAGTGTGGGGTACAAATGTAACAATAAATAAATAAGTATAGTCACGGCCAAGTGTAAAAAAGCTGTGGTGCACTCCAAGGTAGCTATTATGAACAAAGCTACCCTTCTGACACAGAGGTCCAACCCATTCTTTCACACCCCTAGTTTTCAAAATAAATATGGAAAAAGAAAACAAAAGCATTAAAGACTGGGTTTTAAATATAACGAAGAAAATTAATTTACAGGAGTTATCGAAGCCAAAGTATAGATTACTTATCCGAGAATCAGAAAGTATAGCAATGTTGGTATTGAATATGGAAAACCATTGTGTTCTTTGTGCTGAGGCAACTTCTTAAATTTTGGAATTTATCCTTGCTATTGCTCAAACTAATGTCTATAGGGCAAGCATTGCAAAAATAGGTCTGTTTTTCAGGATTTCCACAATGCATATTCACAGTGCTGAGAAAAAGTTTGCCAGTTCCTTAGATGGTCTGCATTTTAGCACAATTTAGCTTCAAAACATGATAAATCCTAATCTAAACCCTGATAAATAACTCAGAGAAAACTGATTAGGATTATTTATACATCAAAAATATCCAAGAATCTTTAGGTTAAAACTATGTGAACCCTTTATTCGATAATTGACGACACCTCCTTAAGCAGCTACAACTTCAGCTAAATGTTTCATTGAAATGTTGATCAGTTTTCAGGATTTGGGCCCATTCTTTCATATTGAACTATTTCAACTCCATGACATTTGTGAACCGCCTTTTATGAATAGTTTGCTTCATGTCTTTTTGCCATTGTAAAATCCAGCCCAATTCCACACTGAGCAATATTCCCAGTTCCCAAAGCACTTAGCGTGGAGTTAAGCTTGTGGTCCGCACTGTACTTCTTCAGTTGCAGCTGAGAGCAGCAGACAATCGATCAAGTAAATGCTGATTTAATCTTGATTATTGGACATTTTTGGAAGTATTTATTTTGAGCTTGGATACTTACAAATTTGGGATATTAGTCACAAAATTTTGCACTAATTTGCACTTAGCACAGTATTTGAAGGTATAGGAGGAACTCTATGATTAGATTACATAAGAACCTAAGAATAGCCATACTAGGTCAGATGAATGGTCCATCTAGCCCAATATCCTGCTTCCAACAGTGGACAATGAAGGTCACAAGTACCTGACAGAAACCTAAATAGTAGCAACATTACATGCTACGAATCCCGGGGCAAGCAGTGGCTTCCCCCATGTCTATCTCAATAACAGACTATGTACTTTTCATCCAGGAACTTATACAAACCTGTTTTAAAACCAGATACGCTAACCACTGTTACCACATCCTCCAGCAATGAGTTCCAGAGCTTAACTATTCTTTGAGTGAAAAGATATTTCCTCCAATTTGTTTAAAAGTATTTCCATATGATTTAATTGAATGTCCCTTGGTCTTTGTAATTTTTGAAAGAGTGAAAAATCGGTTTACTTTTACCCGTTCTATGCCATTCAGGATTTTATAGACCTCTATCATATCAACCCTCAGTCATCCCTTTTCCAAGATGAAGAGCCCTAACATCTTTAGACTTTCCTCATATAGGAGAAGTTCCATCCCCTTTATCATTTTGGTTGCTCTTCTTTGAACCATTTCCTATTCCACTATATCTTTTTTGAGATATGACGATTCTCTCATCTATCCTATACAGTACAGTCTCGATTATCCGACCTTTGCTAATCTGACATCCGGCATATCCGACAGATCCTCTCCCCCGGTGACGTCATCGCATTTCCGTTAAGAAGCGAGTTATTTTCCTTCCTGTTTTCCGGCTTCACATTCTGCAAGGAACCCACTCCATGTTTGAGCTGAGACCATGCTTCTCTGCAAGAGAACCATGATTTACAGCAGATACTCCTTCATGTACCCCTCATCCGAGTTAAGAAGCGTGTGGCTTCTCTGGTTTGTGATTTGAGCCCAAGCTTCTATGCCCAATTTTTTTAGGAGCGAGGGAACTGTTTTTTTCATTTGAGACCATGCTTTCATGTATTATTATTATTATTATTATTATTATTATTGAAACCATGGTTCTATGCAAGGCAACAATAATTTTTGGATCTGGGAACCCGCTTGAGTAGCGAGGGAACCGTTGAAGAAGTTTTAACCTGAGACCTTGCTTTTATAATATTACAGCATCAAGGAAACAAGTAGGCAGGTGACTCACAAGATCCAGCACGGAGTAAAAAAAAGAAGCAAGCCACCAAAAAGCTTTCAGAAAAAATTGAATTTATTCACCACAAAATCTTAAATGTATGAGGCCAACATAGCCATGTTTCACCCTCCTACAGGGCTGCGTCAGGGGCTTGACTGTAGGAGGATGAAATGCGACCGTGTCAGGCCCATGAATTTAAGATTTTGTGGTAAATAAATTCAACTTTTTATGAAAGTTTTTGGGTGATTTGGACCTGGGACCCCACTTGAGCAGTGAAGGAACCATTAAAAAAGTTTTGAACTTAGACCTTGTTTTTATAATATTACTGCATTGCAGTAATTTTTGGACCTGAGACCTTGTTTGTGCAGCAAGGGAACTGTTGAAAAAGTTTTGAGCCGAGACCTTGCTTTTACAGCACGGCAGCAATTTCTGGCCAGTCGAAAGAAGAAAAAAGTTGTTTTCTATAGAGCAGAAACTTTTGTCAAAAGGAAGTGCTAAAGAAAGTGAACATTAAAGATGTTTTGGGCTGAGACCTTGCTTTCCTGCCAGGGAATCATTTTTGATCTGAGAGCGTGCTTTTGCAGAAACATGGTAAGATTCCTATGCACAATGAGTTTTATGCAGTACTGTATGTTCATCTACTGTATTCCTGCTTGTTCATTTACATTTACAGCATTTTCTTTATTCTTACTCGGAGGGTTTCCAGTTGATGTTCTGCTGACTTGAGACATGGGGCTCTGTTTGGTTCTGTTGTCTTGATTTCTGCTTCATATGGTACTGTCATTGACTGGAGAAGACAACTTGATGAGACTGAATACGCAGTGATCTTAAGAAATGGGGCTCTGCTTGGTTCTATATTTCTGAATATGCAGTTAATAAATATGGTTTCCCTTGCTCAGTACTGCACCTGTACAGTATTTTTTGAGCACACTGCCTGTTGTACTCTGTATTCATTCTCAAATTGCCTGCTGTACCATTTTTTCATTTTTTCAGTGCTGATTAGTGTTGATATCCAATATTTTAATTAAAGATACCCTACGCCAGTTCTTCATGCATAAAGAATGTTTTCCATACATTGTTTGAGGGATTATCATTGTTTTCTGTGTTATGTCACTTTTCAGTTATCCGACAATGGGCCGGTCCCATGTACATCAGATAATCGAGACTGTACTGTATTTGCTTCCATTGCATGCAAATTTCTCATGCATATTCATTGTGGATATCCTGAAAACTTGACTGGCTGGGTGTGCCCCAGGCAAGGTTTGGGAACCCCTGATCTAAGGTTGACATCATCAGCCTGGGATTTTGACAAAGTGAACCTGCGACATGTTTGTTGGCTGCTTGTTAAACATTTTTTTTTAATGTAATAGATCAAATAAGTCCTGCTTCCTCCTTGTCCCTCCAGATACGGCTCCACACAGTCTATAGCAACAAATGTCATTCTCATTGCTCCATAATTTATAATGTTAATAAAAACTAATGGAAATAAAAGGTTTGTTTTTTTTTTTAGTTCATTCAGGATCAGTGTCCATTCATTTCACCTAAAGTAAAAAAAAAAAATACCAAATTTGTTGCATTTTCCCGTTCTTTTAAAACAAATACACATCTCTACTTTGAAATGCACTGTATGATTATTGTGACTGAAATGCTCACTTTTTGACACATCTATCTAGAGAACATTAGTCCAGTGGCCTTGTGGGTCACTCACATGATCTCTGGCAAATCTGAGGTGAGCAGCAATGCTCTTTTAGACAGCAGTGCGTTCTTCCTAGCATTCCTGCTGTGAACACTACAGAGCTCAAATTTGGAAAGAGCAATTAATTAAGGGACTCTTATTATTTATTTATTTGTTGCATTTGTATCCCACATTTTCCCACCTATTCGCAGGCTCAATGTGGCGATCGCTAGTTCCGGTCTAATGGTTACAAAGTGAGTAATGGTATAATAAGGTTTGTGTGTATTATGATGCACTGAAATCTGGGTTTAGTGCATTCTAGCAGGACTTTCTTATGTTCTAAGCCTAGATTTACCGTGGCAAATAATAACATGGGAGCATGTTATTTAAGTGCTCCTGCATGATGAACCCAGCATTATCTGGTTAGCATATGGTAATCTTAACGCACTAGCTGGATAATGTAGGATCACCTGCTCTTCACCTATACATCCCCCCTCAAAAAATATGAAAAGAAAAAATAGTTAACATTCATTTCGCATAAGGAAACAGGGAAACTACCCCAAAAGCATTTAACATGTATTGCGGTATGCCTTTTCTCATGAGTTAAACATGCATTAGGACTTAGCACCCTTGAGTAAGAGGGCCCCCTAAACTTCAAATCAAAATCCATTCCCATTCAGTCTGATATCATGTATTTTTAATCTGACAGCGGGGGTTTACAGAACAGGTTTCGGAAGTCCTGCCAGCAGTTTCCTCCTGCTCCTTTGGAGCTCCAACTCTATCAGACCCAGGGCTGAAATACTTAATTTGTAAATACCCAAGATTTTCTCCCCATTTCATGTTCTTCCACTCCCACCCCCCACCCCCACCCAATAGGTTAATTTTGTTCATCTACAACAGAACAGGATATATTCCTATATTGCATGATGAAACAGAAACATGGATGAATACCATTAATCTGAATGGTACTGTCAAGGGGTTTATTGAACATTGCCCCTCACCCGTAAGGAATGTCCCTCTCTAATTAGCCTGGGCCACCTTAAGTGCACTGATCCCACCCACAGAGTGGGTGGTGAGGAGTGTGGAGGTGGATTGACTGCTCTGGAATGTCTGGGTGGACTGCGGGTATTCTGGTGGACCGGGGTACCCTCCTCATTTAGTGGCCGAGGAGAAGGAGGAGCAAGTGCTGAACACCCCTCTGCCAGCTGAGTGCTTGCGGGATTGCTGGATAGATCCAGGGAGAGCCAGTGGAAAGAAGCTGCCCAAGCTCAGCAGAGCAGACCGCTACCTCAAATGCCTGGTGTGGGAAATGTGGCAGCTTTGATATCCCTATGTCCCGCTCCAGGAGATGAGTATGGTAGAGATGCAGAGGGAGACCTGAACTCACAAAGAAATTTTCCAGAAGATGAGACCAGACCCTATCAATCAAGTGAATGGGCCTGAGGATCCCACAGTAAGGGAACATATGAACTACCAATACCTGGAGTGGCCGCTCAGTTCACAAACATTATGTGGAGGTGGTTGATTCACATTATGGGTGGAAGTTTTACTGTGTTACCCGTACCTTGCCAGGAGGGGCCCTGGTGAGGAAACCGGACCACAAATGGTACGGGTGAAGAAGGACTGATTTGCAGTATGAGAGGGATTAATGGGATTGAATGAGGAATAATTCATGAGGGAAAGGAAGGATTAAAGTGTTAAAGTTACTGTTGGGAAAACGTTGTTAATGGTAATAAGATGTGGTTGTGATATTTTCCTCCTTTCTTGTGTAGAGGGTGAAGACTAAACTCCTTTGAGGACAAAAGGTTAAAATGATTTCTCCTGGAGAAAGATGGAAGGGAGAAATCATTTTTTTCGTAATGGGGGTGGAGGAAGAGTGTAACCCCCCTGGGGATACTGGTAAGTCAAGAGCATCTGGGTGAGTTCCTTCAGGGGATTACTAGAGAAGAGCCCTGGCCAATGAGGACAAGCAAAGAGAGTCTAAAATGATGACAGTCTGTTGGGGGTGGACCCAAACCAATTTTTGCATGTTGAGTATTATGCTGTTCTGTTGTTTTGGTTATAGAAAATTATTATATAAAAAATAATACAGAAGATCGACAGTGGGTTGTAACTGGGGGGGGGGGGGGGGGGGGAGTAGGAATAAAACCACCCGTCAAAATGAGCATGAGGTCTTTGGTTGCCCAAACTCCCTGCCAGGACACGTGGAGTTAAGAGGATATCCTTCTCAGCATTAGAAACGGGCCGCTGCAGAAATCCAAGGGAAAACTGTCTCTGCTCAGAAACAGAGGCTGAAGTGTCAAGACAACAGGGAGGAAGAGAGAAACCTCCTTCCCCCTCCTCAAGTGAAACAAGGAAGCCACCTGTTTGGCTCAGAGGTGGGTGAAGGAAACCACACCTCTGGAAGAAGATGGACAGGGAGGTCTGGTACTTGGTTCAGTCTGGAAGCAGGGGAAAAGCCCAGCGGGGTGTCAATCTGGAGAGTGTGAAGGCAGACTGCAGCCCCAGGTTGTTCTGCTGGGTGGGATGGGTTAGAGTCGCTAGATGCAAGATGAACATTGGTGGAAAATGAAAGGAGAACTAAAGACTGAGCCATACTGTATTAATATGCCTACTGTGTTTGTTTATGTTGAGAAGATCTTTTCATCTGGATTTCTTACTCTCTGTTAGTAGAGTCAACATTTTTATAAAAGAAAATCTGGTGTGTTTGTGTGGAATTTGTTGCTGGACAATTTTGGAAGCTGAAAAGGCGGTGGTAACTCCCCCCCCCCCCCCCCCCCCCCCGGCCTACCGGGATTTAACTCGGACCTGGCCTATGCCCAGCTCATCATACCCGACAGCTTTTGTAGACCCTGGTCCAGGTGCCTTCCTCAAAGAGCTTAGCCGGCATCCAGGACTATTTGAGCGGAACAGTGTTACTTATAACAGTCTGTGTGGTAAATATTTCAGGCTCCATTCAAAATCCCTTCTTTCCCCACGATGCCTAAAGATGCCTTTTCATCCTGTGTTTTCCTTATCACTGCATGACGTAGAACGTCAAACTGACATCTGAAAAATTATAGCTCCAATCAGTTTTCACATTGCCATGCACTTGCTGTGAATGACAAAAGAAACCCAGCTTCCTGTCAAGCTCAGTATTCCTAGTCATTTATTCCAATTTAGCGAAAAAAGTAGGAAGGCTTTTCCCATTAGAGCTGAAAAGAAATGCAATTTGTATTTGCAGTGGGTGAGATGAAAATAAAAGAACAAAAATAGACTTGATACTGACATTATAAATTTACATGCCGTTTACCCCTGAGGATGCACAAGGAAAGGCTTCATGTGGCAAGTGCTGCTTTTTCACTGAAATACGTTTCCTCTCTTGTGGACAGTGTACTTCTCAGTAAATCAATGCTTTGGCAAATCTAATTTGACTCACTGAAGAAAATGCACATTTCCTGGTCAAGTTCCTCTTCATAACCTTTCATCTTTGATTCCACCTCTCCAATTGAAAATACTCGAGTGTCTCTGGGGACCGTCACTGGTTTGAAGGCCACAGGGGTGCCTCTTCAGAGGTGAACATTCAGCATCACTCATTGGTGGACAAGGGCATCCACTGAAGTGGCAGCTGTCCTCCTTCTGTCCTTACCCGGAGGGAACCACTTCTGCAGCTTGCCCAGTCTGACCACCTCTAAGGGATGGGCATTTGTCTCCAGCATTGAGCCACATGACCAGATCACAGAGAAAGTGCCTTTAGTGACCAATTTTCAAATAGCCTACTTTGGAAGTAATTCTATATAGGGATATCTATTTTTTTTTGCACCAAAAATGCACTTATGTAGCGTCTATTCTCTGCTTTCCTTCATAGAATAGAATACTCGCTGGACACTGCCGCTGCTCTGCCTGGTGTCACTGTGTTGTCAAAGTGGCTGCCGAGACTTCCTGCGATAGTCTCACGGGTCTTGGCAGTCTCAGCAGCCATTTTGAAAATATGGTGGCACTGGGCAGATTAGTGGCAGCAGGCAGGAAAGAGTGGGGTTCTTTCCTGCCCCCGAAGAGGCCACTGGACTAGGGTTACCATATGTCCAGATTTACCTGGATATGTCCTCTTTTTGGGGACATGTTTAGGCAACCGGGTGGGTTTTGCCAATCTTCCCGTTTGTCCAGAAATCCGGACAAACGGGCAGATTGCTAGCCTCCCCTCCCCTTACTTACTACTGCCCTGGTGGTCTAGTGACCTCTTTCGCCTTCGGGGCAGCAAAGAGCCCCCTCTTTCCTGCCCGGAGTGCTGCCCTGCATACATCCTTCCTGTCCGTGATCTTGGCGCCGATTCAAAATGGCCGCCGAGAGTTGAAGTGACCTCGCGAGACTTCAACTCTCGGCGGTCATTTTGAATCGGCGTTGAGATCACGAACAGGAAGGATGCATGCAGGGCAGCGCTCCGGGCAGGAAAGAGGGGGCTGTTTCCTGCCCCGAAGAGGTCACTAGACCACCAGGGCAGTAGTAAGGTAAGGGGAGGGGGGTGACGGGGTGTGTGACAGGGGGGAGGGGAAAATGTGACAGGGGTGGAGCAAGGGCATCAAAGGGGGTGAGGTGGGGTGTGAAAGGGGATGGGGCGTCAAAGGGGGCGGGGCATGTGTCCTTCTTTTGGGGAGGACAAAATATGGTAACCCTACACTGGGCCATCAGGGCCCTTCGAGGTGGGACCAGGGACAGCCTACTGAGGCTCAGGGGGGATGTAGTTTACAGAAGGAAGAGAGTCTCTGAGCCCTCAGGCACTGCCTGGTTGCCCATATGGTCAATGCACCCCTGCTTCTTGGTAGATAAAAATATGCACCCCTTTACAGAATTACCTTCAGAGTGGAAAGGGGTCCTTTTAGTAAGCTGCGGTAAGCACTAATGCGTGCTTACCGCAGCATAAAGGGCCTTACTGTGGGATGCACCCAGGCATCTCGCTGTAATTTTGTGATCGGCGTGTGCTTCCCACGTGCAAAAAACCAGATTTTATTTGTTAGTTCTGGGATCAGGTCTGGGACAAAGGGTAGGCATATTCTGCGTTAATCAGCATAGCTACATTGCTGAAACCACTATAATTCCTGGTGCCCAATCTGGGTACACATCCGTGATATTCTATAAATGCGCGCAAATTTCTGGACTGCCCCTGCCACTCCCATGTTCACACCTCCTTTTGGGTTTTATGCCATGGGATTTGGGTGTGCAGTTTTATAGCAAGATGCGTACGCAAACTGTTGCCAATTAACATCAATAATTGATTGTCAGCGCTCAATTATTGATCCTAATTGGCTCATTACCCAATTTAGTTGTGTGCACATCTCAGAATCACACCCCAAAAATGTGAGCACCCTTTCTAGAATCCCCTCCTATGTGGGTACATAATGCGTATTTGCAAGGGGGAGGGGCAACCAGGGGTGAAGAATGGGCTGGACTTAGTTGAAGCTCTCACATATGCACACAACCTAAAGAATACTGTAAGTCTCACTTCGGCGCTCACACTTATTCCAGCTCTATGTGTGTTATTCCAGCTCATAGGTGTTGAGGTGGCGCTAGCAATTTAGAATGAAATCTCGGATGCATTATAGAATATGTTCCTACCACATGTCCTCAGGGTCCTAAATAGAGGTGCCCAGTTATACAATTCCCTCTTAATGTATTACATAGCTTCTGCATATCTATATAGCAGTGCTTCTCAACCAGTGTGTCAGGACACACTGATGTATCACCAAACGTTTGACACAGACAACCCGTGCTTTCCTTAACAATCACATATACCTGCAGCTGGAGAGAGCACAAAGCAGGGAACCAGGTATTGAAATCCCCATAACCACTTCCTGTTTTCTCCTTATAGTTGTCACTATCCCATGCTGAAAATGTTACAGGTCTACTTACTTCCTTCTTTCTACCAGCAACCAACACTACTGCATCCTAAACCTATTTGTGCTTCCGCCAACCTGGGCTAGAAATGTCGCATCCTGCATCCTTCAATACTACCAGCCTGGCCCAGAAATGACAGCTCCTGCTCCTTACCCTGTGGTTGCCATCACTGCTGCAAGCCTGGCCCAGAACTATGGGGTGTTGCTTCATCTCTGTGACCATGAATACTGTCACCGCTGACTGCAGAGGAGATGACCTGAAAATGCTCCCATCCCTTTGAACGCTCTGTCCTTCTGCCAATGCGTATTGTACAGTTCAGGGTGTCACACGTAGGAATACAGTTTGTCGGGTGTGATACAGCAGAAGAAAGGTAGAGAACCACTGCTATATAGACATATATCTGAGATTTATGTTAAAATGATCTATGCACTTGCCCACTCACGAGAGCCTCCATTACATTTTACACAAGTGAAGACCAATTCTATAATCTAGGCACCTGCATTAATGAAACTTGTATGTCTAAATGTGTAGAATACTAGCACTTACACACATATGTCTATACTTTATCATGACATTTATATCCCACATTATCCCAGAGATCAGGTTCAATGTAGCTTACTATTCAATTATAAGCAGGTACTATGTCTGTCCTTAGAGGACTCACAATCCTTTTTTTTGTACCTGAGGCAATGGAGGGTTAAGTGACTTGTCCAGGGTCACAAGGAGCTACAGTGGGAATAGAACCCAGGATGCTGGGATTAAAGTTCGCTGCACTAACCATTATGCCACTCCTCCACTCCTGCACTAGCAGAGCACATGGGCACTCTTTTGCAAATACTTAAATACAGCATATTTGCAGGAGGGTGTATACATGAGTGGAGCTTGGCTGGAACATGGGTAGGGATCCAAGATGTACATATAAATACAGATCGCTATAAGTTACGCACATCCCTGCCAGATGTAGTCACCCGCCCTTATACCAGCTCTATGGCTGCTGTAACTGTGGGTGTGGGTTATGCTAGTATTCTAGAACAGAAGCTGGGTGCCCAGGTTCTATCATAGAATATAGGTTTCTACATTGAGGAAATTGCTTTCTAGTAGTGTAGGGTACCCCAGCTCTCCATTTATTATAACAGTGGTAGGTCATCACTCTATAATTTCAGGTTACTAAACCCAGTTTTGAAAAGTCCCTCACTTAAATGCATTGCCTTCATTTTCTCCATTAGTTCTGAAGATACCTATTCTTCTCTTTCTATTCTCTTTATTGGTGGAGTCAATCTTCCTAACAGATTTTCTTGTTTGTCACCCAGCAGTCTTTGAATAGTTCTTGACTCATGGCATCCGCACACTGGCATTTCATTTCCTAGCACCCACTTTTCATGGGCTTTTTCGCCATTCTGTGGACTCTGAGAATATATTTTCAATAGGTCTGCTTTGGTTTCTACAGAAAGTATTATATATTATCCCACTAGATTTTCTGTAAAGTGCTAGATAGATAGATAGATAGATAGATAGATAGATAGATAGATAGATAGATAGATAGATAGATAGATAGATAGATAGATGAAAGCTCTCAGTAAGATATCTGCAAAGCAGGACATCAGTAGGTAGCAGAGTTAGGTCCAGGCAGAGGTCAAGGGCCAGAAAATAAATGTGAGGAGCAGTCAAAAAGGAACAAGGCTTGAATCTCGTTCGACTAGGACAAGGCTAGATTTCAGAAAGGCAGGAACCAGGTGAAGGCCTGGGCACAGAAGCAGGAACAAGAGCACACAATAGGTCCCCAGCGCTCACTGCATCAGTTTCTATTAGACCAATATGCTGAGTGGTATACCAACAGCCCACAGAGAAGGAAGCTCTATCACTCGAGTATGTAACTGTGCCTCACTACAAACTCTTCCTGCTGTGTGCTCTAAGAGCCTTCAGTTCAAGATTTGTTAGGCCTGACACTTTCAGAGATATGGGTATAGAAAAAAGTGGGATGTTTGACCACGGCAAAACAAAACCTGGAGAGATGGATCTTAAAAGTACTTGTTTGTTGATGAAAAAAAAGAATTGACACAACCGTTGTGTTTCAGCCGTTAGGCCTGCATCAGGAGTCTCACTCGGCTCAAAAAACCTCAAGTTCTTTTCATCTTTACGTTTTAAGTTTATATTTTATGAATAGCTCTTGGCAAAAGATGTCTGATTCATATATAACATTTATGATTAATTTGGAATTAGCAATTGAGATGTCATTTGAAAGACCAGAGGATGGTTGATTACTGTGGTTTCATTCATTATAGATACAAGCATAAGAACAAGATTTCCTTGACAAAGCTGAAACGGCGAAACGGGACCCCATCGGATGGATAATCAAGATAAGTGCTATATGCTCACATTTAATCATAAATGTTTTATATGAATCAGGCATCATTTGCCTAGAGTTATTCATAAACTGTCAACTTAAAACGTAAAGATTAAAAGAACTTGAGGTTTTTTTGAGCTGATGAAGAATCCACCCCGTGGGTCATATAAACAGTGACTGGGGATACAGAGGCCTTTTTTTCCTCCATTATTCACATATAATTACCATGTTTGAACAAAGCCACATTCTAAGTATTAAGGCATTTTCTTACTAAATATTGTGGTAAAGTCCTTTTTGAGTTAAAGAGAGCTATATGTAGCTAACCATAGTTATAAAGAAAGTAAATCAGACTGATTAGCTAATAGATCTGGTATAGTTGAAGCCCATTTGTGAGATATATCTCAGCGACAGAGATAAGAATACTACCGTTTCATCTTGTGCCAAGAAAACAACCATTTCTTTCCAATATGCAGTGCACTGTAACATAGTAAATGACGGCAGTTAAAGACCTGAATGGTCCATCCAGTCTGCCCAATAGTCACACTCATTATCAATTCATGTGATATTATATACTTTATCATGAGTCTTTCTTTGGCGTTTCTGAAACATAGACCGTAGAAGTCCGCCCGGCTCTGTCCTTATATTCCACCTACTGGAGTTGCCATCAAAGCTCACTCCAGCCTATCTAAATCCATCTTGTCATTTGCGGGACCCAGACCGTAAAAGTCTGCCCAGCACTGTCCTCTGTTTCAGCTACTGAAGTTGCCTTTGAAGCCCTTTCCAGCCTATACTAAACTGGATTGCCATATACAGAACACAGACCTGTAGGACACAAAATTGCATAACAGGAATTGCCTACACAAAATCACAACCCCACTGATAACAAAACATATTGTATTAGCCAGGTGTGCAGGCTGACACCTTTTTGCTTCAAAAACACCTTATGTTCAATACCCCCAAGGATAACAGTGGTCATTTTGAATGGTTGGGGCCACAGGAAAGTAAATGTGCCCTACAACAAAAATGCTAGGCATCACCCAAACCCCAAAACAACTATTAAAGTGAGAAAAAAACCCTTTTCACCTGCTCAGAGATTTCATGCCAGTTCCATTACCATCCATGACCACTTCCAATTGTAAACATCTTTAAAATATGAATATAATGGCAAAAGCCATGCATGTGAGTTTTTCTACAGCTGATCGGCTAACCTGCATGAAAGAAATGAAAATTTAAATCGTCCTTGACATCAGTCCAGAGGTGAAAATATTTGGCATCATCTAACATTCCCTGCTTGCAGGAGACATAGAAGCAACAGAAACATCCTCTTCTCAACCTCACTATTGTTTCTAACAAAATATGATTATTGCATTGCAAAGCTGGAAAAGAGAAGATGATTATTCACCTCTCAGGTTAAAAGGGGAGATGAACGTTCCATTGCCCAAGCCGCAGAAGCCTATATCCCGCTTTGATAAGACACAACTTGAAGGGAGACAAAACCTAAATTATATTGAAACAGGACTTTACCTCTTTTTCTTTCTTTTTTAAATATACAGTAGCACAATAAAAATCAGTTTAATCATTTTCTTACCCAATGTTGCTGAAAATAACTATTTCTACTTGCATAATGTAGTCTCCTTCATATATACAAGGAGCCAAAAATGGTTTGTGATTAGAAGACCTGACAGAAATGTACAACCATCTGCAGGGTGGCATAGCTTACCCTAGAACACTGGAATCTATACTCTCCATTGCTACAATTCACTGTCAGAGCTTGCAAGTTGGGATAAGGATAACCAACTATCAAAAGCTTACTGTGCACTGCTATAAAATTAAGGGGGCCTTTTTTCAAGCTGTGGGAAAAAGGGCCTGCGCTGGCGGCAGGGGCTGTTTTTCCCACATGCCAGGGCCCTTTTTACCACAATGGGTAAAAAAGCCCCCAGCACACATGGCCATGTGTAAGAGACCTCTTACTGAATGGTCCTGTGATGGGGATCCCTTACTGCCACCCACTGATGTAGCGATAAGGGCTCCTGCGCTAACCCTGTGGTAACCAGGCAGCAGGCGACAAGGCCTGATTACTGCCGGGTTACTGCCGCACAAGCCATTTCTGGGGTTTTTCATTTTCCCCAAGAAATGGTACGCACTCGGGGTAGGACTACCGCCGGTGGCCGTGTTGGGCTGGCAGCAGTCCAAAAAGAGAGAACGGTAAGCCTGCGTTGGGCTTACTGCTGCTCTGTAAAAGGGCTCCTAAGTGAGGAAAGCATGTGAAGCGTGCGTATGTGTGTGTGTGTTGTCTGCATGTGTGCTTATAACCTAGAGAAAAGAGGAAATGGTTTGAATGGAGCAGTATACAAACATCCTGTTGGTTTCAAATTAATAAAATGAAACAAAGTATAGAATAGATCAAATTATTTTGATTACCTAATCATAAATATGGAATGCAAAACCTTATAAATAAATAAATTAAACATCATTGTCAACTGATTTCAAAAGATGGACTGTAGTTTAATCACAAGATGCCGTTGTCCCAAAGTGACAGGTTTCTCTACCACTAAGAGAGCAACTGTAACTGGGAGCTCTGAGTCCATTACACCTAATTTTACTCACCCATTGTTCACTAACTATAGGCCTGGCACTACTGTGGTTCCATAAATAAAAGAAAGGTGGGTCTAACTTATAGTATTCTGTATGTTATATTCATAAGTGGCTGCTCTGCTCCTGCCTCTACCAGTCTTGACACGTAAAATAGTAGATGATGGCAGATAAAGACCTCTACGGTCCATCCAGCTGCAAGACCCTACTCTATAACAGCGTCTTGGCACCAGAGGTGTAGCTAGGTTTTAAGGGCAGGGGGAGCAGACGTTTGTAAAATAGGCACCAAAGTGAAATAGCAGAAGTCAAATTGGAAACCAGAGGAAATGGTACGAGCATGTGTATACTCCCTAGGCATTACACAATAGAAAAATTGGTGCTATTTTTGTTTTGGTTAGTTAGCTAATAGTCACCTAAGAATGCTGCTCGGTAACACAATGTTATGAATTGCCATAGCATTTTTCAATGAATTTTTCCTGAACTATGAAGCAAATTATTTGCAGTCAATTACCATTCACACAGTAACTTAGAGCATCCTCACCCCGCGTTAGCTCTTTGGCACTTAGTTGCAATTCATACTCGTGCTGCTAGTGTTGTCATGATCATGACTGAAGAGTGCAGTGCTGGTGCCACCTGCTCTGGCCCTTCTGCTGTGCTTCAGCAGCACCAATGCTCCACTCTTCAGCCATCAATCTGGCGACAGAAGTCCACATATGTAATCACAAAAAATGTACATAAAGTATCACATACCATGTAAAATGAGTTTATCTTGTTGGGCAGACTGGATGGACCGTTCAGGTCTTTATCTTCTGTCAATTACTATGTTATTATATATATATTATAAAGAGTGAATATGCTCAGAAAACCCCTTGTGACCTATTAGTGAACAAATTCTCACATCTTAAGGTCACTGTTGTCTATCATCGCACTTCCTCACAGAGGTGTAGCCAGATTCGGTATTTTGGCTGGGCCCTTCCACGTGCACATGCTGCCGCTGCTGCCCCCCCCCCCCCAATACTACCACCACCACCACACACATCTTCCCAGAGATATTTTTTAAGAACATAGATTTTTTTTCACCTACCCCACATCTTCTCCTTCTCCTCTGCAGTGTCCCGGCATCTGCGCTCCTGTCTGAACCTCATCCCAACCCAGTGTCGGTACAGGTGTCCCCAATGCCTGCAGCGATCATTCTTGCTGCTTGCGCCAACGCCACAGGCTTCCATCTTCCAGTGTCCCGCCCTTGCTGATATCATTGCCTGCTTCCTGGGTGGCGGAACGCGGCAAATGGAAGGGCCAGTGCAAGCAGCGAGCATGAATTGCTGTAGGCGCTGGGTACACCTGTACTGACACCGGGGAGGGAAAGGGTTCAGAGACAGTAGCGCAGATTCTGGGACACCATGGAGAACAAGGGAGAAGACATCAGTGTGGCACTGCAGCTGGGTGGGCCTGAGCCAAGAATGGGTGGGCTTGTGCCCACCCAGCCCACCTGTAGCTGCACCACTGCTTCCTCATAATTTAATGTTAGTCCATGCCAGTGAGAAAGTGTGATGAGAAGACAACAGTGACCTTAAGATTTGAAAGTTTGTTCACTAAAAGATCGCAAGGGTTTTCTGAGCACATTCACTCTTTATAAAAATAAAATTATATACATTTATTATGTTTACATGTGTGGCGTTCTTGGGAAATTGAAAAATATAAGATTTGAAAGATCTCAAGTTTAATTTTGGGTTGAACTGGATTTTTATAATCCCATTGCTGATAATTTGAATTCAGAACCTACGGGATAGTGTAGGCAATGGCAGGGTGGGAATTAGCTTCTGGTTTATCAGGAGAAATGATAACAAAGCTAATGGCAGGTTCACACCTTTTTAATGCTTCAGTATCTGAAAAAGATACATCAGATTTGACAGAGGTATATAAAATCAACAAAGCATTGATTAGAACTGGCTGCACGTGACAGCTCTTCTAGAATATTGCCATATTCAACGGCTACCTCGGGGGTTACAAATAAATAAAGAACCCCAGGTTTTGGAAGAAGAAGAAGAATATGTTCAACGTTGGAATGCAGTTTTGAGAAAACATTCTTTAGATCTGATGTTACTCAATATAGATATATTAATTTAAAAAAATAGATGAAGTTGTTAAATGATAAAATAGATTTACTAAAATCAAGTTTGGACACCACTTCGTTTGAACAACAAAATCAGGAATTTAAACAACAGAAGGACAAATACCGTCAGGAATAGAGACAACAGAAAATAAGGAAAAACTGTATAACTGCGATGAGAATTACTATTTCAATGATTATGTTTATTTATGGATAGGCAAGTCAAAAAGTCATCGCAAGACTTCTGTGAAAAATATGGGTTTTAATTTCTCATTGGGAGATTTGTATAGAGAAGATCAGGATCCAGTAGCAAGAATTAGTACAGCTTTTTTTTTTTTTTTTACCAAGTACAGAAGGGGGAAGGTCCAAACAAGGCAATCAAACCAAAATAGATTATACCAGAGTGTTTAATTTACCCTCTCAAGTATTGACAGCAGCCCAAACAGAATTGTTGGGGTAAGGGTTATTATTTGCTCCCACCTCCAGACATGATTCCTTTGAAGTTAGAATACATCTGCAACAATTTTTTTCATTTGCTAAGATTAAAGATATATTTTTCAGAAAGTAAAGAACAGGAAAATCAGGAGGAAGTAAGATTATCCAAGATGAAGTCAACTTGGATGCCTCCAGGGTTGGTGGGAAACAATATTCTAACCTAACATAGGATCAATGGAATATAATTCGGGGATTTCAGCAAGATCAGACAACCATAATATAAGCGTGCAGATAAGGGAGGTGGGGTGGTTTTGTTAAATTGTGATGATTATATAAAGGAAGCTTTGCATCAATTAAGTGATACTCGGTTTTATTTAAAGCTAGATGATGATCCCACGGATATTTATCAGCAGGAAATATGTGACATTTTGGTTCAAGCAATCCAAAAAGAGATAATATCAACTAAAGAATATAAATTCTTGGACTAGGTATATCCTAATGTTCAACAAGGTCCATAAGGTGCATAAATCTCATCAACTCCCTGGGATGCCTCATAGTAGCAGGGATAGGATCCCTGCTGGAACCTTTGTCCCATTATGTTGACGCTTACTTGCAGCCTTTGGTTCCGAAAATAAAATCTATGAGATTCAACACAGTTGATAAATATATTGCAGCAATGTCAAATCCTGATGGATTGTTCAATGATCTTAGTTACGATGGACATAATAGATTTATATACAGTGGTGGAAATAAGTATTTGATCCCTTGCTGATTTTGTAAGTTTGCCCACTGACAAAGACATGAGCAGCCCATAATTGAAGGGTAGGTTATTGGTAACAGTGAGAGATAGCACATCACAAATTAAATCCGGAAAATCACATTGTGGAAAGTATATGAATTTATTTGCATTCTGCAGAGGGAAATAAGTATTTGATCCCCCACCAACCAGTAAGAGATCTGGCCCCTACAGACCAGGTAGATGCTCCAAATCAACTCGTTACCTGCATGACAGACAGCTGTCGGCAATGGTCACCTGTATGAAAGACACCTGTCCACAGACTCAGTGAATCAGTCAGACTCTAACCTCTACAAAATGGCCAAGAGCAAGGAGCTGTCTAAGGATGTCAGGGACAAGATCATACACCTGCACAAGGCTGGAATGGGCTACAAAACCATCAGTAAGACGCTGGGCGAGAAGGAGACAACTGTTGGTGCCATAGTAAGAAAATGGAAGAAGTACAAAATGACTGTCAATCGACAAAGATCTGGGGCTCCACGCAAAATCTCACCTCGTGGGGTATCCTTGATCATGAGGAAGGTTAGAAATCAGCCTACAACTACAAGGGGGGAACTTGTCAATGATCTCAAGGCAGCTGGGACCACTGTCACCACGAAAACCATTGGTAACACATTACGACATAACGGATTGCAATCCTGCAGTGCCCGCAAGGTCCCCCTGCTCCGGAAGGCACATGTGACGGCCCGTCTGAAGTTTGCCAGTGAACACCTGGATGATGCCGAGAGTGATTGGGAGAAGGTGCTGTGGTCAGATGAGACAAAAATTGAGCTCTTTGGCATGAACTCAACTCGCCGTGTTTGGAGGAAGAGAAATGCTGCCTATGACCCAAAGAACACCGTCCCCACTGTCAAGCATGGAGGTGGAAATGTTATGTTTTGGGGGTGTTTCTCTGCTAAGGGCACAGGACTACTTCACCGCATCAATGGGAGAATGGATGGGGCCATGTACCGTACAATTCTGAGTGACAACCTCCTTCCCTCCGCCAGGGCCTTAAAAATGGGTCGTGGCTGGGTCTTCCAGCACGACAATGACCCAAAACATACAGCCAAGGCAACAAAGGAGTGGCTCAGGAAGAAGCACATTAGGGTCATGGAGTGGCCTAGCCAGTCACCAGACCTTAATCCCATTGAAAACTTATGGAGGGAGCTGAAGCTGCGAGTTGCCAAGCGACAGCCCAGAACTCTTAATGATTTAGAGATGATCTGCAAAGAGGAGTGGACCAAAATTCCTCCTGACATGTGTGCAAACCTCATCATCAACTACAGAAGACGTCTGACCGCTGTGCTTGCCAACAAGGGTTTTGCCACCAAGTATTAGGTCTTGTTTGCCAGAGGGATTAAATACTTATTTCCCTCTGCAGAATGCAAATAAATTCATATACTTTCCACAATGTGATTTTCCGGATTTAATTTGTGATGTGCTATCTCTCACTGTTACCAATAACCTACCCTTCAATTATGGGCTGCTCATGTCTTTGTCAGTGGGCAAACTTACAAAATCAGCAAGGGATCAAATACTTATTTCCACCACTGTATTACCATTCTGCATCAAGAAGCTTTGGAAGTTATTGAAGATAATTTAAGTAATAATTTGTAGATATCAGCTAATAAGATTGCTTTCTTGATGTCATTATTGACCTGTGATTTGGAGAAAAATTATTTCCAGTTTCTGGACCAAAATTATTTACAAATAAAAGGGACCATTATGGGATCAACTGTGGCCCCGTCAGCAGCATGCTTATTTAAGGATAGTTTTGAGCAGAAATTTATATATTCATCTGAGTTTTTTCAGGATATTTTGCTTTAGTGAAGATTCATTGATGATATATTTTTTGTTGCAGAAATTTCTTTCTTAGGTTAACACTTGTGACCCTAATATATAATTTGTGGCAAAATTTGATAAGTCATCTGCTTCTTTTTTGGATATAACAATCTCTTACAACCAAGGATGTTTTCCTACTACTATTCACCGTAAAGAAACTGACTGTAACATGCTCCTCCATTATTGTAGTTATCATCCCCGACACCTAAGAGACAATGTACCAGTGGGGCAATTCTTGAGATTAAGGCATCATTGTTCTACTGCACAGAAAATATAAGAATCGGGCATTGATTATGTTCCAGAGATTTTTAGATTGAGGATATCCAAGAACAGTGGTAAAGAAAGCATATAAAAGGACATTGTATGTGGAAAGAAATTGGTCATTAAATGTGACTTCAACATAGGAATCATCAAAAATTACTTGTGTCTTGCCTTATTCTATTATGGCTTTTGGCATTAGTTAAATTATACAAAAACATTGGAGCATGGTGCCGTACCATGCACAAGTGCAACGATCCTTACAGTTTGCCTTTCGTCATCATAGAAACTTGGCAGACATGTTAATGAGTTCAGGTTTATCTGAATTACCAGCTGGGCAAGTAAATGAATCAATTAGCAATTTTCCTTACGATCATTGTGTGTACTGTGTCCATGTGTGACAAACAAATTGCATTTAGATTCTCAAGAGTCAGAAGCCATATTATTTGAAGGGGAATCCACTTGTGATTCCATGCAAATGATATATTGCATTAAATGCTCATGCTCTGAATATTATATTGGTCAGACAAATTGAAGGATCAAACGTCAGATAGCACAGCATCTGAGTAGACTGCATCTCAAACACTTTGAAGCCCCTTTAGCTCAACACTGATGTGATGAAAACCATGTGGTTTCAGAATTAAAATTTGCACTTTTACAACAGATTCAAATCAATCGGGGGAGGGGGTGATGTGTCACAGAAACTGTTACTCAATGTCTATAAATTTTTAGCTATAATGTTGTACTTCAGGTATGCTGCACTATTTCCCATCCCCCCATCTTTCTTTACTATCAGCCACATGCAAGAATTTCTGACTGATCACAAACTCTGATAAGGCCTCCTGTTGCTAGGGCAACTCAGCTACCTGGTATAACTTGTTACTAATATAATTTACTGAGAAGAGGTGTGGCAAGGACACCAATTACAAGCCTCCAGCACATATGAAAGACCAAATTACAAGTCTCCAGCATATATGCAGCACCTATGATTGGTCCAGGGTAGAGGAGAAGTGAATGCTTACCACAGCCTATAAAAGTACATTGCAGACAAAGAAATTCTGAAAACTAGTCATGCTGGTCAGAGAGTTTCATATCCTGCCATGGCCTATTTTCACTGAAGAGGGGGTACTCTCCCCGCCTCATAAAAACTAATTCTCTATAGCTAAGAATCTTTCTTTCCTGCTTTTTCTCTTTTTCTGTTCTTTATATAATTAGTCTGATTACTTATAAGTACCAGAGCTACTGATGTTAATTTTGTAAGTTTGTTATTATTTTTCCCACAACTTGCAACTGATATCTGATCCCGTGCTGGTGAGTAATAAAAGATTTTTGTTTCTCTAATTCCTGTTCAATTTTTCTGTAATATGTTGTAATATGTTTAGAGAATGGCATTCAAATGCAGCCAGTACATCAATGAAGAGATTTATTTTTCAATGGGGAATGGTCATTGCATTTGGATTAAAAAAGGAAGTTGTGATTTTATGAATTAGTCCATGAGCTGATATAAAGAGGGCAGTCAGTGTTTTTAGTTTCTTAGGATGCCATTTTGGAAACAGTTCGTTCCTATTCTGCTAGTAAGCCTAAAGAATTTGTTGAGTTTTTCATGTTTGTAATGTAAGTTTTTGATTTTCATTTATTGTTTGAGGATACCCCTTGAAGAAGCTTGTATTGTGAAACCTGGACCTATCGCATCACAGAGGATATACAGCTTTAATACCTCAGATAAGTGTTCTTTTTTTTAATTCAAAAACACTGATTGTGGAAAAGAGCTTTTCATTCATTTGAACATTAATGAACACTTATGGACTAACATGTACTGACATTAAATTATGAAGAAATGAGATGATAGACAACAGTGACCTTAAGATGTGAGAGTTTGTTCACTAATAGGTCACAAGGGTTTTCTAAGCACATTCACTCGTTATAAAAAAAAATGTACATACATTCTTTATGTTTGTTTATTTATTTGTTGCATTTGTACCCCACATTTTCCCACCTATTTGCAGGCTCAATGTGGCTTTTGCCCAGAGGCATTTGCCCAGTCGGTGGATAACAAATACAAAGTTGTATGGTGATTGTATGAGGTATAAGTGGATGGTCGGAATGGATGAAGATTGCGTGTTGTCCTGTTCGATCATAGTCATGCTGTGTTGGTAGGTGACGAGGGTTACGTGGTGTCGTTGGGGTAGGCCTTTTTGAAGAGGTTGGTTTTTAGTGATTTCCTGAAGTTGAAGTGGTCATGGATTGTTTTCACAGCTTTTGGGAGCCCATTCCATAGTTGTGCGCTTATGTGTGGAGTTCTTGGGAAACTGAAAAATATAAGATGTTATAGATCCCAAGTTTAATTTTGGGTTGAATTGGATAATCCCATTGCTAATAATTTGAATGCATATTCATTAGGAATATCTTGAAAATCTGGTCTTGGCCTCAAGGACTGAACTTGGACAAGCCTGGTTTAGACATCTTGAAAATTTCTCAACTCAAGCATTATAATAATTTGCCAAATGAAAAATTCAGATCCATGTGGTTATTCTAAATTATCTGAGGATAAAAAGGAGAGGAAGCAGGTCTTTTTCTGCCGTCACCTACTATGTTACTATCCATTTTATTTTCGAAAGAGAAGGGCGCCTATCTTCCGACACAAATCGAGAGATGGGCATCCTTCTCCTATGGTTGCCCAAATCAGCATAATCGAAAGCCGATTTTAGGCGTCCTCAACTGCTTTCCGTCGCAGGGACGACCAAAGTTCAAGGGGGCATGTCGGCAGTGTACTGAAGGCGGGGTGGGGCGTGGTTAAGAGATGGGCATCCTGGGTTGATAATGGAAAAAAGACAGGTGTCCCTGACGAGCATTTGGCTGACTTTACTTGGTCCCTTTTATTTTGAGACCAAGCCTCGAAAAGGCGCCCGAACTGACGAGATGACCACCGGAGGGAATCGGGGATGACCTCCCCTTACTCCCCCAGTGGTCACCAATCCCCTCCCACCCAAAAAAACAAACAAACAAACATTTTTTTCCAGCCTCTATGCCAGCCTCAAATGTCATACCCAGCTCCATCACAGTAGTATGCAGGTCCCTGGAGCAGTTTTTAGTGGGTGCAGTGCACTTCAGACAGGCGGACCCAGGTCCCCCCCCCCCCCCCTTACCTGTTACACTTCTAGTTGTAAAGATTATCTATCCATACTCCCAGAACTTTGAGAGAGGAGAAAAACTGCACATGGATGGAGATGAGGTAAAGGGAAGAGAGAAGAAAAACTGCACATGGATGGAGAAAATAGGCAAAAGCTGGATCCAGTCAATTCCACGGAGGAGGACACAGCTTTTACTTATGGATGTAGGGTAAGAAATGAAGAAGAAAGGAGGAAAGTAAAAAAATAAATGGAAAGGAAGCCCTGGAAACGGAGTTAAGAGAACAGATAGAGAGCAGCAGAATCAGAGACTGGGAATAATATGGATAGAAAAACAAAGTCATCAGACAACAAAGGTAGAAAAAAAATCATTTTATTTTCATTTTAGTGTTTGAAATATGTCCAATTTGAGAATTTACATCTGCTGTCTTATTTTGAACTGGGTATACTGGAGCTGTAACAGCTTACAGAAATGATTTATAATGAAAAAAAATCACGTTATTTTTTTCTTCTCTACTAGTATAATATTTTCAAGGATGTCTGTTTATATGTGCCATGGCTGGTGTAAGGAGTGTGGCTAATGTGGGTGTGGCTATAAAAGGGGTGGAGCCATATGTGGTGACCCCGCCCATAATGAGTACCGGCACCTTTTTTTCTACAAAAAAAAGCACTGCTGATTTTACTACTGAGTCTGCCCCCCTTCAACCTCAATTCATGTCCTAACATACAATAACATTCCCAATGAATGAACAAAAATATTAATACAGGGGAGACCTGTGGCACACCGCAGGGATTTGAAAGAGTATCTTCCATTTTAACTCTATAGCAGTGTTTCTGAAGTCCAGTCCTAGAGTACGCCTTACCAGTCAGGTTTTCAGGATATCCACAATGAATACACATGAAAGAGATTGGCATATAATGGAGGCAGTGTATGCATATTCATTGTGGATATCCTGAAAACATGTCTGGCAAGAGGTACTCCAGGACTGGACTTGAAAACCAACTGCACACATCCCCTACAATGCCTATATTTTCCAGATTTTGAATTAAAATTGTATTTTATTGTATTGATTTTAGGCTGGTCCAGAATTTTTGAAAACCCTATCCTTAAGCATTATGGAACATGCAGCGCTGATTTCAGCGAGTAGAATTAGGGTATCCAAGAGATCTTCCCAAATCCACAGCCAATTGAGTTTTCAGAATATCCGCCCTGAATGTGCTTGAGATATATTTAAATATTACAGGCTCTCCATTGCTTGCACATTTCTCTCATACATATTAATTGTGGATATTTTGAAAACTCAACTGGCTGAAGGGTTCCCAGGTTGGATTTCGGAAGCTCCAGATTACAATTACCATACTGCTTTGCGATGTAAATTGAAAACCAGGACTGGATCGTCATGAGAAAGAATTCAAAGAGATTCACAGGCATGGATAACCAGATAAGAGACAGTGAGTGAGAAAGAAATGAGCGTACAATATCACTGGGAAAGTGTCAGTTTAGCTGAATATCTAAATAAGAGAAAGAAACGCAATTTAAATTTCTCTTTTTTTTTCCCATCTAGTCTAAAGTATATTCTTGCTGTATCAGCTAATTTTACCAATAAGCTTAATAGATGGGGCCCTAGTGTAACCACGCGTTCCATAAATGCACTGATTATTTAACTGAATTGTGAACAGGGCTTTGAAAACTATAGACTTAGCAATTTTAATGAAACCGTGCCATAATAAATATTTATACTGAACATCATTAGGCTCTTTGGCAAGGTTTCATTGAAAGGCAAGCTGTTTTTTTTATTATTATTATTTTAGTTTTTCCATTAAGGCAATATCAATTTCTATGTTCAGTTTAAAATAAACTGTCAAGAGTATCAGCAAAACTTCAACTTCACTTACATTTTGATGCATAAATCAGATGAGAAATAGGGCTACATATGCCCCCTTTTTGAAACTAAATATAACCTATGCTGCTTTATTTTACAATTGATCAAGTCACACCAGCATATACAAATATCTGATATTTGTGTTTGGATTTTAGATTCAATTACTCACCTTTCCAAATCCAAGCTCAGGGTGAGTTACATTCAGGTACAGTAGTTAGTATCACTATTGAGGGGTCCTTTTACTAAGGCGTGCAGAAAAATGGCCTGCACTGGTGTAGACACATGTATTGGATGTACACAGGTCCATTTTCAGCATGCCAGCAAAAAAGGCATTTTTTTTGGTCAAAACTGGGCATGTGGTAAAATAAAAATTGGTGTGTGTCCATTTTGGGACTGTGACCTTACCACCTGTGAGCCCTCTATAGTACTGGAATGAAGAAAGGGGGGTGGCTGTTCCTTTAATAGTCAGCATCCTTCCTCATTCCGACCTGCTAAGTGAGCGGTTCGCCCTCTGGTGGCCAAACCAGCGGTGAAATCTCTAGTTCAGGGGGAAAACTACACTCCCCAGAAGTCATTGCAGGGTCAGTTGGACTCGCAGGAGGGGGAGGGGGAAGTGAATGATTGGGAGATGAGTTCTGAGCCAGGGGATGAGGAACAGTGAGGGACATTAGGGAGGAGGAAGAGATGGAACGCAATAAAGAGGAAGTGGGGGAGGAAGATGGGGTAGAGTGTATGAAGGTGGCTGGTTTGGCTCAGACTCGTGGGGAAAAGGTAAAAGCTTTTGTGGCCTCTGTATTACCAAGACTGGGGATGTTGGGGGAGGCTAAAGTGAGCCAGTGGAGTCAGTGGCGTACCAAGGGGGGGGGGGGGCGGTGGGGGCGGTCCGCCTCGGGTGCACGCCACTGGGGGGTGCCGCGGCGCGCGCCTGTGGGCTCCGACTTCGCTAACTTTGCTCGTTCGCTGCAGCTCCCTCTGCCCCGGAACAGGTTACTTCCTGTTCCGGGGCAGAGGGAGCTGCAGCGAATGAGCAAAGTTAGAGAAGTCGGAGCCCACAGGCGCGTGCCGCGGCACCCCCCCAGCGGCGTGCACCCGGGGGGGGGCGCATCGGCGATCCGCCCCGGGTGCAATCCAAACTCGGAACGCCACTGAGTGGAGAGGAGGCTGGTGGAAACAACTAACCCAGAAACTATCTGCTAATAAAAGATAGTGCTGTGGGTTAGGTTGTGTTGGTAAGAAGAGTTAGCAACTATCATGTGGAAAATAGGATTGAACTGTGCTGGAACTAAGGACTGTTATAATAAGCTGAATTATACATGCTGGAGGAGGGACTGAACTATGTTGAAAATGATGACTGTTGATGATAAGCTGAACTGTCCATGCTGGAGGAATTGATTTTAGTCAAGACTAATACTGTGTTTGAAGAACTTGAACAATAAAGCCTAGGATTTCTCTAAGAACTTTCAGTGTGTGGAAATCTCTGGAAGAGGGTAAAGAAAGAAACTAAGGGCTATACTGACTCTGATCAACGGAGGGAGAGACTGAGTTGGAAGAAGCCAGTCTTAACCGTGTGGTGTGCAGGAGAGCCCAGCACACGAAGCTAAGCAGGAACAGCCGTGGTCACACCTGGAAGGGTGACCCAGTTACACACCACACATTGACCTAGCGGTAAAGTCTCATGCGTTAACCCAGGTGGTAATGGTCTACATGTATTCAATGCCAATTACCACCTGGTTAGCACCACCTGGCAGAAAATGTATGGTGCACTTAGTGGACATGCATAAAAATGAAATTACTGCCCAGGTAGCTGGGCAGTAGTTTGAAACTGACGCACGTACGTGCCTACACGGCTTAGTAAAAGGGCTCCTAAGTGATGACGTCTCAGGTCTAACTACACTAGGCTAGAAAGTGCACAATCAGGGTAGCCTGAGGTGAATGTAGGAGACGTGTGGGTCTCATTTTCAAAAGAGAAAAATGTCCGAAAAATATCATAAAGCACCATTGCGACGGATTTAATCTCAAAACACCCAAATCGGTATTTTCGAAACCTGTTTTACAGATGTCTAGCTATGCATTTCATCTGCAATGCATCCAAATCACAAGGGGGCATGTTGAGGAATTTCAAAGGCGAGATTAGGGTGGAACAGAATCAGAATGTCTAGGGCAAAAATGTAAATGTTTTCATCTTGACTTGTTTTTACAACAAATAAGACACAAAAAGGTGCCCTAAATGAGCAGATGACCAGTGGAAGGATTCAGAGATGACTTCCCTCATTCCCCCAGTGGTCACTGACCCCCTCCCACCCCCACAAATGTGAATAAAAATAGTACTCACTAGCCTCTACGACAGCCTCAGACGTTATAGCCAGGTCCATTAGACCAGCATGCAAGTCCCTGGAATAGTGTAGTAGTGGACGCAGAGCACTGTAGACAGGTGGAGCCAAGTCCATACCTCCTCCTATCTGTTACACTTGTGGTGATAAGTGTGAGTCCTCCAAACCTCACCAGAAACCCACTGCACCCACATATAGGTGCCCCCTTCACCCATAAGGGCTATTGTAGTGGTGTAGAGTTGGGGGTAGTAGGTTTTGAGTCAGTTTTGGTTGGCTCAACAGACAAGATAAGAGAGCAACGGTGAGATGGGATACCTGGGAGCATCTATTTGAAGTCCACTGCAGTGCCCCCTAGGGTTCCCCATTGCTCTCCTCAGAAGTCTGTGTGACCAGTCTACTAAGAATGCTGGCTCCTCCGTATCCCAATGGTTTGATTTTGTGCATTTTTCACTTGGACATTTTTTTTTTTTTTCAAAAATGGACCATAAAGTGAAGCAGTAGCAAATAGTACTTGGTGTATAATTGTCAGTACCTTAAATTGTATTTGCTTAAGTACATGTGTCATATGAGAAAACTTTTCCACCCCCATGATCGTTCTAACAGCCGCATGCAGCTTGCCTAAACTGTTATAGAATAGGGCTCCTACCGTGTATCCTTGGGGTGCTTAAATGGAGGTGCCCAGTAAAACTGCCCCCACAGTCCAACCTTTTACCTGCTGTTTGAGGAGGTGTTCCCAAGGGTTCTTTTGGTAAATGGTTCTCACTTCCATGAATACTTTAGAAAATTCATAGAAATGTGCATATATTTTTTATAACTTTATTTTTTTATTTTCATCTGTTTCTCGTTTCAGCATATCTTCAATCATAGGACTGAGTGCATCAACCAGTATAGAACGGGTAAAATTGAATCGACTTTTCACTCTTTGAAAAAGTATACTCAATAAAATTACATGGAAATACTTTTAAAACAAATAGGAGGAAATATTTTTTCACTCAACAAATCGTTAAGCACTGGAGTTTGTGGTAACAGTGGTTAGCATATCTGGGTTTAAAAAAAGGTTTGGACAAGTTCCTGGAGGAAAGGTCCATAGTCTGCTATTGAGACAGACATGGGAAAGCCACTGCTTGCCCTGGGATCAGTAGCATAGAATGTTACCACTATTTGGGTTTCTTCCAAGTACTTGTGGCCTGGCTTGGTCACTGTTGGAAACAGGATACTGGGCTAGATGGACCACTGGTCTAACCCAGTATGGCTATTCTTATATTCTTATGTTTTTACCAGAATGTGCCTCTTTTAACCTAGAAAAATTGTGAGCCGCACATAAGTGTAAATTTGCAAGCACAGTTTTCCTGGGATTATTTTCAAAGCAAAGCATACAAGTACTTTTTCTTTGCGCATCTGGCAAAGTTCACAGTGTGAAAAGTACATGCTTTTCTCAAATGTGAATACTTGTAACATTAAAGCCATATCATCTGTGCACTCAGGAGTCCTTTTACCAAGCTGCGGGATAAAGGGCCTTGCGTTAGCGGAGGGGGCCATTTTTCCTGCACACCAGGGCCCTTTTTACCGCAGTGGGTGAAAAAGCCCCCAGACACACATGGCTATGCGGTAAGAGGACTCTTACCGCATGGCCATGTGGCAGGGAAGCCCTTACCACCACCCACTGAGGTGGCGATAAGGGATCCCACGCTAACCCGGCGGTAACCTGGCAGCATGCCCGATTACCGCCGGATTATTGCTGCGCAAGCCATTTCTGGGGGTTTTCTTTCTTCCCCGGAAATTGTGCACCCTCAGGGTGGGACTACCGCTGGCGGCCACGTTGGGTCGGTGGTAGTCCCCGAAGAGCGAGCGGCAAGCCCATATTGGGCTTACCGACGCTCTGTAAATGGATCCCTCACTGCTCATGAAGACAGTATGTTTAGGTGCGTTTCATGACTGGGGAAGACAATGGCAAACCACCCTGTTACTAGTCTGCCAAGAAACGTTTCACTTTCCATTTGACTGATGGTGTTCTTTTCTTTAAAGTTTTGTTTTGTTAACTGCTTTGCTAAGTGCAACCAGGGAAGGCAGTATAGCAAGCCTAATACTACAGGAATCACAATCAGGATTCCGCCCCCTTCATAGCACTGAAACTGTGCTAATCACTCTTCTGGCTAACTTCAAGCAGGAAATAGCCTTAGGCAAAAGCATACTTCTCCTCCAATTTGACATGTTGAGTGCTTTTGACATAGTAAACCATAACATTCTACTAAACCTTCTTGATTACTTCGGGACTGGTGGAAATGTACATATATGGATTAAGGGCTTTCTAACCTCTAGAACATATCAAGTAAAATCTAATTCAAACATTTCACCACCGTGGAAAGTGGACTGTGGAGTCCCCCAAGGTTCACCATTATCCCCAACACTCTTCAACATAATGTTGATCCCTTTGGCCAAGTCCTTATCCAATCTAGACCTTAACCCATTCATCTATGCAGATGATGTCACAATTTACATTCCCTTCAGACACGACCTGTCTGAAATCACCAATGAAATTAATCTTGGTTTGAACACCATGAACTTATGGGCAAATTCTTTTCAACTGAAACTAAATACTGAGAAAACACACTGCCTTATCCTTTCATCTCAACACAATAAGTTCAAACCTTCAACCTTAAACACCCCAAATCTTACCCTTACTATCTCTGAGAGCCTAAATATACTTGGTGTTATAATCGATCGCAATCTAACACTCGAAATCCAAATAAACTCCACTACAAAGAAAATGTTCTTTCCATTGTGGAAACTTAAACGGATAAAACCTTTCTTCCCGAGAGAAGTATTTCGTAATCTAATACAATCAATGGTATTATGCCACTTAGACTACTGCAACGGAATATATGCAGGATGTAAAGAACAACTTACAAAGAAACTACAGACCACCCAAAACACAGCAGCCAAATTAATCTATGGAAAATCCAAATTCGATAGTGCTAAACCCCTTCGAGAGAAACTGCATTGGCTCCCAATTAAGGAACGTATCACCTTCAAAATCTGCACCCTAGTCCACAAAATTCTTTATGGAGAAGTCCCTGGATACATGACAAACCTAATCAATCTACCTTCCAGGAATATATCCACTACCCTAACTGCAACGGTCTCAAATATAAATCCACTTATGCATCCACCTTCTCCTTTATAAGTACACAACTATGGAATGCACTGCCAAAAGCTGTGAAAAAAAATCCACAATCATCTTAATTTCAGGAAATCACTCAAGACCAGCTTATTCGGAAAGGCCTACCCCAAGGATCCAACATAAGTCCCTATATTCTGCAACACAGCAAATTAATGGACCACATTGACCACTTTTACCCTTTCACCTTTTGCCCTTTATACCCTGTTTTTTTGATCCCCCTGTCCTCTACACTATGTTATTTGTATAGTTACCGGATTTCCTCATGTAAAACACAACCCAGCTGACTCAGGTAAAATGGATGATGCTGTTTGTGCCATCAGAGCCCACCAGGAACCAGAGGCACTGTGTGGCAGAAACATCGGGGGTCTTTTACTAAAAGTTACCTGGAGTTATCTGCAGCAGGTCCCATTTTATTCCTATGGGCCCTGCTGCAGATAGCTCAAGCTAATCTTTAGTAAAAGATCCCCTTTGTAACCCCTTTAGTAAAAATCAGGCTTATTTTCTAAAGTGATCGCTGGCCATTTCCCAACATAAATCGGGAGATGGCCGGCGATCTCTCAAAAGCGGCGAAATCGGTATAATGGACAGCGGCTTTTTTGACAGCATCGCCGCTTTACCGTCGCCTCACTGACGAAAGTTCAAGGGGGCATGTCGGCGGCGTAGTGAAGGCGGGACATGGGTGGGCATGGGCGTGGCTACCAGATGGCCGGCTTTTGCAGATAATGGAAAAAAAGCGGCATTCAGCAGTATTTCGCCGAGTTTACTTGGTCCTTTAATTTTCACGACCAAGCCTCAAAAAGGTGCCCCAACTCACCAGATGACCACCGGAGGGAATGGGGGATGACCTCCCTGTAGTCCTCCAGTGGTCACCAACTCCCTCCCACACTAAAAAAATAAAAATAAAACACTTTTTTGCCAGCCTCTATGCCAGCCTGAAATGTCATACCCCCAGCTCCCTGACAGCAGTATGCAGGTCCCTGGAGCAGTTTTTAAAGGGTGCAGTGCACTCCAGGCAGGCAGACCCAGGTCCATCCCCCCCACCTGTTACACTTGTGGTGCTAAGTGTTGAGCCCTCCAAACCCCTCCCCCCCAAAAACCCACTGTACCCACATGTAGGTGCCCCCTTCAGCCATAAGGGCTATGGTAATGGTGTAGAGTTGTGGGTTTGGGGGGGATTTGGGGGGCTCATCACCCAAAGGAAGGGAGCTATGCACCTGGGAGCTATTTGTATTTTGTTTTTAAATTTTTAGAAGTGCCCCCTAGGGTGCCCAGTTGGTGTCCTGGCATGTCAGGGTGACCAGTGCACTACAAATGCTGGCTCCTCCCACGACCAAATGCCTCCGGGTTTGAGATGGCCGGCATTTTTTTCCATTATCGCTGAAAAACAAAACCGGCGATCTCAAACCCGGTGAACTCTGGCATTTGGCCAGGCTAAATCATATTATCTAAAAAAAAGATGGCCAGCCATTTTTTTCAATAATACGGTTCGGGTCAGCTGTTGCGCTGCTGCCAAAATAGATCACTGGTGATCTATTTCGCTGGCGACGTTCGATTACGCCCCTCAATATGGCCTTCAAGCATTAGAAGAGAATTACAAGTCTGGAACTTAAATAATCTGTAAAACAAATGATAATTGGAATTCATACAGGATGACTATTACTTGGTATCACATTGAAGGACCCTTTATAATTCTAAAGCAGGGAATACCAACTTTGTCACTACATTTAGAACACATTTAAACAGATGCTCTGAGAATTATTGTTACATTTGGAAGCGTCCTTTGGAAAAAAAATGCCATTTATTTTTAAAGTGGCAATTGCAAAAATTACTATGTAGTGGCTGACAATTTGAAAAATAAAGTGTAAAGTACTAATATAAATTGTGAGATAAAAGCAAAGCTCTTATGGAGCAACTCCTTTGAGAGCTCTGGTCTGTAATACTACACAATAATTACATGTCTGTTGAAAGGGGGAAAAAAAGTTAGAAAATGGGACCTGCAAAGTGGGTGGATGCAATTGCAAAAGAGCAGCAGTTATTTTTTTTTGTTACATTTGTAGCCTGTGCTTTCCCACTCATGGCAGGCTCCATGTGGCAATGGAGGGTTAAGTGACTTGCCCAGAGTCACAAAGAGCTGCTTGTGCCTGAGGTGGGAATTGAACTCAGTTCCCCAGGACCAACGTCCACCACCCTAACCACTAGGCCACTCCTCCACTCAATTTTGTGATAAATTGGCAAAGCTAGGGGGGTCCTCTTACAAAGCTGCGGTAAAAAGAGGTCTGCGGTAGTGCGGCCGCGTCTTTTAGGTGTGTGCTGGGACACTTTTTACCGTGGCCTGGAAAAGGCTATTTATTAATGCACCGGGAAATAGGTGTGCACTAATATTAAAACCATCGTGCGCCTATTTACAGCCTGAGCCCTTACCGCCACCCGTTCACCTAACGGTAAAGGCTCACCTGCTACCAATGTGGTAACCATGCAGTGCACGCCAACATGGGCATACAGCCGCTTAATCTCAGAAACGCCCCCTCACTGCAGAAAATAGAAAATAATTGTCTACCACAGGATTCAGCACATGCCAAACTTGGAATTACCAGTGGGTGCATGCGCTACCCCAGTGGTAGTGCTGATTGGGCGTGCTATCCGCGCATTAGCTCTCCTGTGCCTTTGTAAAATAGACCCCTAATATTTTAATCATCAGGCAAGACTATTAGGATATAAATCAACCGTACAAGTGAAAGATCTATCACACAACAATGCAGAATCTGTTAGAGGGGTACAAGCCAAACAATTTTTATTTTATTTAATCTCTCATAGAATTTGTCAGAGTTCTCATTTTATTAATATTTTTAATGTTTCTTTTTTTCATTTTGGGAGGCAATGTTGTCAATAGTATACACTATTCCTCAGTTGTGCACTAATTGATATATTGTACCCACTACTGCATAATGGCATGCACTACTGCTGATACGAAATGTTGTTGACATATCCCAGGTCATTTCAAATAAATGCACATCTCTGGTATCTGTCTCAAGGAAAATATTGTGATGGATTAGCAGAGGCGGGAAGGCTCAGGACGGTGAAAAGACTATGCCATAAAATCCTAATTATTGACCTATTACTGTGTTATTCTGCAACTACTACAGAGCTATTTATTTAAACAAATTACATTTTCAGTGCAACATGATATGCACAAATGCCATCAGCCAAAAAGTCTGGCACCATCATTATGGCAGACTTCCTAAGTGGAAAGGTTATCTGGCTTTGTCACAGTTTGATGAAGTTGCAGTTTAGACAAGTTAGTTAGAGATTATTCCCTCAATGTTGATACACAGTATATAGAAGCTGTAGTGTTTTCAGAGATCATAACAGTAACAAATTACAGAGACTCCTCAAGCAGGCCTTTGTGGCTGAATCACGATTCGTGTCGAGTCCAGTGTTTGTTTGCGTAATAAACTTTTGATGAGAAATCTTTGAGGCTATCAGACGTTTTTTACCATCATCTTCCTTGTCACCTTCGCTGTGTGTGCTTGCCTGTGTTTACCCGTGCAGAGGTTCCTTGGTTCTTCTGTATTTGTCGCTCCCAGTGGTAATCGAGCACTGCCGCACGCTGCACAGTTACCGCCGTGTTAGCGCAGGAGCCCTTACCGCCAGTTCAATGGGTGGCAGTAAGTGCTCCCTCCGAAATGGCCGCATGGCAAGTGCTTCACTTGCTGTGCTGCCATTTCTTGAAAAAAACAAAACAAAACAAAGACCTGTCTTTTACCTGATGCGGTAAAAGGGGGCCTCTGTGCGCATCAAATAAAACATGCTTTTTGCCGCAGCTTCGTAAAAGGAACCTCGTCTTTTTTCACATAAAAAGTGAACCAGTTGCTGCACAGCCATTTCGGGGGAGCAGCACTTACCCCCCCCCCCCAATCAAGATGGTGGTAATGGCTTCTGTACCAACCTGGCGGTAATCAGGTAGCGCTGGAAATGGCGCATGCTGGGGGTGAGAACTGCCACTTGGCACCTGTGGTAGTCCAGCAGTAGTTCCAGATTGGCATGCGTCAGTAGTGCAAGTCCATTGACTTCCTTGCTGGCACAATACAAGTGGGTGGAACAGGAGTGAACAGGGAGTGTTTTGGGGCTGCCAGCTTGTGAAACTCCTTCATGCAAATTTGTGAGCCAACAAGGCGGTCTGTAGTTATATGTGTGCCATGTGAAAGCATGCCTAAGAGCAGGATTGGGTAAAGCAGGGTGGTGTTGCAAAATGCCTACACATTTTATAAAATATGTGAATACACACATACCCCCGAATTCTCTATAAGGCGTGGTGAGTTGCACACATTCAATTGGGCATGTGCCCAATTTAGGCACACACCTTAATTGAGTAACGAGCCAATCAGTGACAATGATTGGCCGATAAGAACCAATTATCAGCAATAATTGGAAATTACACGTGCTTCTTTTTAGGCGTATTCTAAAAAGAGGTGTGTGTAAATTCTAACATGTGTAGCTGAAAAAGGGGTGTGACCATGGGAGGAGTGCAGGCATGTTGGGGCTGTTCCTCAAATTTACCCATGTCATAGAATTCAGGAGAATTTAGGTGCAGGTATTGACTCCAGGTTTTCAGTGGTATGAATTGCCATATGTGCTATTCTATAAACTGTGCCTAACTTTAGGCATGGTTTATATAAGCACTATTTTTGGACACACCTATATTTAGACGCCATTTACAGAATCTGGCCCATAGGGGGTGATTCTCAATAGATCACCTAAAGTCAGGTGCCGGGATGATGCACGCTAAGCACAAATCCTATAACAGGAGTTGTGCACACAACTACAGTTATAGAATAGTAGCATAAGTCTGCATTTATGTGCCTAACTCTAGGTGTGAGCACTTCCATTAGCTCAATGGCTGATGTAAATGATTGCGTCTAACTGTATATCGGCTGGTGCCCATTTAACTTCCAGGACAGCGCACATACCTGGATATTCAATGCTGGGATCCGTGCATGGCCTGGCATTGAATTTCTCTACCTATTCCCATCAGAACAGAAAACAGCTACCTCAGCTTCAGGAATAGCCTAAAATCCTCTCTCTTCACAAAGACTGTTTTCATAAAAATTCATCATGACTTCTACTTCCTATATTACTCAGAGTGAGTGCACCACTCTGAAGACTAGGGAGTCAGAGAAAGGAAGTAAAATTTTATACACCACACATAACACTTGGCTGCTCTGCACTGGCTTCCCCTCCTTAGGAATGCGATTTCCTTCATGCATGCCCGTTCCTTTCCGAATCGCTAAGGGATCAGAAAGGGAAGGTCTTTTTCCGTTCAGTTAGTGCATCAGTTAGTCCACTGCAGTGCCCCCCTAGAGTGCCCGGTTGGTGTCCTGGCATGTCAGGGGGACCAGTGCACTACGAATGCTGGCTCCTCCCATGACCAAATGAGTTGGATTTGGTCATTTTTTTTTTTTTTGAAAATATCTTTATTATTAGAAGAAAAGACATGTAACATTTGAACATCACATTCCGGCTCAATGAAGCCAACTATTTCCAATATTTCCAATATCTAGCAGCCGATAATAACCTATGAATACAATGAATACATTGACTACATGTGTCAGCTAACAAACCTTATTGTATAACCTTAACATAATACAACTTTCAAAATGAGGCCATTTTAAACATAAATATATCTCCTCTGCCCTTCCCTCTAACTTTTTAGTTTATACCCGTCTAACCCCCACCCCCCTCCCCGCTCCTGGAGATTCCTTCTTTGCAGAATACAGTACCTCAAACAGCTTCCATAAAGAACCATATGCCTGACCTCTCCCTCCAGTGGACTAACTGCGTTCCGTTTCCCATCTAGCCATCTGCAGCATTCTAGTCCACCACTGGTTGATAGCCGGCGGGTCTTCCAAAATCCAGTGTGCTAATACCGTTTTTCGTGCCAGCATCAGTGCTACACATACAAACCGGACCTGAGATGGCTGCAACGAGATGGGCGTCCTCGGTTTCCATTATGGCCAAAAACCGGGGACGACCATCTCTAAGGTCGACCTAAATGTTGAGATTTGGGCGTCCCCGACCATATTATCGAAACTAAAGATGGCCGCCCATCTTGTTTTGATAATACGGGTTTCCCCGCCCCTTCGCGGGGACGTCCTGCGAGGACACCCTCAGGAAAACTTGGGCGCCCCATTCGATTATGCCCCTCCACATCAGTCTTCCTTTGTTTCTGTCTAGTCTGTTGATACCTTATTCAGTGGCGTACCTAGGGTAGTTGACACCCGGGGCCGGTCATTTTTTAACACCCCCCCCCCAAAAAAAAATCCAGTACTAGGCATGCCGAGAATACAAAACACTCAGGACCTTTAGAGCAATTCTACCATACCATAAGCAGTCATTTCTACGAGTCACACAAGGAAAAGGAAAGCATCTTAAACACTACAGTGAGCACTAGAACATCAATTCACCTATTGTAAAACGAAACCAGACAGAATAGTACAGATCGTAGATCCTGCACAGTCAATGCCAACTGAAAAACATGTCTTTTTCACAAACACAGATATACACCCTAATCCACTATAGAATAAGTAATCATAAACTTTCTATTTAGACAAAAATTAAACTGAACCCCCAAGATGCCAGACTCTGCATACAATGCAACACCACAGAAACAGAAACTGTCCCCTAGTACTGTGCAAAATATAAAGACAGCAGATGTAAATTTGAAAAAAACTAACAAGTACCAATCACCACTTTACAAATTAACAAGTAGAAATAAAACAAATATAGAAAGTAAAATAATACCATTTTATTGGACTAATACATTTAGCTTTCAGAGGCCAAAACCTCCATCCTCGGGTCAGTACAGTATAGTGCTGTTACAGTATCCTATCCTATCCTGACCTGAGGAAGGGGGTTTTGTTCTCCGAAAGTTAGTCAAAATGTATTAAAATTAGTCCAATAAAAAGATTACCTTGTTTACATGTTCTATTATAAACATTTATTAACACAGCTACAATACTACTTTATCCTAAAGCAAACAACAAAAATATATATTTTATTTACAGTTTGTTGTCTCTGGTTTCTGCTTTCCTCATCTTCTTTTCACCATCTTCCTTCCATCCAGCATCTGTCTTCGTTCTCTGCCATCCAGTGTCAGCCCTCTCTGCTGTGTCCTCCATCCAATGTCTGCCCTCTCTCCCTGCTCCTTCCATCCACATCTGCCCTCTATCTCTGCCCCTTCCATTCACTGTCTGCCCTTTGCCTTCCATCCACTCCACTGTCTGCCCTTTCTCTCTGCCCCTTCAATCCACCATTTGCCCACCCTCTCCCATCCATCCAGGGTCTGCCCTCCCTCTCGCTCCCCCTTCCATCTAGGATCTGTCCCCTCTCTCTCTGCCCCTTTTTTCAGCCCCCAGTTCCAGCCCCCTTCTCCCCTCTGAACACCCCCACCCCAGTCCCCTTTTCCCCTCCCCTTCTCCTGTCTGTGACCCCCACCCCAGTCCTCTTCTCCCCTCTGAACACCCCCACCCCAGTCCCCTTCTCCCCTCCCCTTCTCCTGTCTGAGACCCCCACCCCAGTCCCCTTCTCCCCTCCCTTGTCTGAGACCCCCACCCAAGTCCCCTTCTCCCCTCCCTGTCTCCCATCTGAGATCCCCAACAACTGCAATGGCAGGAAGTGGATTATTAAGTCTGATAAAAATTTCCTTCAAATCAGGCCAGTTTGCAATATTACTGATGTCTTCTAACTGGGTCTGCATATAGCAAAGAATACTTTATCATTGTCATTATCATCTGCATTAGTAATAGTGCTATCTAATTCATCACTTGCATCTTTGTCTTCATTATCATCATGCTGTCCAATTTCAAAGAAGGCCTTCACAAAGTTGTCTGTTGTTCTAACAGTTTTTCAACTGATGGCAAACTTTAAATATCTTTCAGAATAGTTGCAAGAATGTCAAATATGTGGGAACCCTTCAGTCCTCTCTAAAGACTCTTATCAATCTAATGAACAGTCAACCTAATGTTAAATTTTCCATGAGATAACCTGCAGTTTGTTGTGGTAAAGACGTATGTCTGTTCACCAATTACTAAAAGCTTCAGTTTCATCTTCGCTTTAAAGTGACCCAACTCATCACTGTTTAGTTTGGCTGGAGTTCAACAAACACAGGCAACTCCACTGCTCTTATAGGCTGTATTCCCTGAACAGCAAAATTTAAGATGAGAGATGATCCACTGTTTGCGTGATGAGGTTTGCAACAGCAAAATCCTGTTCCCAGTTTTGCTGTTTCATTTGGTTTACTGTGGAATCATTATTTACATTTCGGTTCTGCTTTTACTTTTAACTGCAAGCACCACATGTAACTAAGTACAAGTAGTAAAAACTGAAGAAATGATTACTTCAGTAAAAGTAAAAGTAACAAGAGGAGGAAGTGACGTCACCGATGTGATCGGCAGCTCAAATTAAGAGCTCCGTGGAGACGTGCAGAAAACAGCGGTTAAACCCCTATATTACGAGAATTTAATTTCCTAGACGATAGGTTGAACTTACCAGACTGTATGGCAGCCAGAAAGAAACTTTCAAAATTTAAGTTTGCGGCTGAATCGGCGAAAGCGGGAAGCAGAGGGCCGGCAGGGTTGCCTCCGCGCGAAAACAAAATGGCGCCGGAGGAGCCCGAGTCGGATACCGAAACCGAGGAACGGAGCGGCAGAGAGGTGGAACTTGAGAGGAGCGAGATAATTAAATGGTTCCAGGAGTTGAAATCGGAGATGATTAATACTAGAAATAGTATACACGCTGCTGTTAAAGAATTGCGTGAAGAAGTAAAAGACATTGGTAACCGCGTGGGTGAGACTGAGGAACGCCTGGAGGAGATGGAGGCGGGGGTGGAGAGCCTGGCGAAAACAGTTAAAGAGGAGAAACAGCAACGTGAAGAATTGGAGATTCGGTTGGAAGATCTGGAGAATCGCTCCCAAAGGGGGAACTTACGCTTTAAAGGAGTGCCAGAGGAGGCCCAATATCTGGAAGCGGCGAAAGTGGTGCAAGAGATTTGCAACTTCATTCTGAGCCAAGGGAGAGACCCCCAGGAGAGTACAGATAAGTCTGAAATTAAAATCGATCGAGCACACCGGAGTCTGGGACCACAGCGGGGGGAGAACCCCAGGGATATCATTGCTTGCTTTCATGACTTCCAGGTGAAAGAGACTGTTTGGAGGAAAGCCCGTGCTATGGGTGATATACAATGGCAGAATATTAAAATACAGATTTTCCAAGACTTGGCGAAAACTACTTTACAAAAGAGGCGGGAATTCCGCGAAGTGACGAAATATCTGCAAAAGACTGGTCTGCGCTACAGATGGACTTTCCCCAGTGGTCTTATGGTCACGGTGGGGAATCAGACAAGGAAAATACAACATCCGACGGCAGCAAGGAAAATCTTGGAGAACATGGGGTGCACGGACCTACCAGAGGAGCTGCGAGTCCCCACTAAGGATGGTAATGGAGAGAAAAGTGCCAGCCCTGGCAGATGGCTCCAGCAGGGGAAAAGGGGCAACAGCATAACCAGAGTGAGAAAGGAACGTGGCCTGGAACAGCAAGGGGACACTTGAATGGACAAATGCAAAGGGGCAGATGCCCGGGTGCTAAGTTTGGTCACTTGACCAGTTGTAGTAAGTGATACCATGTTGGTAATGTTTAAATGATCATATGTTTACGATTCGGATAGAATGTATTTGGAATTAATGAAGGGGGTGGAAGGATTGAAAGTGGGGGGGGGGGGGGGAAATGGGAGGCTGGTTCTCCAGGGGACGACACTTTCTTAGGGGATATCTGGCAGCTTGTGGTAGCAGCCAGTCGGGGGGAAGGGTTGGGGGGAGGGGGGAGGTGGGGAAGGGAGGGGGGAGGGAGGGTGGGATTACAGTAGGCTCGTGGAATGTAAATGGCTTGAATACACCAGAAAAAAGAAGTATTGTAAGCAAGGAGATACATAAAATGCAGTGGGATATTATTATGATGCAGGAGACACATATCCAAAGGAAAGATGTTAGGCTTATTCAATATAAAAACCTGGGTCAGAATTATATATTGACGGACCCTAGAGGGGGGAAAAAGGGTGGCCTGGCGATTTATATTAAGGATAGGGTACCATTTGTGCATGAGCAAACGTTCATGGAGAGCCAAGGAAGATGTATTGCGGTCACGGGTAAGATCAATGAACAACAGATCACCCTAGTTAATATATATGCACCCAATGATGGACAGGGTGCATTCTTTGAAAAATTAAGACTAGAGTTGACAAATTTTGTGAGAGGGGAAGTGATTCTTGGAGGGGACTTCAATTGGGCGGTAGCGGATCTAGACCACTCTAAGGGAAAGAAAAAGGGTGGAGTTTCAGCAAATACGACTAAATTATTGGGTCTGGTCAGGGATCTTGATTTGATAGATGTTTGGAGATTGCAACACCCTGGGCAGAGGACGTACACATTCTACTCGCATGCACAACAAACATATACCAGGATTGATGCAATTTGGGGTTCCCGATCTATCTGGGGGGAGGTGGGAGACTCTGGTATAGGGAGTATTCATGTGTCAGATCACGCCCCTATATGGGCATCTTGGAGGGGGTTGGGGAGAGAAAAGGGTCACACTTATTGGAGACTGAATGAATCACTACTTGACTCAGTGGAGGACTGTGAGGAAGTCCGGAGGGTGATAAAAGAATACTTAGCCTACAATGACAAGGGGGATGTGGCAGAGGGGACACTCTGGGACGCTCTTAAAGCGGTGGTGAGAGGACATCTGATCAAAAAAGGCAGTCAAAGGAAGAGGGAGGGGCAAAGGCGGGAACTAGAGGTAAGACAAAGATTAGCGACCCTAGAGGCCCAACATCAAGGTGGACAATGTCCTGAAGTACTTGTAGAGCTGAGGGAATGGAGAGCGGTCTTATGTCAAATTCAAATTAAACAGATGGAGTTTCAAAGGAAGTTAGCTCAGCAAAAGTTTTTTGAATATAGTAATAAGTCGGGGAGGATGTTGGCGCGCTACCTCCGCCGGAGAAGGGTGGGCAATACTATCATGAAATTAAAGGGGGAGGGGGATACGTTATTATATCAAGATAAAGAGCTTAGAGACCGATTTGCCCAATTTTATACAGCACTGTATACTAAGGAAAGTGGGGAATCGGGGGAAAAGATTAAAGAATATCTAAGCGGGTTGGGATTGCAGAAACTAAAAGCGACACAAAGAGAGGCATTGGATAAGCCCATAACATTGGATGAGATAGAAAGAGTCATTAGGGGTTTAAAGGGAGGGAAAGCGCCGGGACTCGATGGGTACACGGCTAAATTCTACAAGTTAATGTGCAAAGAGGTAGGGCCACTGTTAATACGGGTAGGGAATGAGTGCTTCACATCGGGGATTCTGTCAAGGAGTATGTATGAAGCGGGAATCTCGGTAATTCCCAAGCCGGGGAGAGATCCCACATTGTGTGCATCCTATAGGCCTATATCCCTTATAAATATTGATATTAAGATATTGGCCAAGGCGATGGCGGAGCGGATTAATAAATTTCTGCCCCAATTGATCCATGAGGATCAATCAGGCTTTGTTCCGCGCAGGCAGGTTGCGGATAATATAAGGAGATCCCTAAACATAATATGGGAGGCCCAACGCCGGGGGGGGGATTTTGTACTTTTAACAACGGACGCAGAAAAGGCATTCGACCGGGTCGAGTGGCATTATCTATGGGAGGTGTTGGAGTTTATGGGGTTTGGCCCAGGGGTAATGACATGGCTCAAGGGGTTATATGCAACACCAAAAGCTTGTATAAAAGTGAATGGGGGATACTCCGATCAGTTTCGGATACAGCGGGGTACGCGGCAGGGATGTCCCCTGTCGCCCCTACTCTTTGCTCTGGCAATTGAACCGCTGGCGCAGAGAATTAGGGAGACGATTAGCATTGAGGGGATCAGGGTGGGCGATCAAGAGCACAAAGTGGCGTTATTCGCAGATGATATTCTGTTCTATGTAAGTCGCCCGGAGGAGACCCTAAACTCTATATGCATGGAGCTCAGAGCGTTTGGAGCTATATCTGGATTCAAAGTTAACTATGATAAGTCGGAGGTGCTGGGCATCACGGGTCCTAATTTGGATATGGGTAACCTGTTAACCAGATTCTCTTTTAAGCAGGCCAAGGAGAGCTTTCGCTATCTTGGGGTGAGGCTTCCTCGGGATCTTGCAACGGTATATGGGATTAACTATGTCCCCTTGATTAGAGAACTTAGAGCAGATTTAAGTAGATGGAAAAATGGGTTGCTCTCATGGTGGGGCAGAATAGCGGTTATCAAGATGAACCTCCTCCCGAGGTTATTATTCCTCTTTCAGACGTTGCCATTGGAAGTACCCTCGGGTACCCTGAACAGATTACAGACCGATATGTCTAACTTCGCCCGGGGAGAGAAAAGGGCGAGGTTATCTAAGCGAATTATGTGGAGTGGTGTGGAGGAAGGAGGGAGGGGGATGCCCAACATTACATGGTACTATCAAGCGGCACAACTGAAGCAGGTGGCGGAATGGAGTAAGGGGGAAGGGGCACCAGTAGCCGTATTAGAGCAACTATTGGAGCCTAGGTGTAATTTGGAAAGAGGTTTGTGGGGATCTGGAAGGATGAGCACCTCCCGTAGGGAAACTGAAAACCCATTTATAGGGCACTTGTTACACACATGGGATGTGCTGAAGCGCAAATTTAAAAAGGGAGTTAAAACCTCAACAATGGCCCATATTACTCATGAGGCAGAGTTCCCAGCTGGAGAAGCGGGGGGTACGTTTCATGAATGGAATAGAAAGGGTTTGCGGAGATTTAGAGACTTGATGTCAGATGGTACACTAAGGACATTTGAGACATTAAGGAGGAAGTTCGACCTGCGAGAGTCTGACAATTATGCATATCTGCAGGTCAAACATTATATGAGTAAACAGGGGTGGTTGCATGCGGACCCGAGGGAAAGGGAGCCCCTAGAAAACATATGGGTTACACTGGGGATGGGGAGGAGAGGCATATCCAGGTTATACAATTATATTAGAGGCAGCACAATGAATAAATTACCTTATATGAAAGCATGGGAGAGAGATTTGAACTGTGAACTGAGTGTGAAGGAATGGGAAAGAGTATGTATAGAGGTAAAAAAGGCATCAGTGTGTGTATTAATAAAGGAAAATGCCTACAAAGTCTTAAGCAGATGGTATTACACGCCTGATCGGTTAAAACGAATGTACGCTAATGCATCGGACAGGTGTTGGCGTTGTGATAATGATCTGGGTAATTTTATACATGTGTGGTGGTCTTGCACTCTTGTACGCTCCTTTTGGGATGATATTATTATGTGTGTGACCTCTATTCTGGGTACGCAGATTCCTGCAGAACCAAAGTGGTGCTTACTGGGGTGGGGAAATAAAAGGGGCAAGAAATGGCAGAAGCGGCTAAAAAGACTATGCTTATCAGCTGCGAAGCTAGAAATAGCAGCCCACTGGAAACAGAGAGTGGGCCCTACGATTGAAGAGTGGAAAACGAGGCTCCGAACCATAATGGGACTTGAGCAAATGACGGACAGACGGAGGGGTAGATTTGACCCTGACGCAGAGGAGTGGACACATCTAGAGCGTTTATGGACTGATGCTACTAATCTACAGAGTATTCAGCCATAAAGGGAGGGAAGGGGGGGAGGGAGGGGAGAAAAACTCAATATGTTTTCAAATGCTTATTCTGTAGTTCCTTGCATTGGTAATTGCTGTACAGCTGTTAGCTGAATAAGTGTATGTATTGAGGAACAAGGTGACGGAATAAAAAAAATTTTTCAAATAAAAAAAAAAAAAAAAAGTAAAAGTAACAAATGTTTTCCTGTATTTCATTACAAGTAAAAGTAACAAAACATTTACTTAAGGGAAAGGAGATGGGACTTGATATACTGCCTTCCTGTGGTTACAATCAAAGTGGTTTACATATTATATATAGCTATTTAATTTGTATCTGGGGCAATGGAGGGTAAAGTGATTTGCCCAGAGTCACAAGGAGCTACAGTGGGAATCAAACCCAGTTCACCAAGAACAAAGCCCACTTCAGCTATCAGTAGGCTACTCCTCCACAGTAACTACTTACATTTACTTAGAGCCCCTTTCACAAAGTGGCAGTAAGCCCAATGCAGGCTTACTACTCGCTAAAAATGAAGTACTGCTGGGCTACCACAGTAGCCCAGCCGTAGTTCCTACCCCCAGCGTGCACCGTCATATCCGGTGCCAGTGTGTACCCGGCAGTAATCAGGTAGTGCTGCATGATTATCGCCGGGAGAGTGCGGGAGCCCTTACTGCCACCTCAGGTGGCGGTAAGGGTGCCCCCATCGAAATGGCCGCTTCACTTGCCGCACGGCCATTTCCTGAAAAAAAAAAGAAATACCTACCTTTTACCCACTGCCTCCTCGCACGTCAAAAACGTGCCGATACCAGCACAGGCTCCCTTTTGCTACAGTTTATTTATTTGTTACATTTGTACCTCACATTTTCCCACCTATTTGCAGGCTCAATGTGGCTTACATAGTACTGTAAAGGCGTTCGCCAAGTCGGTTGATAACAAATACAAGGTTATGTTGTGGTCAAATGAGGTAGGTGTGTATCAGGCACCATGAGGGTAAAAGGGGCCCTCATTTACTATAATCACTGAGTATAACCCACACCAGGCATCTCCTAGCTGTGAAAACATACATCCTGAAAGTACCTAGTCCCTTAAAATGGTAGTTGAAAATGGTTCAGAATTACTGGAGGTAAGCTGTGGAGATTCTGGCTTGAACTGACAGGAGAAGTCTGAAGAAAATGTAAAGCCCCCATCTGGAGCTTACTTAAGAAGAAAAGTACTGTTTGAGGAAAATTTGCAGTAGATATTCTGCGTGTGCTGAAAAGGAGCTTCCTATGTAGGGGACAATGCCCAGAAAGTAAGGGCTCCTTTTTCAAAACCATGCTAGCAATTCCAGTGCAGCAAATGCGACAGAGCCCATTCAATTCCTATGTGCTTTGTCGCATTTGCTGTGCTGGAATCACTAATGCAGCTTTGTAAAAGGAGCCCTAAATTTGTTTATCACTTTAAGGGACTAGGTTTACCCAACAGTCAAGAAATCCTTAAATCCTAAAGAATTATGAGGAACAAAAGGAACCACAGATACAGAAGAAGTGGATTAATGTAGTACAAGAAAGAGACAGCATTTTATCAATAATGTACAATTATGGAAAAAGACTATCTCAACAAAATTGCCTATTTTTGCATACGTTTGGAGTAAAGTTTAACTGAAGCACCCAAAACCAAATGAACATTTTATTGGTGAGTGTGATAAATGTGAGCAGCTGACTGCAATCTGATCTTGCAGTGAAATCTTAACATAGCAGATGGCTGAGCCCAGGTTGAGACCACAAAAGGCTTTATTCCCAAAGCAGGAAAACAGAAGCATCTTATCTTTACAGGCTTGAAATAACTACGGATGAGTACAGGGCAAACATTTTTGGTTTATTTTTGGTTTGTTTGGCCATGTTCCCAATTTTCAGTCTATTTTCTTCATTTCACACATTTGTTTTAATAAAAAGGATTTTTTTTTTTTTTGCTGGTTAAAACTGTTTTAACGCATGCTAACTGACTTAGAGGTCTTTTTACCAAGCTGCGGGAAAAAGGGCCCTGTGCTAGTGGCAGGGGCCATTTTTCCTGCTCACTAGGGCCCTTTTTATAGCAGAAGTAAAGAACTCTTACCGCATGGCCATATGGCAGGTAGTCCTTACCGCCACCCATTGATGTGCCGATAAGGGCTCCTGGCACTAACCCTGGGATGTGCTGGGCAGGGCTGGGCTCTGCCATTTTTAAGGCGGCACTGCTGGAAGAGGAGGGAGTGTACCTCCCTCCTCCAATAAAGGTACGGGGGGGGGGGGGGGCAGGGAAGAGGGCCGCTAAACCACCAGGTTGGGGGGGGGGGGGTTGATTCACGGCCCACTGGGCTTCTGGACCTCCAGCCCCCGTGTTGTTGGCTTGGGGTGGGGGGGTTCAGTGGGGTCACTAGGCCACAAGGGTCATTGCTGTTTGGGGTCCGGTGATCCCACGGACCTCCACGCCCCTGTGTTTGACAGGTCTAGAGGTCCAATTACCACCGGGTTATTGCCGCGCAGGCCATATCCAGGAATTTTCATTTCCCCCCAGAAACAACACACACTCGGGGCGGGACTGCTGCCAGCGTCTGCACTAGCCCAGCGGTAGTCTCAGAAGAGCGAGTGGTAAGTCCGAGTTGGGCTTATCGCCGCTCTGTAAAACAATGCATGTTAATTCATGTTAATGCATGTTAATTCATAGGTTAATGTATGAAATTAATTTAACATGCAGTACATTTTTTAAAGCCGTCTTACTAAGCTGCGTTGTGCTGTGTGCTCAATGGAGGAAACATGGCTTAACGCAGAACACGGTAAAGTGCTTCTGCGTGGCATTTCTTTTTTTACATATAGATTTAGGGGGGCCATGTCAGTGGTGGAGAAAGGGCATGGAAGCGCCATTCAACTAGCAGCACGCTGACATAACAGCTGTGCTAATGGTTAGTGCATACGCAGTGTGGAAGTCCTTAGCATCTCCTAAACAGGAGGCAGCAAGTGCTCTTGTGTTAATTTTTTTTTAATGGTCACACTACTATTACTCCTCATTTCTATAGTGCTACCAGATGTACGCAGTGCTGAACACACACTATATGCAGGTACTTTCTCTGTCCCTAAAGGGTTCACAATCTTAAGTTTTTGTACCTGGGGCAATGAGGGTTAAGAGACTTGCCCAAGGTCACAAAGGAGCTGCAGTGGGAATCGAACCCAGGTTGCCAGGATCAAAGCCCACTTCACTAACCATTAGGCCACTCCTCCCATGTGGGAAATGGTGGGATGTCCTAAGCCTATTTACTAGTGCAGGTTGGTAAAAAATGACTTCATACTAACAAATGCACATCCTATTAAACAGCATAATGTCAGATTCCAACATACAGCCTAGAAGTTTAAACTTTCCTAGCCTGGGCTCACTCTCTATTCTGAGTTTCTCAGCGGGGTTCCTGGTTAGGATGGACTTGTGCTGGAGTCTGGGGCAATGCACAGGTTTCAAAAGGAAACACACCCCCCCTCACCCTCCCTGTTTTAAAGTCCACTTCTGGGGGGGGGGGGGGGTGGAAGGACATATTATTGAGTGGAGTGGAGAGAAGAATGGAGAAGAGACATTATTTTTGTTTATAAGTTGGACACCACATGCCTGCTTATAATCGAACGAGAAAAACGCCCAAGTTTCGACCTATATCGGGAGATGGACGTTTATCTCACAAAAACGAATAACGCAGTATAATCGAAAGCCAAACTTGGACGTTTTCAACTGCACTCCATCGTGGAAGCGTACAAAGTTGATGGGGGTGTGTCGGAGGCGTGGCGAAGGTGGAACTGGGGCGTGGTTATCGGCCGAGGACAGATGGGCGCCTTTCGCCGATAATGGAAAAAAAGTATGCGTTTGTAGTTAGAATTTAGGGCACTTTTCCTGGACCCTGTTTTTTCATGAATAAGGCCCCAAAAAGTGCCCAAAATGACCAGATTACCCCCAGAGGGAATCGGGGATGACCTCCCCTGACTCCCCCAGTGGTCACTAACCCCCTCCCACCACAAAAAATGATGTTTCACAACTTTTTATTTTCACCCTCAAGGTTTTGTGCTTTGGATGTTTTATTTTTTGGTCCACTAAAAAAAAAAAAAAAAAACGTCCAAGTGAAAAATGTAGAAAATCAAACCACTGAAATGTAGGAGGGGCCAGCATTTTCAGTAGACTGGTCTCCCAGACATCCCAGGAGATAAATGGGGCATCCTAGTGGACTTCAAAAACATGCTCCCAGGTACACATCTCACCGTTGTTTCCTTATCTTGTCTGCTGAGACCCCCAAAACCCACACAAAACCCACTGTCCACTACAATAGCCCTTATGGGTGAAGGGGGCACCTATATGTTGGTACAGTGGATTTCTGGTGAGTTTTAAAGGGCTCACAGTTTCCCCCACATATGTGACAGGTAGAGGGAGATATGGACCAGAGTCCCTCACTCCATGGTGCACTGCAGTGACCACTACACTACTCCAGGGACCTGCATGCTGCTCTAATAGACCTGGCTCTAATATCTGAGGCTGTCATAGAGGTTGCTAAATCATATTTGTATTCACATTTGTGGTGGGGTGAGAGGGGGGTCAGTGACCAGTGGGGAGTATTGGGGGGGTCACCCCAGATTCTCTCCAGTGGTCACCTGGTCATTTAGGGCACCCTTTTATGCCTTGTTCGTTATAAAAACAAGTCTAGCTCAAAACGTCTTCGTTTTAGTCCTGGACGGTTTCGTTTTGTTCCGTTATGGTAAAAAACATCCTAGGAACACCCATATCCCGCCTTTAACTCGCCCCTGATAAGCCCCCTTATGATTTGAACGCTCTTCCGACGGACTTCATAGAAAAACATCTAAAAACTGGTTTTGAAAATAGCAATTTGGACGTTTTGTGAGAAAAACATCCAATTGTAGGTTTATGCCACTTTTTGGACGTTTTTCTCTGTTGAAAATTAGCTTGTATGTAACTTTGTAAGTCTAAGTGCTTTGAAAATGAGCCCTTATAGTGTTTTTTGATACAGCAGGTCAAGAAAAAGAAAAAAAAAAAGAACATATGTATACAAAGAAAGATATTTCCACACCATGCATGCAGGTTATGTTATAACTCTGCACTTCTCATTTGAACTTTCATCTGCAGCCCTCTTATCTGTCTATCTTCCACAGAATTTTCTCCATCAGAGCTTACTTTATTTTACAAATGCAAATTAGGAGATGTAATGAGGGAACTGTCTCACTGCAGGCTGGCTATCAAGATCAAGAAATCCAGGAAGGAGTCATGCATTTTTCAGGTACTGATCAATCAAATCCTGTAGATCAGACCAGGAGTCTGCATTTCTGTGTTCAAGCCAAGACTACAAAGGCGAGGTAGTTCACGTTTGCATTTATTTTTTCAAAAGAGTGACTAAAACAGCAGCAAAGTGAAATAACACTGTCCAGCTGGGAGGTATATTATGGGGATATACACCAGGTGGCAGATTACAGCAGCTCTAGCCACTGAGTAGTGAATTTAAGACTTCATCCTTCTGATCTAAAGGCTGGATGGATGCTCTGAACAGCACATGGAACAGCCAGCTTTCCACTGCACCTCTTTCTATGCTACCGATATGAGCACAACTGCCGAGTTCTACCATACTACATCAAAAACCAAGATCTGAGCAAATTAAAGAAACATGAGTCATTGAACATCTTATTTATTTAGATTTTGCTCACACCTTTTTCAGCAGCTGCTCAAGGTGAGTTACCTTCAGATGCACTGGGTATTTCTCTGTCCCTGGAGGACTCACAATCTAAGTTTGTACCTGAGGCAACGGAGGGTTAAGTGACTTGCCCAAGATCACAAGGAGCAGCAGTGGGAATTAAACTGGGCACCTCTGGCGCTCTAACCGCTAGGTCTCTAGGAAGAGGGAGAAGGAACCTGGTTTAATGAAAATATGGATACATCATCTAAAATCACAATGTGATCTTAACATATTTTTGTATGATCTATATATCTAAGTATGCCGTCTTTTGATTTTCATATCATTGCATATATTCTGTGCCCACTTCAAAAGGGTAACTGGAAGCTTATTGCCTGTAGACTGAAGTCATGCTGCAGAATGCTTCAGTCTTAGAACCTCTTCACTTTTCACCAATATCATGACACAGGGTCGGTCTTAGGCAGGGGCGGTTGCACAGTGCCACGTTCTCCTAGGGGCCCCTCATCTCTGGCACGCCTGTTCCCCTTTCTTGGAACACTTCCTTGCCCCGTACCTTAATGTGCATCCACATTTCAGTAGAGAGCATCAGGCAGCGGCAGCGATTTTCATATCCCGTCAGCTGCCGAGCCCAGAGCCTCTTCGCTGTTGCATCCCGCCCCCTTTTGATGTCACTCTCTGCTTCTGCAAAGGCGGGATATAGCAGCGAGGAGGCTCTGGGCTCGGCAGCTGATGGAATATGAAAATCGCTGCCACTGTCTGCCGCTCTCTACTGAAACGTGTTGGATGCACATTAAGGTACGGGGTGAGGTGGGGGTTCCGAGAGCTCGAAACCGCCTTTTAAACTCTGATAAATTATGGCTTATGGTGGTGGGTGGGGCCCAATGAACTGGTCTGCACAGGGCCTCACAATTGCTAAGACCGGCCCTGTCATGACAATTAAGTTGAAGTGCATGCCAAATTGTGAAACCAAAAGGAAAACAGGCTTTGCTTTTTAGGGAGAAAAGTGGGATAGCATTCCTTTGAGTTAAAAAAAAAAACACAAGAAAAATGAAATCCAATGATAAAAGGAGTGTGGAGAGGGAGAAATGATATCATGTTTAATGGATCTTCTCGTCAGTTATTTACTCAGTGCTTCAACAGAGTAAGAGCAAGCCATTCCTGAGCACCATTACAAGAAATCAATACCAAAAGTTGATTTATGAAGAACAGATCCACTCTGAACTGGCAATAGATGTCCATGGAATGTACCTGGGTACTAGGCTTACACTGCAGCAATTGTTAGCATGGGTCATTCAGTAGAAAAAGAAGATAAGGGGTTTACTAGTTTTATTTTTTTCACATAAATCAATAATCCCAGATTGCCATTTGCCTCCTCATTCTTTGACAGGCTGTCTAAAGTTAGACACTTAGGGCTCCTTTTAATAAGCAGCGGTAAGCCCAACGCGGGCTTACTGCTTACTATATAGGAAGTACCACCGGGCTACCATAGCAGCCCAGTGATACTTCCCATCCCTAGCACACCGTCATTTCTGGTGCTACAAAAATTAATTTATTTTTGTAGTGCCAGAGTGTACCCGTCGATAATCAGGCAGTGACATGTGCTGCCTGATGGGAGCCTTTACTGCCACCTCAATGGATGGCGGTAAGGGCTCCCCCCTAAATGGCCACTTGGCAAGTGCTTTACTTGCCGCACGGTCATTTCCTGTAGGAAAGCGAGACTTCGCTTTCACCAGCTGCGGTAAAAGGGGGTCTCAGTGCGAATGAAAAACACACGGCGATGTCACTGCAGGCCCCCTTTTGCCGCAGGTTGGTAAAAGGAGCCCTTATTGTGCTTGTAACTTATAGAATATTAGCACTTATATATGAGAATGTTATCGTTATGGGCTAGATTCTACATATGGCACCCAAAAAAGCACTATGCTGTAAACCACACTTAAAGTTAGGCATGGTTTATAGAATAGCGCTTACACCCAGGAATCACACTTAAATTTAGGCAAGGCCATTTGCATAAACTGAAACATAGTGCAAATGTAAGTGCCCACATTAGGCACATATCCCCATTATTCTATAACAATGCATATTAATTTTAGGAAAGCCTCAGTTATACCTATGGCCCTCCCATTTCCACACAACATTTTTTCCAATCACATGTAGATTTTAGGCACGGATCCTGCGCTTAAATTTACATGTGCAAAAGCCAATTAAATCTAATTAGTGCCACTAATTCCTTGTTTAAAAGCCAATTATTGGTGCTAATTGGCTCACTATTCAATTAAATTGCACATGCAAATTGAGCACTTGCCCAATTTGTGTGTGCAATTTTTTGCAATGTTTATAGAATTAGGGGGTATCCCCAGGATTCTATATATTGCGCTGAGATTTCTGTGCCTAAATCAAAGCGTATTCCATAACAATGTGTATAACTTAATTAGTTAACAAGCTAATCAGCGCTGATAATTGTTTGTTAACCAATTATCAACACTGAATGGCATTAATTAGAATTCATGCGCACTACTTGCTAGGCATATTCTGTAACATGCTGCACATAAATATAAGTGCATACTTGAAAAGTGGGCTTAGTTATGGGCACAGAATGGGTGCGTTGTGGGTGTTTCAAAAATATAGAATACACAGTATTAATCAACCAATGAGTCTTCCAAGCCTCAGTCTGGTGTTCTGGCTGCCTCTCTGGGCATTCCAAGCTTCATTCTGGCACTCCAATTTCCTCTTAGTGTGTTCCAAGCCTCATTCTGGTGCTCCAGTTGCCTTGCTTGTTGCATTCCAAGCCTCATTCTGGTGCTCCAGTTGCCTCACTTGGTGCATTCCAAGCCTCATTCTGGTGCTCCAGTTGCCTCACTTGGTGCATTCCAAGCCTCATTCTGGTGTCACCAGATATTTTAACTACAGTCCTGCGGGAATCCCACAGTGACTTCTTCCATCCCCAGGGAATCCTGCAGTAATTACTTCCATCCCCGCAGGAATCCCATGGCAACAGCTTCCATCCCTGTAGGAATCTCATGGGTTCTGTGGAATTCCTGTGATTTGCATTCATGTATAGCTCTCTAATCAGTAGCTGCTAGTAAGAGAGTATTTTTATAACAAGGCACCTAGGTTAAAAGGGTTAGTAGGTGTCTACCTGTTTTTATAAAATACCAGTTTAAGTGACAGAAATCACATTTACCTTGCAGGTGCGGACATTCATACCTGTCCTGGAGATGTATGTCTGGAGATTTGCATTTTTTATCATCTGGTACTAACCCTGCTCGAAAATTAGCCTCTTTGAAATTTTACTAGGGCAGGGTGAATAAATTTCTACTCAAAATTTCACTAAACTCTTAAATTTAGGAGTATAAAAAGGGGATGGCAACAGGGGTGGATTTAGGACGGGGGAAGAGAAGTTAGAAGCTTAACATTGATTTTCAGCACTAGGCTCATACACTAGACTCATAAATCTAGGCAAATTAATCATGGGCCTCAATTGTATGAGCATAACTTTTAAGCTTCTAAATTAAGATGAATTTTCAGCTGAAAAGTTATGCTCCTAAATCTGGCTGAAAATAGGACACACATTAAGGAGGCTATTATGTGCATATGTGGCCATATACACATGAAAATGACTTTATAAAATTACCCTTTTTCTGTTGTAGATTCACAAAATAATGACTGGTCAGATGTGTCAATGTATTGTGCCTGTTTTTCTGAAGCGAAAGGGGAGTGGGTATCAGCCAGCAATGAAATGGTCTGGGATTTTTCTCTTGTTGGTGTATTTATCTTTGCTGTGCCACACCTAAAGCAATTTGCTCTACTTGCAAGTGGGAAGTTTATTAAAATAAAATGACAAAGAAATACATAGAAAATATAACTAAGCAGTAAAGATTTCAACCACAAATTCTATAACGAGACAAAATAGTGGCTGTTCTTTTCCATGTTAATAACTTTTTTTTTCTTTTTAACCTATAATCCCTCTTAAACTCAGTGGCGTTCCTAGGGGTGCTGACACCCGGGGTGGATCGCCGATGCGCCCCGCCCCCGGGTGAAGCGCCCCCCCCCCCCAGCGATAGAACCCCCGATCCCCCGGCGAAAGAACCCCCCCGGGTGCACACCGCTGAGGGGGGGGGGTGCCGCGCGCCTGCCGGCTCTTCGTTTTCATGCTCCCTCTGCCCCGGAACAGGAAGTAACCTGTTCCGGGGCAGAGGGAGCATGAAAACGAAGAGCCGGCAGGCGCGCGGCACCCCTCCAGCGGCGTGCACCCGGGGCGGACCACCCCCACTGCCCCCCCTTGGTACGCCACTGCTTAAACTGGAAAGCTCAAGGGGTATTTTGGGTAAGAAAACATTTGGATCAAAATAAAAAAAGGTTCATCTGTTTCTGAAATCCATGTTTTGAGCATATCAGAAAATACAAATTACCCCACAGATTCTATATATCTCAACCAATTTTGTGCATGCATAAGAACATAAGCAATACTATACTGAGACAGACCGAAGGTTTATCAAGCCCAGTATTTTATTTCTAACAGTGGCCAAAAGAGTAAAACAGATTTTATGCTGCTTACCCTAGAAATAGGCAGTGGCTTTTCCCCAAGTCAGTCTTAATAATGTTTTATGGGCTTTTTTTCTTTTAGAAAATTATTCAACCCTATTTAAAACCCTGCTAAGCTAACTGTGTTGTTCTCTGGAAATGAATTTCAGAGTTTAATTACACACTGAGTGAAGAAATATTTCTATGGTTTGTTTTACATTTATTACTTAGTACAGTGATTCCCAAACCTGGTCCTGGAGGCAACCCAGCCAGTCAGGCTTGCAGGCTATCCACAATGAATATTCATGAGAGAGATTTGCACGCACTGCCTCCACTGCATGCAAATTTTTCTCATGAATATTTATCATGGATATCTTAAAAACCTGATTGACTGGGCTGCCTCCAGGACCAGGTTTGGGAACCACTGACTTAGTAGCTTCTCTGCATGCCCCCCCCCCCCCCCCACGTCCTAGTATATTTGGAAAATGTAAACAAGCGATTCAATGTCTACCCATTCTACTCCACTCAGTATTTTATAGACCTCTATCATATCTCTTTCGCACATGCACTTTGCACTTGCTCACATTAAATGTCGTCTGCCATTGAGATGCCCAATCTCCCAGACTTGTAAGGTCCTCTTGCAATTTTTCACATTCCTCTTGCGATTTAACAATTTTCAGTAACTTTGTGTCATCAGCAAATTTAATTACCTCACTAGTTATTCCCATCTCTAGATCATTTATAAATATGTTAAAAAGCAGCAGTCGCAGCACAGATCCCCTACCCTTCTCCACTGAGAACACTGACCATTTACTCTCTGTTTTCTATCTTTTAACCAGTTCTTAATTTACATTAGGACATTACCTCCTGTCCCATGATTTTCTAATTTCCTCAGGAGAGAATCATGAGGTACTTTTTCCAATACCTTTTGAAAATTCAGATACATAATATTGACTGGCTTACCTTTAGCCCCAGTCCCGCCTTCGCTATGCTTCCGACACCCCCCCCCCCCCGCGAACTTTGGTTGTCCCCGCGACGGAAAGCAATTGAGGATGCCCAAAATCGGCTTTTGATTATGCCGATTTAGGCGACCCTGGGAGAAGGATGCCCATCTCCTGATTTGTGTTGAAGGCTGGGTGCCCTTCTCTTTTGAAAATAAGCCTGTTAGTCACACAGGGAGGCAGGCAAATGAGATGTCAGATGAGGGATAAATTAATTTGTGGTGATTTCAGGCAAAGGAGGATATCTGATTACGGAACAGCAGAAGTCCTCTGACTTATTGCAAGCACTACATTTGCATTTTTTAAGAGGGTTAGAGGACCAAACCAAACCAAAATATAGATTTGCCTAGTCCATTTTCAAAAATGTAAAAAGGAAGATTATAAAGATGGAGAACAGTATAGAAGTAGAGATAATTTAAAGGTTTCCTCTGTAATTGTGTAATGCCTCCTTATTATGGGCTAAAGATGAGTAAATAGATCAAAAATAAGATTTGATATTGTTTGTAATTAATTTCCTAATATTTTTACTGACTTGTAATCATCTTTTCTGTTTCAAGAGTATGTACTTGAAGTAAAATATAAATGCAAATAAATAAAAGTAAAAAAAAAAAGATGGAGAACAGTGGAATTCAGCTGAGATCTGATAAATATATTACTTCCTTCAAGGAGTACTTTTCAGACAGATTTTTTTGTGCATAAAGGGCCTTTATCTGCATGTTAAAGGTTTGTTTTTTAAAATAAAATTACCCCATACGTTACACATGTAAAAGACTACAAAAGTGGAGAAAATGGATCTGCTACAAGAAGAGAAATATAAAAACAAAAAAGTAGCGTGATCAAAGCGACACTTCCAAAACACCGGGGAGACAAGTGGTGAAAAATGATGCTTTATTAAAACAGACTCTATTAAAAAAGTCTCGACACGGAGCCGTGTTTCAGCAAACAACGCCCGCCTCAGGAGTCTGTATGTTGTAAAAGCCAACGAATGGAGCTACATAGACGAAGAAACCAAATCAAGCCTGTAAAACGAGTCAAATACAGTGGGTGCCAAACAGAAAAATGCTGTGTCAGCAAAGAACATGCATACCTTTGCCTGACCCATGTGTGGGCGTGTTCAGAAGTGGAGTCTGGGTAGAACACAAGAAACATTGTGATGTATGCATATTGTTTATAAAATACTTGTGTATGCATATAATTTATGCATAAACATTTACTTCTGCTCCCAAGATTTAATCCAGCTGTGACTACTGTCAGTTTACCCCTACTATTTTAGAAAGATGCATAGGCTAAATCTAAGTGTCTTCTTCGCCTTATAATTTTACCCTTTAAGTTGGGATATTGTTATGGAATGATGGAGCAAGAGAATAGGTTTGCTGGTGTGTAATCTTGTCCCTTGCCCCTGGGGAGGGGAAAACACTTCAGCCCTAGAGGCTGGAATAAGAGAGACAATCAGACTTATATATAGGCGCAACCAGTAAAAATCTTTATTGGTATCTCACTAAGCCAATACAAAATAATTGTTCTCTCTGGAGCAGGTTGTCACCCAGTAGCCAGACGCACAGACTGAATAACAAAACTGCTCAGAAAAAAACTTTTTTAGCCATCACATATATACTGTTGTAAGTTTCGTTTCTCCTAAATCATGTGATTTCTCCTAAACTAACATGATCTTATATGGATCTTCCTGTTTCCTTCCATCACACAATATAGTAATATACAAAAATGGCAATTTCCTGTATTCTACCATCATCTCCTACTTGTGTTCACATGCACACTTTGTGGTAATTGGCTAATTCCTTATCAGTAATGCGTGATCACAGCGTGCCAAAGCCATGTAGCAAGCTAGTATGAAACACCTGGTGTCCTTCCTCTCTGAACACATATTTCCATTGGAACATCTTGGACTCGCAGGGTCCTCAGACTCTCATCACCACCAAGGTTATATCCAATTGTATCTGCCATATATGGGCCGCACAGCCTTAGTTCCTCCCAAGTGTCACCTTGACATGTAACATGTACTTTCCATTTACTGAGAAAGCACTATAGCTTACATACAGCTGCAGGAAGAAACTAAAAATATGTAACAGCAAGGCTAGGAAAACTGAGGGCTACAAAGGGCCATATTACAGGCCTAGTATAGGAAGGAATATACACTGGGCCCCAAGAGAGTAAAAACTAAACTGAACACAATCAAAAAAGCCCTTAGACCCAGCACAATATTTACTAAAAACAAAATTCATTCCCAAGCCCTTTATTGCAAATTTCGCCACCACAGTTACTTGGCGATACCAATCACCTCAGACACAGCTAAAAATTGGTCATTTCCTGTGGTTGACAAACTGGATGAAATAATTGGGCAGACTGGAAAGAACAGACAGGTCTTTTATCTGTTGTCATTGACTATATTATTGTTGTTATTACTATGAGGCCGATGCACTAACCAGTACAGGAGTGCACATATGTGTTAATATATGTTATGACTGCTAATAATAAGCACTATTCCATCTTAGAAAATTTGGTGCATGCCATTTCTTTTATTCTAGTATGTATTGTTTAGCTATTGCAAACTCTGGCACAACATTTATGCAAAAGTAGGTAACGAGCTGCCTAATTATGTAACTAAAATCATTACCTCTGTTCATGTAGCAAAATAACATACATTAAGATGTACAAATGTCAACACAGCCATTATTGCAAGAAACAATTACTCCTTAGGGAGATGTATTTAAGTCTTCTTGTGACAATGGCCACATAAACTTGAGAAATGTAATGCTTACTATTTACCTCTGAACTCATTTGCATGTGATTAGCGTGGACTATTGTCCATTAATTAACCTGTAATAACGGCCCATGTTATCACAGTTTAGTTCATCAGCATTTTAGTATGTTGCTTATGTTCACAATGACCATTAAATAATGTATTCAGGAGAAAATAAAAATAGCAAGTGTGGAGGAGCAGCCTAGTGGTTAGAGCGGCAGGGTTGACATCACACTGATGCTGCCTGTGACCTTGGGCAAGTTGTGAGTATGGCAGTTTTATGAGACATCTCCATTTAGGCATCCTGATAGCTTCTAACCTGAAAAAAAAGAAAAAAAAAACAGGTTTCGTTCCAGTGCTCTTAAATACCAGCATTTTTTCCCAGTGTTAATAGCTAACAGGATCAGCCAGCCTTGAATCTGTGACCTTTGGAATAACATCTGCCCATATTTGTTTGTGTGTTTAAGGCCTGCATTAGCCTAACTTACGCTTATGACCCAAACTCTGAACTGCATTATAACCAGGGCTTTTTTTGAGGGGGTACTTGGGGGTACTGAGTACTGGCACCTTTTCCATTGTCTGCTAAAATTGACCCATGGTCCCTAAGTTTTAATGATAGAGCTCAGGCTCTACACACCATAGATTCTGTGAATGGTTGCAGGGGGCCTGGCTATTGTGGGGTGGGTCCAGGGGCATAGCCAGGCAACAGATTTTAGGTGGTCCTAGGCAAGAAGTGGGTGGGCACCAAGTGTTCTTCCCCTCTCCACCACCACCACCACCACCACCAAAAAAATATCTCAGCATGCATCTTTCCACCTTGGCAGTTTGCAGCAGGCATGCGCTGAAAACTGAGAATGCGCAGGTGCCAGTAGTGTTTTCGTTACCATCAGGGGGAAGTGTTCAGCTGGTGGACCTTGGGATCTCCACCAGCTACTACAAAACATGTGCTACTGTTGGGTGGGCCTGAGCCCTGAGTGGGTGGGCCATGGCTCACCCAGGCCCACCTGTGGCTATGCCACTGGGTGGGTCTCTCAGTGATCACCTCACCCCTGATGGGTGGCCTAGCATTTGAGTACCGGCACCTTTTTTGCTAGAAAAAACACACTTGATTATAACCATCCTGTTATGGATTTCTAATGCGCTGCATGATGGAGTTTTCAAAGGACATATTGCTTGTGAGAAGACATTGAATAGGCCTTTGTTCATTGTTCTTTGTGTGATCATGAGGCCTAAGGATGTTCCATAAGCTATGTTTAGGCCCAGACAGACACTAGGAGAAGCCCTGGACACAATATTCAGACAGTGTGATCAGCATTTTGCTGACTGCCACCGCATTAAACCCAGAAATTCAATTCTGGGTCATGTTCAGGCATTGGCACTGAATTTCCGGGTTTGAGAAGCCAGCTAAATTTTGACCAGTTAAGTGCAATATTCAGCACTTAACCAGCCATGGATTACATAAAGATAGGACTGACTTTCATGTAGTCCTATTTATGCGGTTAATCTGGCCGGCTAATAGTGCCAACTCTACCCCAGAACAGCCGGTTTTCAATTCAGCTCTGATTATTTTCAGCGGCACTAACCAGTTAAGTGCCGCTGAAAATTAGCAGTTAGCTCCTGTGATATCCCCCTTCTCACTCAGGGTGACCTGGTTCCCACTAAGCAAATTAAACAGGTCTCACCAACTGCATATTTTTCAGGCAAATCTTTATTCCAGCCCCTGGGCACACTTCTTATAGCTTAATACTTTATGCTTTCATAGGTCTTCACACTGAGCCGCCCCACACAGATACATGGGCTCAGTACTAGCTTCAATACTTTGGGGACTCCCAACCCCAGGCTTTGCAGCCTGCTTCTCTCAGTACTTTGGACACACAGTCCTGAACACACAGTCCTCCCTTTGAACACACAGTTCTTTACAAGTACTGGGGACACACAGTCCTTCCTCCTTTGAACACACAGTTCTATAAGTACTGAGGACACACAGTCCAACACTAATGCTTGAGGGCCTTCTTACCCCAGGATTTTCAGCCTGCTGATCTCCTTTGGACACACAGTCCACCACAAGTCCATAGGGTTAACCAGTATCTTCCAGGGGGATCTCTCTTCTTCTGCTGCCAGCTCACTTCTCTTCCTTTCACCACTCAGGTGGGGTATGCTAAATAGTAGTAGTAGTAGTAAAGTGGTTAATTAGCTACACAGGACCCAGCCCATAACCTCCCACACCTGTGGACATCCCAGGGCTATCCCCGGTCCTAGCACCCTCCACCTATTCTCCTACCAGCGCCCTCTAGTGGCCTACCCTGGATAGGACACCCTCTTACTTATCACACTCCGAACAGGTAATTTAACCAGCCAGAAGCCATTCCTGGCAGGTTAAATCACTTTGAATATCGACCCCATTGTATATGTACCTGCCCAGACCGGTTAGATACCAGAGTCCATCTTGGTCTGTGTCTTCACCATCAGCATCTCAGCCATAGGCCATGGTCTGACCATGTGAACACCAATACCTGATTGGTCCTGAGGAAATTCATGTGACCATCTCATCCAATCAGAGAACTGTTTTCACCTGATACAATCCTCTTCATATATTTCTGAGGCTTCGGTACAGACTTGAGCTTTTGTTTACGGTCTATTGGGGTTTTGGTCTTGTTATCAGGAATCAGCCTTAGGGGAATCCTTAGGTTTACTAGTTATAAGATGTAATCTCTGGGTGCCTTAGCAGTTCAGTAACTCTGGATGCCCTGTATTTTACCCCTATCATGTACCATAACATGAGTTATGAGCAGTGCATCTTTTCCAGCAAAAAAGGTGCTGGTACTCAAATGCTAGGCCACCCTTTAAGGGTGGGGTGATAACTGAGGGATCCACCCCACAATAGCCAGGCCCCCTGCAACCAGTCACAGAACCTATGACAAGGCAGAATTGTTGTGTAGAGCCTGAGCTCTTTCATTAAAACTTGGGGTCCTTGGGTCAATTTTAGCAGACAATGGAAACAGTGCCGGTACTCAGTACCCCCAAGTACCCCCACAAAAAAAGCCCTGGTTATGAGTAACTTCTCTGTGTTTTCTCTGCACCTGCCCCTTTTTCGAAAGCTCCATTGGCTTCAAATAGAAAAACGCATTTCGTTCAAACTTCTCACCCTCCTTTTACGGCTCACAGAGTTGGTCTTCCTGACTATCTCTCTGCTCTAGCAATTCCCTATTCCCCAGCACTCCTTCTCCGCTCGATAAATGACCATCGTCTTGTACTTCCTCATCCTTAAGAAGCTCAACTAGAATTCACCCGCCACCGCGCTTTCTTTTTTGCAGCTCCTGCCCAATGGTACTCCCCCATTCCGTTGCTGATACAGTCTGAACTTTCTTTTAAGAACTTTAAAAAAAGCTTTGAAAACCTGGTTTTTCGAACAGGCTTTCAATTAACCACAACATAAGAGAGTTGGGTTATCATATTGCACTGTTCAGTCCCTCCCATTTCCCTGGTTCTTGTTCTAAGTACTGTCTCTCCCCTTTTTCCTCTATTTACCCTTCATCTTTGACTGATTGTGCTACTGCTGCGTGATACTGTCTGTCCTATCAACTATTGTAGTTCTTTTCTGAATTTTTCTGTTTTTAGCCTGTAATCCGCCCAGATCTGCAAGATAGCTTGGGTGGTATAATAAGTGTAAATAAACTATAAATTATAAACCTGTGATATAACACCAGAGAAGATGCTAAGCAGTGACGTAGCTACGTGGGGCCATGGGGGCCTGGGCCCCCGTTGATTTGGACCTGGACCACCCTGCCAACGACCCTCTCGACCCCCCTCCCTCCGCCAACCCTCCCCCACCGCCACCGTCGTCGCCGCCTACCTTTGCTGGCGGGGGACCCCAGCCCCCGCCAGCCGAGGTCCTCTTCTTCCAGTGCAAGGCCTTGCACCGGAAGAAGAGGACCTTGGCTGGCGGGGGTTGGGGTCCCCTGCCAGAAAAGGTACCTGACAATGGCGGCGGGAGGGGGGGTCGAGAGGGTCATCGGAAGGGGGGGTCAAAGTTGTTGTTGGTGGTGGTGGCGGTGGGGGGGGGGGTCGGCAATGGCAGGGGGTTGGCGGTGTCATGGGGGGGTAAAATATGCCCCCTCACCTCGGGCTCTGGAACCCCCTCCCACCGAAGTCTGGCTACGCCCCTGATGCTAAGTAATAAGTAAGGTGCTCTTTCACTAATCTGTGTTAGGTGCTAACACGCGTCTAATGCAGCTTAAAATGCTCAGACATCCTGCAGTAAGTGCTATGGGGGGGATTCTATATATGGCACCTAAAAAAAATCGGCACGGAAATCAGTGCCAACTAAGTGCATTCTATACGTGGCGCCTAGATTTCGATGCGGTATATAGAATACACTTAGTTGATATTTCAGTGCCTAAAACTACACGCATCCATTGACACCAATGAAAATGTGGCATAAATCCTGGCGTATATATTTATGCACACTGGGCCATATTCTATAACTACGTATGTAAATTTTGGAATGCCCATAAAATTCCCATTTCCCCACCCATAACCATGCCCCTTTTTGCCTGCGTGCATTAGAAGTTTGGCATACTTTGTTACAAAATACCCTTAGCGAGTTGTGCACGTAAATTCTAATTATTGCCAATTGGTGCTCATTATTGCTTGTTAAGTGCTGTTATCAGAACTCATTAGCTTATTAAGGGGTCCTTTTACTAAGCCACGGAAAAAGGTGGCCTGCGGCAGTGTGAGTGCATCGTTTGGGCACATGCATGCAAGTTTGAACTGCATCCTGGAAAAAGGGCCTTTTCTAAGGGGCCGTAAAATGGATGTGCAGCAAAACAAAAACCAGCGCGCATCCATTTTTGGCCTGAGATCTTACCACCACCTTTTGACTTAGTGGTAAGGTCTTATGCGTTACACAGACGGTAGGCATGCAGCGTATGCCCACTGCTGTTTACTGCCGGGTAAGCGCCATGCAGTAGAAAATAGAAAATATTTTCTACCACGTTTTTGGCACGTGCCAAATTCAGACTTGCCGCTCAGGAAATGTGGTAGCCGGGCGGTAATGCCGATTTGGCGCATGCTGGATATGAATAGGTCCTTACGCACCTTTGTAAAAGGGCCCCCTCAGATTGTTAAGTTACGCATGTTGTTATAGAATATACTTGGATTTCGGTGAGAATCTCTAAGTGTGTTATATAGAATCTGGGGGCTAATTGTTAGGGCTCTTCAGCTTGGAAAAGAGACAGCTGAGGGGAGATGTGATTGAGGTCTACAAAATTTTGAGTGGTGCAGAACGAGTAGAAGTATATTGAGTTTTTTACTCGTTCCAAAAGTACAAAGACTAGGGGACACTCGAGGAAGTTACATGGAGGAAATATTTTTTCACTCAACAAATAGTTAAGCTCTGAAACTCTGACGGAGGATGTGATAACAGCAGTTAGCGTATCTGGGTTTTAAAAAGGTTTGGTCAAGTTCCTGGTGGAAAAGTCCTTTGTTTGCTATTGAGCAAGACATGGGGAAGTCACTGCTTGCCCTGGAATTTGTAGTATGGAGTGTTGCCAAAATTTGGGTTTCTGCCAGGTACTTGTGATCTGAATTTGCCACTGTTTGGAAACAGGATACTGGGCTGGATGAACCATTGGTCTGACCCAGTATGGCTACTCTTATGTTCTTATGTGTGTTAAAAAATATATATATAAATTTTTTTGAGAGGGCATGTCTTGGGGGCGGAGAATTGACATTCATGTGCTAATCAACGCAGCTACGTTACCATGTGCTAACTGGTTACAGCAGGAATAGCACTTGAGGCCTTACCCCCTACAAAATGGGTGGTGGTGAGTGCATATGCACTAGTTTTGTTTTATAATAGCTGCACACTAATAGCAACATTAGAACATGGCCATTACTTTAAAAAAAATAGAAAAATGCCATTTTTATGGCTGTAGCACAAATGGCCCTAACACATGAGGAAAACTTGTGGAAGAGTGCGCTAAGGCCTCTTTTAATACAGCTTAGTAAAAGAACTCCTAAGAGAGGGGCTGTGATCCGACAGCAGATAAAGACTTGACTGCTGTGCCAGCCTGTGCTTAGGCACCAGAGACTGTTACAAGTGAGAGATCCCTGAGATCCACTGGAGTCTTCAGCTGGAATCTTGGAGAGAAGAAGAAACCGATTAGGCCCGCTGGGAGTGGCTGCCTACTGCAGGAGTGTCTGCCTTCCACAATACAGTGATTTATTTCCTAAAGTTCAGGAGGCCATTAGATAGCTTTCTTTGTTTCCTGGGTGATTCACTTTGAAATGGTGTATGATTATCTTAGGCCCCAAAATTTGGCATCTTTTCTTATATTGCCAGCATACTATAGTTTGTACTGCAGAGCATTAGGTACAAATTATACTCCCTTCAATTGAGACCAGATTAATCTCTAATGAGAGTATTTATCTGACACAATTTTAGCTATGGTTGGAAGGCACCTGCTTCTAACCGTGAAGTGGAGGAGTAGTCCAATGGTTAGTGCAGTAGCCTGAGAACTAGGGGAACTGGATTTGATTCCCACTCTAGCATCTTGTGAGGCTGGGCAAGTCACTTTAACACTTCAACACTCTATTGCCTCAGGTACAAAATAAGTACCTGTAAAGTACCCGTAAAAGGTGCAGAGAAGGGCGATGAAAATGATAAAGTGGATGGGACGACTTCCCTATAAGGAAAGGCTAAAGCGGCTAGGGCTCTTCAGCTTGGAGAAAAGGCAGCTGAGGGGAGATATGACAAAGGTCTATAAAATAATGAGTGGAGTTGAACGGGTAGATGTGAAGCATCTGTTCACACTTTCCAAAAATACCAGGACTAGGGGTCATGCAATGAAGCTACAATGTAGTAAATTTAAAACGAATCCGAGAAAATGTTTCTTCACTCAACGTGTAATTAAACTCTGGAATTCGTTGCCAGAGAATGTGGTAAAGGCGGCTAGCTTAGCTGAGTTTAAAAAAGGTTTGGACGGCTTCCTAAAGGAAAAGTCCATAGACCGTTATTAAATGCACTATTTCTGGGATAAGCAGTATAAAATGTTTTCTACATTTTTGGGATCTTGCCGGGTATTTGTGACCTGGATTGGCCACTGTTCGAAACAGGATGCTGGGCTCGATGGACCTTTGGTCTTTCCCAGTATGGCAATACTTATGTAATATCATATGTAAACCACAGAAAGAAATCCCATCCTCTTTCCCTTTCCAGGCAAACTTATTCTACCTCTTGAGAGTCTGCTCTAGCCAGCCCATGCCTAGCTCTGTCTTCCATTTCTGGCAATTAGTTTCTGTTTCTTGATTGTCTCTTTGCTTTCAGTAATGCTGGTGTGCTTTTTTTTTGTGTCAGGTGCATTTCTTGGAAGTACAATGGCATTAAGACTTAAATTGAGCAATCCTACTTCTTGTCTTGTTCCAGTCTAGTATTCAAAGCTCAGGAGTCTCTCCTAGGAACACAGGAGGTTCACCCATACCCATACGGCGGTGGGAAAAAGTGCAGCCAGTTCAGGCATAGTGGCAAATACATGGCTGTGTGACAACACCACATGACAGGACACTAGAGAAGGGAAGAACAAAATGGGAGTGTATCTGGGAGCCATGCCTGTAGTTTTGGATTGATGATATAGGTGCCCTAAAGACAACATAACATTGTTAGTTGGATGATGTCAGTGATGATGCCATCCATTTACTTTTTTTTTTGCTACCCGGGGCCCTATATCTAATTTCAAGGGGGCAAGCAGAAATGTCTGTGAAATACGGGCAGACTGTATCCTGGAGCTGGTTCTCTGAGTGTGTGCCCTCCATGATTCTTGAGCTACAGGTGATGTTGGGCCAATACACTGGAGGCATTGACATTGCCACATGTTAAACCCACTAGTGACATTACCAGGGCTTTTTTTTTGAGGGGGTACTGAGTACCGGCACCTTTTCCATTGTCTGCTAAAATTGACCCATGGTATCCAAGTTTTAATGAAAGAGCTCAGGCTCTACACAACAATTCTGCCTTATCATAGGTTCTGTTACTGGTTGCAGGGAGACTGGCTATTGTGGGGTGGCTCCCTAAGTGATCACTCCCACCCCTGAAGGGTGGCCTGCCATTTAAGTACCGGCACCTTTTTTGCTAGAAAAGATGCACTGGACATTACACACTTAAAGCTGAAGTTAGGACAATGGAGTCTGGCACCTAATCATATCACTGTGTAGTGAGCCACTTGTGTGGGGTAGAGCTAACATGACACATTACTTGTAGGGAACTGGGATGACCAATGCACGCCTAGAATATAAGCACATATCAGTGTTCGGTTAGGAGCTGGTTGTATGTGTGGAGCCAACATTTCTAGGACCTGAACTGATGCTGCTGTGATATACGAATCACTGGGTGGTGAAGGAAAGATTGGAAGATTGAGAGGCCATTTTGCCTCACAGGGTTTACTTCATGCATTGTCGTTGATTTTTTCCATTTAACAGACTAGTGTGGATGACTGATACTGGTGTGGATGAGCACTGAGGCCAGAACAGCTCAATAGCTTTGCTGCGCGGTGTGAGCTGTATCATCTGTGCCGCCCCTGTACAGGTGTGGCTATTGTGCAACATGGGCTTCCTGTTAAGAGTTTCTGGGAGGATGGATAGCTTACTTGCAAGTCTATATTTATTACAGTGGCTGATGCCACTGTATAGGCACATTCCACTATGAAGCCATGTGCATGTGGCCAGCAGTGTCCATGAATTCTGATGGCTGTGATCTCTTTTCCACACATGCCTTGCTGGGGACAGGGCTGCCCTTTTTTGTTGAGTAAGTGAGGTGCCACCAGGCACTGCCGTACGGCTGTGTGTACATGCACTGTCACTGCACACAGACTCACCTCTCTCCTGCACCAGGTGTTCACAGATCCTGAACAGCAGTTTGGGGCTGCTTCCTCCACATGGACTTTGAACTCATCCAGGCAGTCTTAAAGCGACCCCTTAACAAGAATTCATTCATCTGGGTATTTCTGTAGCTGCTGTGTGAAATATGCCTCCACGGTATACAAAAGTCTGATTTGTCAAGGGATTTTCAGAACAAAATGGGGGGAAATGCCTAATAACCAACGCCCATGATAGCAGAAATAAATTACATCATTGGAAAACCTAAAAAGCCTGAAAGTTTTGCCTCTTGACAGTTGTCACTGCTGCTGTGTGCCTGAATGCTTTCCCTAGCAACCCAACAAACCTGTTTAAATCTTGACATCTCTGGTATTTCCCCTGAGTCATCTTTAAAGAAAAGAAGACAACCAAATTGAAGGCCTGACTCTATGAGGAACCCAAAAGAACCTTTGCTAAATTGGTTTACGAGTGTCACAATGAAACAATGGCAAGATTTAAAGCAAAGTGAAGGAAAGGAAACAGGAATGGAAAGACCAGTTTACAATTGTAAGAGACTGTGACATATATTCAAATAAGAAAATCAATCACAGCTGTTCTGACACAGCAGGACAGCGCTGATGCTTTTACAGCCAGACTGAACATAAGTGAACGGCACTGAGAGACTGTTGAAACAAAATTAATACAATTTTACCTTAAAAGAGCATATCAGACTGAGTATGTGTGTGTGTTGGGGGGGGGGGAGGGGTACCAACATGGGCTACTGTTAAGATGGGTTATTTTACTATTAACCCAAGTTATTAGTAACTAGGTGTCATTGCATATAGCCCGGGATTCTACATATCACGCCTTAATTTCCATGTGGAAATCGAAGTGTATTCTATAACTGTGCACATAACTTAATTGGTTAACTAGCTAATCAGGAGTGGAGGAGTGACCTAGTGATTAGAGCACCAGTCTTGACATCCCCCTGCTGTTCCTTGTGATCTTGAACAAGTCACAACCCTCCATTGCCTCAGGTTCAAACTTAGATTATGAGCAGTGTCTATGAATGTAATTCATCTTGAGCTACTAAGGAAAGAGGTGTGAGCAAAATCCAAATAAATAAATTGTATGTTAACAAGCAATTATCAGCACTAATTGGCATTAGTTAAAATTTATCCTCACAATTCACTAACAGAATTTAAGCGCACCCACATTACAGAATACTGTTAGTGAATTGTGCACAGAATACTAAGTCGCAAAGTTGAAAAGAGAACACGGGTGTTTCTAAAAACCACAGTACAGAAACAAAGGCACACAACTTTGGAACTCACTACCCAAAGACCTGAAACTCACAGAAAACTACCTACAAGTCAGAAAAAAACTAAAACGCATCTTTTCAAGAAGTCTTTCCCCCCTGGATCTGCCTAATCCCACACCACCATACATCACAAAAAGTTCAGAAATGGAAAACAATAATATTAACCTCTCTCACAATATGCTAATATATCAACCTAAGCATTTATTGTACTTCTGTATTATGTACTAGACTTCTACAAATCTAAATTTTGTAACCGCCTTTTTAGCAATATGTAAGCCCGTTGAAGCTGAGTATTCTTTAAGCTAAGATTGACGCAGACCATTTGACCCTGAGGCAGGTGACGAAACGCTGGCCACCGTTGGTCATGGTCATATCCAGCGTCCTGAGAGCTTAGACGGAATGAAAGCTAAGTAATTTGTATATTGAAATTTCTAAGTAAAGGAAAAGCAATAAGAGCAAAATTATTTATAGAGGTGGTTGCCGATGATGAAGCAGCCCAGCCCCTGTGAGCTTTTGAGTTATTTAGCCGGGGGCTTCTTGAGGCGTCACCTCTCGATTCTATAAATTTATTGTATGGTCAGATTTATTGCCAGTTGACCTTTTATCTATCTTCTCCATTATTGTATATGGTTGTTCAGACAGAAGTATTAGGAGGGGATTGCCTTCATAATTTGCTTTAATCACCAGGTTACATGTGCACATGTGGAACTCACTGTGGTATTCCTGAGCATGTCTTGCAGTAAGCTCTTTTAAACTGAGGTAAACATGTGCTTAGTGCTTAGCACAGCTCAGTAAAAGGAGTCCTTTGATACTTAGGTCCTTTCTGAGCACACTACCAAAACCCTTATCACCTCTCACTTATACTATTTGAACTCGCTTCGCACAGGTCTCCCACTAAGCCATCTCTCTCCCCTTCAATCTGTTCAAAATTCTGCTGCACGACTTATATTTTGCCGATTACTGTCAGAAACGGTGCATGTGGGAGCAAATAAATAATTCATCCAGGCATTATGGGCATGCACCAAATCTGAAATTACTGCCAGGGGGCATGCTAGCCTGTCGGTAGTCTCATTTGGGTGCGTGCTGCACATGCATAGAGCCTACCATGGTTTAGTAAAAGGGCCCTTTAACCGCCTGTTGAAGAAACTCAGATATTCAATGCTGGTGCCTGGACACGGTCCGGCACTCAAGATCCGGGGATATCCCCAGCGGCAGCTGACAAAATGCTCACCACTGCTGGCCGAAGATCAACATTGAGACATACAGGTCAGGATGTGCTGAATTTTGGTGTATTTTAGAAAGGCTAAAATTCCTGCAGGAATGCATGTGTATTTGTCGGTACAGTTAGTGATAGAAGTCATTTTACAAACACTGTAACCCTGCAGGCCACCCACTATCTGATAAATGGCTGAAGAGCAGGAACAACTCTGAGAGAAAACCAGCAGGGGAAAATAGGGAACTAAGCAGAAAAAAAAAGTCTTACCTGGAACCTGCACATTCTTGCTTCTGGGAGATGCCAGACAACATGACCAAGAGGAGGGGCATGAGGAGAGAAGTCACAGGAACTCTGGGAAGTGTAGTATAGAGCTCTGGTTTCCCACAGGTGGATAGAGGGGAAAATTAGTGTTTCCAGCCATTGCAAGAAGGGGGTGGGGCTGAATTTCTCTCTGAGAAGTGCTGCCCATATATCAGGAGGTTACTGATGGGGGAGAAAAGAGAAGTGAAAATAAGCCTTCAGTGAGAGGAAAGTGAGTTAGGTGCAAATCTGTGGGCTGAGGTCCCAGACGAACGTGAAATGAGGAACCCCAATGAAAGGCTTTCAGGGAGAGAGCTGAGATGCTTTCTGTACTAACTGGGGGTGAGAGAAAGAGCCCTAATGAACATCCTGACAGTGAGTGAGGAGCCTCCTGAATAAGAGGTATATAAGAGCATAAGCATTGCCATACTGGGACAGACCAAAGGTCCATCAAGCCCACAGTGTTGTTCAAAGTACTACGTCAAAGTATATTTTAATACTTAAGTAAAAGTAAAAAGTATATTGAAGAACACATTAAAAAATTTACTTAAGTGAAAGTAAAAAAGTTATTGAGTAAAAAGTAAAAGTACCGCAACTACAATGAATGCTACTATTGAAGTTTTTATCCCAAAGACTTTATTGCTCTGCAATTCAATCCACTTTTCTTTTAGTAAAACTACATTTTTGAAAATAACTGTCACTCATGTGAGCGTGCTTGTGCGTCAATAATCCAGCACAACTAAAAAGGTGTTTAACAACTGTACTTGCTAAAAGTGGATTATTAAATCTGATAAAAATTTCCTTGTAATCTGGCTAGGTTGCAATATTACTGATGTTTTCTGACTAGGTCTGCAGGTTATGATGAAGGGACTCTCTGAAACACTTGAGTTCCATATAGCAAAGAGTACTTTATCATCTGCATTAAAAGTAGTGCTGTCTAATTTGTCACTTGCATCTTCATCTTTATCTTCATTATCATCATCATGCTGTCCAATTATAAAGAAGGCTTTCACAAAGTTGGAATAATTGTCTGCTGTTGTTCTAACGATTTTTCATCTGATTGCAAACTCTGTTTGAATATCTTCGAGAATTGATGCAAGAATGTAAAATGTGTGGGAACCCTTAAGTGTTAAGGTCAGACAAGCAGACTTCCTCCCTAAATACTATCAATCCAGTGCACAATTTCCCCAATGTAAAATTTCCCATGGGACGACCAGCAGACTGTTGTGGTAGACATGTATCTGTTCACCAAAAATTGCTACCAGCTTTAGCTTCATTTCCACTTCAAAGTGACCCAACTCATCACTGTTCTATAAGGCTGAAGACCAGTAACCAGTTCAACAAACAGACGCAACTCCACTATTCTTATAGGTTATATTCATTAAACAGCAAAATTTAAGATGAGATGATCCATTGTTTGTGTGACAAGGTTTGCAATTACAAAATCGTATTCCCACTTTTGCTGTTTCATTTGGTTTATTGAGCAATCATCATTTTACATCTCCCTTCCGCTTCTGCTTTTAACTGTAAGCATCAGATATAACTGAGTAAAAATTGGTGAAACTATTACTTCAGTAAAAGTGAAAGCAACAAGTGTCATCCTGCACTTCTTTACAAGTAAAAGTAACAAAACTTTTAGTTAAATACAGTAACTAGTTACATTTACTTAGGCCCTTTTACAGAGCTACGATAAGCCCAACAAAGGCTTACAGCTCGCTCTTCTGGGACTACCGCTAGCCCAACGCGGCTGAAAGCGGTAGTCCTGCCCTGAGCGCATACCATTTCCGGGGGGAAAAGAAAACCCCCAGAAATGGCTTGCGTGGTGGTAACTCGGCGGAAACTGGGAAACACCACACGCTGCCCAGTTACCACCAGGTTAGTGCGGGATCCCTTATCGCCATTGCAGTGGATGATGGTAAGGGTTCCTCATCACATGGCCACGCGGTAAGAGTTCTCTTACCGCATGGCAATGTGTCTCTGGGGGCTTTTATCCCACTGCGGTAAAAATGGCCCCCACCACTAGCGTAGGGCCCTTTTTCTCGCAGCTTGGTAAAAAGACCCCTTAGTTACTATACAACACTGCAAGCCCAGTAGTGGCCAATCCAGGTCATAAGTACCTGGCAAGATCCCAGAACAGTAAAAGAGATTTTATGTTGCTTATCCTAGAAATAAGCAGTGGATTTTCCCAAGTCCAATTTAATAATGGCTTATGGACTTTTAGAAAATTAGCCAAACCTTTTTTAAAACCCTGCTAAGCTAACTGCTTTTACCACATACTCTGGCAAAGAATTCCAGAATTTAATTTTACGTTGAGTGAAGAAATATTTTCTCCAGTTTGTTTCTAATTTACTATTTAGTAGCTTTAATGCATGCCTCCTAGTCCTAGTATTTTTGGAAAGAGTAAACAAGCAATTCACATCTACCCAAGCCACTCTACTCAATATTTTATGGATCTTTATTATATCTCCCCTCAGCCATCTCTTCTCCAAGCTGAAGAGCACTAGCCACTTTAGCCTTTCCTCATTTTCGTCGCCCTTCTCTGTACCTTTTCTAATTTTTTGAGATGCGATGACCAGAATTGCACAATATTCAAGGTGTGGGCGCACCATGGATCAATACAAAAGCAAACATTCTCAGTGTTATAGAATACTGTGTATGCATGCCCAATTGGGTGCCAGGAATTACACTTGGTGAGGGCGTGGGAATCAGCACCATACGATATTCTATAAAGGGCGTTCAACTAGGAGTGCCCTTTAGAGAATAGCTTTGAGAAAGGAGGAGACACTTTTATTTATCCTGCTGCAAGTTGCTGAGCTGTTTTTATTGCTGAGGTCCCTTTGGGACCCTAATAGTTGATAATCCCTGACGCAGCCTCTAGAGAGTCAAAATGTGGCCATGTCGGGTTGTGTTTTAAAGTGGCAAGAATAAAAGCCTTTTTTAACTATTAGAAGATGTGTATTCTACTTCTGTGGACTGTACAAGAGTTATTAGGGAATCATAAACATATCATTAGACCACGAAAAACAGTACAAATATTTCAAAACAGAATTCATCAATAGCTACTTTAAAAATGGCCTCCAAAATGTTGCATTCTCTCCACAAAAATAAAAATACACATAGCATATCTTCACTAAATATATGTAAAACTAAAGAGATCTAACCAGAACTTGTGACACAATGAAATAAATGTGAGGGTCATATGTATAGGAAAAGATGGTATCTTATGTTTGTTATGCCAAATATTACAGGGCTAATTCATTCATTTGGACGCAGAAAGAATGCTATGGGCAGGTTAAATATTGGAATTGCAATTCTAAGTTTAAAATGCAGCTCCCGAGGAGCCTGAAATCCTGCAGATAGGTCAGTAAAAAGCATAAAATGAGGGATTTTGGGTTGCCGCTCTCCATGGCCCAGAACACATTATCTGCCTCATTAAAATATGAATGATGTTCATTTTTCTTTTTCAGACATGCAGTGTGACTTTAATAATGCCTGTCCCTATTGAAAAGGGCAGAGGAGACTCATGGAGCATGCTTAAGGAGCAATGCCAGTGCCTATCTCAGGGCAAGAAGTTAAAATTGCTTGTTTGCACCTTAATCGCAGCATCACCTCATTTATATATGCAGTGAAATATTTATGCATTGTAGCTGGAGAAAAAGGCAGCAACAAGACATTTCCAGAGAATGTTGTTTAGATATTCTCATGGGTGTGGTGTAATCAGGGGAGATAACAGTAGCAAACATATGCTTTTCAAAATGAACAGTGCTTGAGAAAAGGTTTGTGAAGCCCTAGGTGGGCTGAATGGTAGTACAGTTTATACTTAAAAATTAATTAGATCATAATCTAAACCCTGATTAGAAAGAAAACCAAAATCTACACACTGAGATTTACACCAGGTTTTCATTGGTGTAAATGGATGCATGCAGATATCGACGCTGAAATATCAATTAAGCATATTCTGTAATCGGCGCCTAAATCTAGGTGCTAATTATAGAATACTAGTGCAACAAAGCCCGTTTCGTCAAAAATGAAACGGGCCCTAGGAAGGCTCTCGTCTAAGCGATTTCTCCTCTCTCCCTTGCCCTCCCCTCCATGTCCCGCAATTCTGGCCTCCCCTCCATGTCCAGCAGTTCTCCTCTGCCCTGTCCTCCTATCCGTGTCCTGCGATTCTCCCCTCGCCTTCCATCCCAGCGATTCTCCTCTGCCCTACACTCTCATCCATGTCCCACGATTCTCCCCTCACTTCCCATCCCCTCCATGTCCATTGATTCTTCTCTGCCCTGCCCACCCGTGATTCTGTCCTCCCCTCCATGTCCAGCAATTGTCCTGTGCCCTGCCTTGCCCTCCCCTCCGTGTCCTGCGATTTTGGCCTCCCCTCCATGTCCAGCAATTCTCCTCTGCCCTCCCCTCCCCTGCCCTCCCCTCCCATCCATGTCCTGCGATTGTCCCCTCGCCTCCCATCCCATCGAAATCCAGTGATTCGCTTCTGCCCTGCCTTCCCATCCCATCCATGTGCAATGATTCTCACCTCCCCTCCCCTCCATGGCCAGTGACTGTCCTTCCTGCCGCCCTGCCTGTAAGCCGTCCATCTTACCTCAGGTCGGAGCAGCGGCAGGCAGGCTGGGCTTGCGTCCCCTCTCAGTGTCCCGCCCTCCTCTGACATCATTTTGTCTCTACGCAAGGGCGGGACAATGAGAGGGAAGGGAATGCTGGAGGCAAGCTGACGTCACCAACATGTTACTAACCCAGCCAGCCAGCCAGAGAACCTTGAGGTACAAATTATTATATAGATGCTTAGTTGGCACTGATTTCAGTACCAATTGTTTAGGCACCATAAATAGAATCTCCTCCTAAGAGCTGACCAGAAATATTTAGTGGGACATAACCATCTATCTCCCACTGAATATTCAACGGATACCCAGATAAGCACTATTTAACTGGCCAAGAGCCATTCCTAGTTGGTTAAATAGCACTGAATATTGGGAGGACTGTTCCAAGAAGACCAAATCTGTTAATCCAAGTAGGTTGATTCATTTTTACAACTATTCTACACTATTTCTCTACACAATTTCTCATCGTTTTTAAGCTTCTTCTTTTGTCTATACTCATCCACTACTGGAAGGCCATTAAAGGGAGTTTTTATCATAAAGCCCAACGTGTTAAGAACTCAGTTCACATGTCGGTCATAAAAATAGTGACTGGCTGACTGGTGCAATGATGGTTCTCTACTCAGCCAGTCACTATTTTAATGACCGATGTGTGAACTGAGTTCTTAACACCAATATTATATGAATATGCATTATAGCTTTATTATTATTTCATAGTCTATATTATTTGATTTGATTTAAACTGCAAGTATAAAAAGGGTTTATTGAAAAGGACAGACAAAAATAAAATAAATAAATAACCATAAACTCCTCATTCTCCCCTCATCAGTAGTGTAAGATCATGCCATATTTATTATAGTCATACCATGAGGGCCCATCCAGGTAGTGCTACTGTCACAATCCATTCATCAAGTAAAGCAAGAATTAACTCTTGCATATATTGTGAAAAACAGCATCAGATCTTATTTTTATATTTATTTTGAATGTAAACTGCTTCGTTGTACTGTACATTGTTCACGAAAGGTGGTATATAATGTCCAGTACTCAAGTATACTAAACATGTCCTTTTATGATTTGCTATTGTTAACATTTTTCTCTTTTAATTCTTTTGGCAGCCTATTGATGAGAGTTGTACACTGCAGTCATTTTGATCTGTAGATCCCCAAGGACTGAGACTTAATGATGTACGATAACTTCATTTTTCTATGTTGTCTTGCAACTTGCCTTGAGCTATTACTGAAAAAGGAAAGAACTAAATCCCAAATCCCTTCCCTTCCCTTCCTTTCCCCTTCTGCCTTCATTCCTGCCAACCCTGTCTCCCTCCCCCCCCCCCCCCCCCCCCCACGAGTTTCAGCCATCTTGAAATGTAGGTGTGGAGTGTGCTCTGCAGTGAATGCCACATATGCACTCTGAACATGATTTCTGTTATTGGCAAAAATCAAGTGTTTCTGCAGTACTGGCACTGTGACACTGTTATATAGATTGGTAAACTGAACCCAAAGACATTAATGGCCTGTTTTACTGAGGGTTTTGTTTTTCATTTTTGTGTCTATTGGAGTAAAAAACTTCTCAAATCATACCCCGACAGACCAATGCAATAAGCTGTGCTATCCTTTAGTGCAATGGTCTACTTCTGATTTCCCACACTTAAAGGGTAGCACGGTGGGCTGGCAAAACGCTGTACAACAAATTGCTCACATTCTAAAATCGAGTGCACTGTTTTCACTTTTCTCTTAGCGGAACATTTACGCCACCATCAGTGCTGGAGTGAAGATGCTATGCTGGAGCAAAAGGGTCATCTGAGGTGAAGTGTGGCCACCAGATCCCCACCCCTATAGCTCCAAAATGCCACCCCTCCTAAAAAAGGTCCTTGGTAGACCAAGTGGACCCTTGACTTATCAACTCCCCACCACCACCACTAGCAGCAGTAAGCTCTAAAAGCTGGAAAGAAGAAGCAACACATACTCTTGTCTCCCTTAGACCATCTTCCAAAATGGTGGCACCTGACCCCAAACTGAGTGCCTGGTCCAGGGCCTCCCAAGTTCAAGTTGCCTGGGCTAGAAATGCCCTGATTTAAGATACCCAGGCCAGGGGTTCCTTAAGCTGAGGTGCCCAGACTAGTCAGGGTTAAAGAGGTCAGGACAGTCCAGGGAAGTTGGAAGATCCTGGGTCTACTGGTCCACTAGGGTATTTTTTCAGTTGGAATAGGGGACCAATTATGAGGGTAGGAGAGCCTGGGAGGCCTTTTAAAAAATGTGTTTTTTTAATGTCTCCCATCGTGTCAGCGTGTGGACCACTCCTAGCTCATGCATTGACAGAAAGGAAGATGTTTTACTCATGATATAGCACATGGCTACATATTACCACGGCAGTATGTACTGCTTTTTTCTGATAGTACACGCTTTTTAACACCGCTGCAAATTGCATGTCATTAGTTTACTGCATTAGGAGTAATTTTTTGTTGGTTGATTTATTTATTTGCTTGTGTATAAAACATCATGAGATGGACTTAGTGCAAAGTCCTAACATACTGCTTACTGCATGAAAGCATAAGTTAGGAAATCTAGATGACATCATAATTAGAATAAGAGATACTCAAAGTCACCAAGGTCTTCTATACAGAAGTAGGAAAATATGGTAAGTACATCTACTGTCCACTACGTTCATATATTCATTCAGAATTACAAGAGACATGTGCACTGATTAACATTATCATAAACTTAAGCTATACATATTCTCCAGACTTTTTCTCTGACCCATACCAAAATATCCTTGCTTACATAAAGCCAGGAAAAAAGCAGATTCAGGGCTGCAGTGTTTGCCTGTTACATCATACCTCTGTTTAGTTATTCTATATCCATCAATCTGCTCCCTTTTTTTCATCATTTTAAAGATCTGTTTCTGCATTCCTAACTGCATGCTGACAGTTTACTTGGGTGCTCATTTTCATAGCACACAGGCTTACAAAGTTACATGGAGGGGCATAATCGACCAGAAACGCCTATCTCCATGGGCGTTAATCTCCGAGAACGGGTCCGTGAAGGGGCGGAGTGAACCGTATTTTAAAAAAAAAATAGACGCCCATGCTTTATTCGCCAAGGTGTGAGCTGGGCGTTTTTGCTTTTCACCGATAATGGAAAATGAAATCGCCCAGCTCAAAAACGAATAAATGCAAGGCATTTGTTCGTGGGAGGGGCCAGGATTCATAGTGCACTGGTCCCCCTCACATGCCAGGACACCAACCGGGCACCCTAGGGGGCACTTTTACAAAAACAAAAAAAAAGGTAAAAGAGCTCCCAGGTGCATAGCACCCTTCCCTTGGGTGTTGAGCCCCCCAAATCCCCCTCAAAACCCACTGCCCACAAGTCTACACCAGTACTATAGCCCTAAGCGGTGAAGGGGGGCACCTACATGTGGGTACAGGGGGTTTGGGGGGGTTGGACGACTAGTAGCATTAAGCAGCACAATTGTAACAGGTAGGGGGGGGATGGGCCTGGGTCCACCTGCCTGACGTCCACTGCACCCCCTAACAACTGTTCCAGGGACCTGCATACTGCTGCTTGGGAGGAGGGTATGACATTTGAGGGTGAAAGTAAAAAGTTGTGAAACATCATTTGTTGTGGTGGGAGGGGGTTAGTGACCACTGGGGGAGTCAGGGGAGGTCATCCCCGACTCCCTCTGGGGGTCATCTGGTCATTTAGGGCACTTTTTGGGGCCTTATTCGTCAAAAAACAGGGTCCAGGAAAAGTGCCCTAAATTCTAGCTACAAACGCATCCATTATCGGCGAAGGGCGCCCATCTCTGTTCGGGTGATAACCACGCCCCAGTTCCGCCTTCACCACGCCTCCGACACTCCCCCGTCAACTTTGTCCGCATCCGCGACGGAGTGCAGTTGAAAGCGTCCAAAGTTCGGCTTTCGATTATGCCGCTTTATTTGTTTTTGTGAGAAGAACGCCCATCTCCCGATTTAGGTCGGAACTTGGGCGTTATTCTCGTTCGATTATAAGCTGGATAGGGGCTCATTTTTGAAAGAGAAAAACGTTTAGAAGGTGGCATAAAGCAGCATTTAGATATTTTTCTCAGAAAACCATCCAAATCAGTATTTTTAAAACCTATTCTTCAGATGTTTTTCTATGCTGTTCTTCTGCAGTGTGTCCAAATCTCAAGGGGGCATGTAGGAGGTGCGTTAAGGGTGGGGTTTGGATGTTCCTAAGACAATGGAACAAAACAAAACTAAAACTAAGACGTTTTTAACTAGACCTGTTGTTATAACGAATAAGGCACAAAAAGTGCCATAAATGACCAGATGACCACTGGAGGGAATCAAGGGTGACCCCCCAATACCCCCCCAGTGGTCAATGACTCCCTCCCACCCCCCCAAAAATGTGAATACAAATATGACTTACCAGCCTCAGATGTTATAGTCAGGTCCATTAGAGTGGCATGCAGTTCCCTGAAGTAGTGTAGTGGTCGGTGCAGTGCACAATGGAGTGGGGGACCCAGGTTCCTATCTCCATCTTGCTGTCAGACTTGTGGTGGAAACTGTGATCCCTCCCAAAGTCACCAAAACCTTACTGTACCCACATAGAGGTGCCCCCTTCACTCATAAGGGCTATTGTATTGGTGTACAGTGTGGGGGGGGGGGGTAGTGGGTTTCGGATGGGTTTTGGAGGGCTCAGGGTACAAGATAAAGGAACAAAGGTGAGATGTGTACCTGGGAGCATTTTCATGACGTGTACAGAAGTGCCCTCTAGGGTGCCCCATTGCTCTTCCGGGATGTCTGGGGGACCAGTCTACTAAAAATGCTGGACCCTCCTACATCCCAATGGTATGAATTTCTACATTTTGCACTTATTCGGGTTTATTTTCCAAAAATGGACCAAAAACAGAAAAAGTCCAAAGCACAAAACCTTGTTTGAAACAGGAATCCTGTTTAGAAGGAATGGATCTACGGAATCTTAGCAGAAATTGGGTGGCAACTCTGGTAATTGGAGAGTAAAAACAGTGCTGGGAAGACTTCTATGGTATGCACCCTGATCATTGCTAAATAGATATGGATGGCCTGGAGTGTAAATTTTAAGGGGCTTCGACATTAGTTTCAGACCTTTTAGTACAGGAAGAGTGCTGGGCAGAATTTTACGGTCTGTGTCCTGAGAAAGGCAGGGACAAATCAAACTCAGGTACACATATAAAGTATCACATACCATGTAAAATGAGTTTATGTTGTTGGGCAGACTGGATGAACTGTTCAGGTCTTTATCTGCCATCATTTACTATGTTACTATGTTAGTATTTAAAAAAAAAAAAAAGTAAGACGTTTTTCTTTTTTGAAAATGACCTTCTTTCCTATTCGGATTTTGGACTTGTTGCGCAAAATGTTCAAAGTCGGACTTAGATGCCATATCGAACATGATCTTCATAGTAACCTATGGAACTTTGTAAGTCAAGTGCTTTGAAAATATGCCTCCAGATAACCTATGCTTTGAAAATTGGTCTCACATACTGTACACATCTCTGTTGCATATTAAGGGTCTGCAGCCCAAAATTTTCATGTCATTTATTCCCATCAGCTATATTCCAAAAAGATGGGTAGAGGATGAACTGATCCAACCAACTACAAATATTCAATACAATCCTCAACAAATATGCAAGTCTGTGAAGTAATTCTATAAATTTTGTTAAGCTGTGTAATGCCGATTCCCAGGAGCTAAGTGTTTTGGCGCAAGATAAGAAGTATGCATTCCATTATTTGAAATCTGTGTATATATATTTTGTTCTTCACATATATTATGCCTTTATCTTTCTTTGTAGAAGTACCAACCTTGAGACAGCAGTGCGAAACGCTGGCCAATATCGGTCAAGGGACTACTTTATTCTGCTGGAGAGGGCTAGATAAGTGCATTTCACTTTGTTAAAAAATATATTATAAGAAATAAAAGGGTGGTACTTTTGCAGTTACGTAAATTGTGGTATGTGTGGGGGTTTTTTTGTTTTTGTTTTTTTGCCAATGATAAAGAGTTACTAGCTTCGAAGGTGTTCTGACCTGGAGCTCTTTGAGGCTTTTTCCACCCACTCTTCACTTCGTTTTGATTTATAGATTTACTTCACAGACTTGAATATTTATTGAGGATTGTATTGAATATTTGTAGTTGGTTTGATTTAGTTTCTCATGCCAATTCCAGGAGTATTTTTTATGTGTTTGTTTTTTGTTAAGGGAGCAATACTGGTAACATTACATACTCTTTCAGGAAGAGTATACACTTTTTTGTAAGGAGTACAAAGTTAACTGCTCACTATTTGTGAAGAGTGGGCACTTTTTCCCAATAATGTGTGTCTGTGCACACTAAGAAAAGAATGTGCACTCATTCGGAAAGAGAATGCATTCTTCTGAAAATGTGTACACTCTACACTTTTACGGAAGAGTGGGCACTATTTTGGAAGTTTTGCATTATAAACAATACATGAAAGAACCTGAAATTCTTGTTTTGTTTTTTTGGAGGGGGAGGGTCCTGTAGTTTTGATCGAGAAACCTCACAAAATGATATGGTAAATATTATTGGCATGCTATATTTTGTTTCAAACACATACACATCCTTATTGCATACACATATCATGCAATCGGACCACATTTTTGTAGGTCTACCTTATAAGCATATCCTATAACTTATCTGGCTTGCTCTGCACTTTCTTTTTAAAGCACAAACTGAAATTAAGAATTACACAGTATCTAAGGGCCATGAGAATCAGTCCCTTTATGCCACTTTTTTAAATCTTTCCTTATACCCTGACTCATACTGAGCTCTAAAGCTACTTTTGTTGACCCTGGGCTAATCTCAGCATGGTATTGTACTGTCTACAAAAAGCAATAAATTCATGATAACAAAACTTGTCCACATGTATTATATCCCTCTATTTGTAGCAGGGCCGCTGAGAGACAGAGCTGGGCCCAGGACAGAGCATCCGCCATCCCCCCCCCCTTTCAGGCTGCCACCGCCCTCCCAACTTGGGCCACCATTGCCCTCCGCACCTTCCTGCATCTGCTCCTCCCTTGGTCAGTCTCTCTCCTGCTCCTGTGTGCCAGGACCCAGATTTATTTTTTTGTTACATTTGTACCCCGCACAATCACATTAACACAATCACTCAGGTCCCGACACACAGGAGCAGAAGAGAGACAGACAAAGAAGCAGAACCTACTGGTGATGGGCCCCCTTTGGAGGCTGGGCCCGAGAAATCTTACCCCCCCCCCCCCCGCCCCCATCTCAACAGCCCTGATTTGTGGTGTTAAAAAGTGACAATTTTATTTTATAAAGAGGGGGAGGGCAGGAGATGGGTTCTGCCTTCCACTTTAGCTGCACTGATGATAGGAAGCAAACTCAAAAAGGTTCTGTGTCTGTGACAAAAGGGTCCAGGTTGGCAATCTGGTATGACGTGGCAGAAAATCACTGATGATGTTAAGCTTAGAATTCTTTCAAAAATGTTCATTCTCTTCACCAAATTACAAAGTGTATATGAAATCTTTTTATTTATTTTCATTTATTACATTCCTAGAAATTAAATACTCAAGGTGAATTACATAATGTCTAAAAACACAATTCTAATTAAGAAAATAAAACACAACAATCATCATAAATATAAAACATAAAACAATACAATGTGAGTTAGGGCCAAATATATGCTGAAGGACGACAAGTGGTCTGGAATTGGAGACTGACTTTTGCAGTTTTCACTACAGAAATACATTTTTCCCGGTCTACAGGATTGGCAGACAGAGGGAGGGAGGGGAGGGGAAGAGAGAGAGGGAGGGAGAGAAAAAGAGAGAGAGGGAGAGAGAGAAAAAGAGAGAGGGAGGGAAAGAGAGAGAGAGAGAGGGAGGGAAAGAGAGAGAGAGAGAGAGAGAGAGAGAGAGAGAGAGAGAGAGAGAGAGAGAGAGAGAGAGAGAGAGAGTGCACACCGGTAACATACAAAAGTCACAGAGAGCGTAACTATAGTTTGGTGCAGTCCTGGCACACACACACACCTGATTCAGATGGCTGGTACTTCCGAACAGGGAATGCCCGAGGAGAAGCAGCTGCAGAAACCAGGAGTATTCTCAGTCTGTTCCCTATATTGGTAGACGGTTGCTGTTTAGAGAACTGTGACCTGATAGGACTAGGGGACAAAGGAGTGTCGCTCTTCTGTTCAAGGGGTCTGCTTTTGTCTATGTATAGCAGGGGCCCATGCTATAAGGATGGAGAAATTAGACCTTACCTGCTAATTTGCTTTCCTTTAGTCCCTCCGGATCGGCCCAGGGTTGGACATGGGTTGTGCATGCCTTCCAGCAGGTGGAGACTGAGAAACTTCTGACTCTAGAGAGCCAATAAGAGCCCTGGCCATGTGACCCTTACCTCAGTATTTGACTAACAAAGCAGAAAAGAAGAGAAAGACCCAACCTTCTGTGGCCTGTGGAATCTAAGCAGCCACCAAGCAGTCATAAACCGTGCTTGAAGGATGGCAAAGCCGTGCAGCAAAGCTCACCAACAACTCCGCCCAGGAGAAGAGGTATGGCTTAACAGGGTTTTGTTTTATTTATTTTTTTTATTTTAAATAATAACTAAATGAACTGTCAACTCGCAGAGCAACTCCGTTGTACAACTCCAGAACTATGTACAAACAATCACTCTTCAAACAGCATGGTGGGACCTGGGCCGGTCCAGAAGGACTAAAGGAAAGCAAATTAGCAGGTAAGGTCTAATTTCTCCTTCCTTAGTGTCCCTCCGGACCGGCCCAGGGTTGGACTGATGAGAAGTAACAAAGCAGTAGGTCTAAGGGAGGGACCCCAGCAAACCTGCTGTGAGCACTCGAGTTGCAAAAATCACCTCCTGCCGACGCTGTACAACCAGTCTATAGTGTTTAGAAAAGGAATGCAGCGAGGCCCACGTTGCCGCCTTACAAATGTCTGCGGGTGGCACCAAGAATCGCTCCGCCCAAGAAGCTGCTTGTCCCCTTGTGGAATGAGCCTTAACACCTTCCGGGATCGTTCTCCTGGCAAGCAGGTAAGCAGAAGCTATCATCTCTTTGAGCCACTGAGAAATAGTGGGCTTAAAGGCAGCCAAGCCCTTACGCAAACCAGCCTGGAGTACAAACAGACAATCCGTGTGCCTAAAGTCGTCAGTAACCCTCAGATAGAGTTTAAGAACTCTCTTAATGTCCAATGTACGCAACTTCCTCTGAGCCCCCATACCTGAGGAAGACCGACTGGGAGAGATGAAATCGTGACAGTACCTTAGGTAAGAAAGAAGGCACTGGGCGCAAAACTACGTGCTCCTTAGAAAACTCCAAAAATGGAGGCCTACAGGAAAAGGCTTGCAGCTCCGAGACTCTCTGAGCAGAAGCAATGGCCACCAAAAACACGGTCTTAAGAGTTAAGTCCTTAAGGGAACAAGAAGCCAACGGCTCAAAGGGAGGATCCGTCAGTGCGGAAAGCACCAGGTTGAGATCCCAAGCCGGAAAGGCAGCTCTGACTGGTGGACGAAGAAGGCTGACCCCTTTCAGGAAGCGCAAAACGTCAGGAACAGTAGCCGACTTACCTCGCACCCGGCCTCGGAAACAGGACAGTGTCACCACCTGTACCTTAAGTGACGAGAGAGAGACAAGCCTTTATCAAAGCCATGCTGTAAAAAATCCAAAATCTCCACCACCAAAGGCTGGAAGGCAGAAATACCACCATCTGCACATCAAGCCTCAAAGATCCTCCAGGTACGAATATAATTCAGGGACGTAGACCGACGACGTGACCGGAGCATGATTGAAATCACCAGAGCGGAATAACCTCTCTTCGTTAAGCGAGCCCGTTCAAGGGCCAGGCCATAAGACAAAATCAAGGACCGGGCCTTGCGACAGAAGATCCTTGAGAACTGGGAGACGAAGAGGAGGCGCAGACCGAAGGCGCTGAAGGTCTGCGTACCAAGGATGACGAGGCCAGTTGGGTGCCACGAGGACTATCGAACCCCCGTGAGCTTTGATTCTTTGTAAGAGACGACCCAAGAGAGGCCACGGAGGAAACACATATAGAAGACCGGAGGCCACTGCAGTAAGAGGGCATCTATGCCCGCTGCTCTTGAGTCTCTTCGACAACTGAAAAAGCGTGGAACCTTTGCGTTGAGTCCGGAGGCCAAACGATCCAGGACTGGAACGCCCCACTGATCTACTCTCAATTGAAATGCCCAAGGACTGAGAAACCATTCTACTGGATCAAGAGTGTGACGACTGAGAAAGTCTGCCTGAACGTTTTCGGCTCCCGCCACATGGGAAGCTGAGATGGCGGTCAGGTGAAGCTCTGCCCATGTCATGAGACTCGCCGCCACCTGTTGCAAGAGTCGACTCTTCGTTCCCCCCTGGCAGTTGACATAGGCCACAGCCGTGGCATTCTCCAATAGTATCCGCACCGCCTTGCCCACTATGAGGGAATGAAACTCCTCCAGAGCTAGACAAATTGCCCAATTGATGAACTTGGACCCTTCCATGGGAGACCAGAGACCCTGCGCAAGCTTTCCTAAGCAATGGGCTCCCCAGCCCCTTAGGCTGGCATCATTAGTTAATGCTATCCACTGGGGGGACTCCAGTGGCATTCCTCTGGTGAGACTGGCCTCCCGCAACCACCAGAAGAGGCTGCTGCGCTCTTCAGAATGCAGGGCAACCTAACCTGAAGGGAATCCATCTGAGGGGGACATCTGGACAATAGGGAAGACTGGAGAGACCTCATGTGAGCCCTGGCCCAGGGAACTACCTCAATCGTCGCTGCCATGGAACCCAGAACTTGAAGATAACCCCGAGCACAGAGGCCGTGTCTGTGAAGTAACCCCTGAACCCGAGATCGCAGTTTGAGCACCCTGCCCTGGGGAAGGAAAACCCGTCCCTGTGCCGTGTTGAAGGTAACCCCCAAATACTCTAGGGACTGTGATGGTACCAGACGGCTCTTGGCTGAGTTGACCACCCAACCGAGGGACTGCAGGAAACTCATCACCCAGCCCGTGACCTGCACACTCTCCTGAAGATTTCGCTCTAAGCCAGTCATCCAAGCACGGGTGGACTAGGATTCCTTCCTTCCTGAGGGCTGCTGCTACTACTACCATGACCTTGGTGAAAGAGACTGAGAAAATACTGAGGCTAGGGTCACATGGCCAGGGCTCTTATTGGCTCTCTAGAGTCAGAAGTTTCTCAGTCTCCACCTGCTGGAAGGCATGCACAACCCATCAGTCCAATCCTGGGCTGGTCCGGAGGGACGCTAAGGAATGTATTTTGCATGCAAAATACTTTGATTGTGAGCTTACTAGGCACACAAAAAGTACCTGCATATAATAAATGCAAACTGCTTTGGTTGTACTACAGAAAGGCAGTAAATCCATGACCCTTTCTGTACCCTTGTAAGGTGGATTAATGAACCAAATGCACGCTAATGGATGCCTAACCCTACTGTGAATTATATACAGCTGATGATCAAGAAAAAGGCTGTAGAAGACAACAGATGCCATTCTAAAATGACAAGAATTCAGGAATACGCATTGAAGTTCATGATATAATACATGTCTGCCTATATGATTCAATATCAGTTTTGAAAATACATCTTCCCCTTCGCAGGTCATATGCTTTTGACAATCAAAACTCAAAGCTGAGCCGTGGACAGCACTTGCGCAGATGTTTAAGAGATATCTCGAGATGCATAATATCAAAACCAATGTTTTCAACAATGAGAAATCAATAATCTTTTACAGTTAAATTCAGCCTAAGCTCTATTTCATAGCATAGTCTATACAGAAGGTTAAAGTGGTTCTTCTATTTTGTTTAGATGAGGCCTATGCAGGAAGTCAGCTAGCAATGGCTTTCAAGCAATAATTATTTGTAAATATTACCTCTTAAAAGAGCTCCTTGAGGATCTTAGTGCATTGGGGTTATTGATTACATGTTATCTGAACAATTATTTAAAGAGACCTTTCAGTTTGATCTAGCTGATGACTTTAATAGTCCTTTGTATAAACTCTACCTAAGGAGTTATCTGCTTTTTATAACACACTGGCTGAAATGGCTAGCATCAATTTCTCTGCCTAGCATTTACCTTGGATACAAATTAAAATCCATGCATGACAACAGCTTCCTTTGCTGACCTAACCGGGGAAGCCACTCTGTAATACTTTGTTAAAGCAACTATTAATGTCTGGTATTGTACACCCTTGGGGAATGCCTGGCCTGCTGCTAGCTTGGGTTTTGATGGACTGGTGAGAGGCATCCTTTTTTGTATGTTTTAGTGGTGGTAACAGCAATTAAATGAAAAACCCATCAGTTTTCATATGGGTAGGCACATTAAAATACCAACATAATTCATAATACAGAAAAAGGTTAAGCATTTGAGCTGAAGAAATGGTCATACATTAAAGACATGTCGCCTGATATTCAGCCGGTGATGGGCAGTGTGATTATTTTTTTATTTGTTGCATTTGTACCCCACATTTCCCCACCTATTTGCAGGCTCAATGTGACATACATAGTACCATGAAAGGCGTGTGCCCAGTCGGTGGATAACAAATACAAAGTTGTATAGTGATTGTATGAGGTATAAGTGGAGGGTCGGAATGGATGAAGATTGCATGATGTCCTGTTTGATCATAGTCATGCTGTGTTGGTAGGTGAAGAGGGTTACGTGGGGTCGTTGGGGTAGGCCTTTTTGAAGAGGTTGGTTTTTAGTGATTTCCTGAAGTTCAAATGGTCGTGGATTGTTTTCACAGCTTTTGGGAGCCCATTCCATAGTTGTGTGCTTATATAGGAGAAGCCGGCTGAGCCTGGGTATTTAATGCCAGGCCATGGCCAGCATTGAATATCCAGGGTTATTTTGGCCAGCTGTAATTTAACTGGCTATGTAAATAATCTGCACTGGCTGGATTTATGTGGTATGATTTGCCCGCTAAACTTAGCCAGACAGCGCTTGAATATTCATGGATAGCCGGCTATATCAAACCATATAGCTGGTCAGCCACTATCCCCTGAATTCTATATATGCACCTAGAGATCCGTGCTGAAATCCAAGCTTATTCTGTAATAACGCACGTAACTTAATTGGCTTAACAAGCCAATCAGATTCGTTAACAGAACTTAACAAGGAATAACGAGCACTAACTGCCAATAATTAGAATTTATGCACACAGTTCGCTAAGCGTATTCTGTAACACAGTGCACCTAAGTTCTAGTGTGCGCAAGGCACAAAGGGGTGTGGTTATAGGCGGGGAAATGGACGTTCTATGGCATTCCAAAATTTACACATGCAGCTACAGAATATGGCCCAGTGCGCCTAAATCTATGCACCAGGATTTACTACTACTACTTATCATTTCTATACCGCTACAAGGCATACGCAGCGCTGTACACCATATACAAAAAGACAATCCCTGCTCAAAGAGCTTACAATCTAGATAAGACAGGTAACAGACAGAACAACATGTTTTCATTGGTGTAAATGGATGCGCATAGTTTTAGGCAGTGGGATATCAACTAAGTGTATTCTATATTCCGCGCCTAAATCTAGGCTCTGCTTATAGAATACACTTAGCTGGAAATGTTTACCAGGTGGATTTTTTAGGCACCATCTATAGAATCTAGACCTATGCATTAAGCAGCAGTATTCAGCAGAGATATTTAGCTCTCTCAATTTGAACAATATTTAACTAGCCAAGAGCTGTTCCTGGCCAATTAAACAGTGCTCAATATTGGGCCCATGATCCTTACCACATTTTTATTATAAGGTAAAAATGATGAAGGGATATTTAGTTCACAGTTCAATATTATTTTTATCTAAGTGATGTACTATACAAAATAAACTCAAGAGGGGGAATCAATTAAAGTAGAGCACATAATAGATTAGAATCAAACAGATTAAAAAAGACCTACCCACTATAATTTAAAGTTTAAACTATATGAATCACGGCTATGCATACCTCAGATATATTAACGGGGAGGTAATATTAATCTTCAACAGGACACAGAAAACAAATGTAGGCTGCCTATTCTAATGGATCATCATACATACTCTCTACTCAATAACATTTTCCTCGTCATTATCAAAAACTATATTCTATGAAATTCACAGGAGTCTCCAGTCATCAACTCAAGTGCCCACAGAATAAACAAGTCCCTGCTCGACAGAGCTTACAATCTTATTAGGACAGATAAGAGATAAAGGAATTACTAAGATGCAAATGATAAAATATGGGTACTGAACAAGTGAATAAGGGTTAGGAGTTAAAAGCAGCATCAAAAAGGTCGGCTTTTAGCCTAGATTTGAATATGGCCAGAGATGGAGCTTGGCGTACTGGCTCAGGGAGTCTATTCCAGGCATATGGTGCAGCAAGATAAAAGGAATGGAGTCTAGAGTTAGCAGTGGAGGAGAAGGGTGCAGATAAGAGAAATTTACCCAGTGAACAGAGTTCCCGGGGAGGAGTGTAGGGAGCGATGAGAGTGGAGAGGTACTGAGGAGCTGCAGAGTGAATGCACTTAATAGTCAATAAAAGGAGTTTGAACAGTATGCGGAAACGGATAGGGAGCCAATAAAGTGATTTGAGGAGAGGGCTAATATGAGCATAGCAATACTGGCAGAATATAAGTCATGCAGCAGAATTTTGAACAGATTGAAGAGGAGAGAGATGGCTTACTGGGAGACCTGTGAGAAGCAATAGTATAAGTGAGAAGTGAGAAGAGTGTGGATAAGGGTTCTGGTACTGTGTCCCCATCATTCTACTTGTATCCCCAAAACACACCTTACATCTAGATTTACTCCACATCTAGATTTACTCCTCACAACTTTCTCCATATGTTTAAGTCCACCCTAACAGTTCATTCATTACTTTCTCACCATTAGAGCAGATTTTAAACTAGATTGTGAAAGTAAGCCAACAATCAGTCAGAATGGTTCAGTGTAAGCTATCTAAAGATAATGGCAAGCCAAGGAAATTAGAATATCCCAATAGAGGGGTTGTGATAAAGGCAGAAAAAAAAACCTCTGCCCGATATTTAGTGCTATTTAACAGAACAGAACAGATGCTGACCGGTTAAATAGTGGCTTAACCAGCCATCTGCCAATATTCAGTGGGGAGTAACCGGCTATCCTCTGCTGAATATCTATGGTTAGCAGCTGGCAAATAACCAATTATATCAAGCGATATAACTAGCTATCTGCTCATTTTTTAAACCGGGTTTGGCAGTCATATTTGGCCATGTCAAACCCTGATATATCTTTAAACCGGCCATAAAAAACTTGGATATTCAATGCTGGTCACCAGAAACAGCCCGGCATCGAATAGCTAGATTCAGTGCAGATCATGGGAGACAACCTGGCTATCTTCCATGGTCTGAATATCGAAGCCAGTATGCCTAAATAAAAAGTGGACAGAGAAAAATGACGTATAATTTTTGTACCCCCAAAGCAGTATAGAGGGGGTCCGAAATACAGAACAAAGTCCAAACAGAAAAACAAAACCACCCAAAAAAACAAAACACCAAGAGCCTTCAAACTAGAGACACAGTTCCTTTAATCATAACTTGAACATCAATCTTCCATAAATGACCCAATAAGGGGCGGGTTTTGGCGCACAGCGCCTGCATCAGGGATCAAATGTGTGACAGCGTCTAATTGATGAAACGTGCAGTGATGGAGCTTTCTCCCTTGCACATGTATTCATAGCAAAGACGGTCCCTTCAAAAGGGAGTGCTGAGCGCCGAAACACGGCACATGTCGGGTCATTTATGGGAGACTGATGTTCAGGTTATACGATTAAAGGAACTGTGTCTCCATTTTGAAGGCTCTTGGTGCTTTTTTTCCACTATTTGTGTAATTTTTGTATGACTTATGACTGATGCTATGTTGTTCAGTATGTCTGGATGCTGATTATGTATGTTGTAATGCAATTTACTAAGGATACTTGATTGGCAGAATATAAATATGTTTTAAAATAAATACACACATGTATAAATAAAATACCAAATTACCTTTGTCAAGTGCTAGGTAGGTGGTATATACATTATTTTAAAAAACACAGATGCATGCAAATACAAAAAGTCTAAAAAAAAACAAAAAACAGATTGGACAGTTAGGATGTGTGACATTCCCTGAAAATATAGACATAACAGGCATCTCACAGATCTGGTGTAAGGAAAACAACCAAAGAGAACACCGATACCAATCTGTAAATTATATTGAAATGATAGGTGGTTCAAATTGGTCGAGGGATAACACTAACTCCCCCCCCCCCCCCCCGTTTACTAAGCCGCACTAGCAGTAGCTGTGTGCTAATGCCGACACAGCCCATTCACTTTGAATGGTGGTGGTGGGGGGGGGGGGGGGGGGGGGTTAAATGTTCAGGATGCCAAGCAGCATAGAAATCCTGTGGGAAATAAAATACACCATGGAATCTTTATGGATAGAAATCCCATGTGTGGCTGGAAAAAGTACAGTGGTGAGGTATATTACCATCCACCTCCTCCTACTACTACTACTACTACTTGACATTTCTAAAGCGCTACTAGGGTTACGCAGCGCTGTACAATTTAACATAGAAGGACAGTCCCTGCTCAAAGGAGCTTACAATCTAAAGGACAAATGTACACCTAGCTAGGATGAAGCAATAGACAATGAAAAGCTAACAGTAATTAGAAAAGCAAATAAATATTGACAACAAAACAATAATGGGAATGCTCACTTAGCCCAGAATAAATTGATTAAATGCCTCACCAGGACACATTTTAAACCTTGCTAAGCTAACTGCTTTTACCATATTCTCTAGCAACAAATTCCAGAGTTTTAATGACACATTGAATGAAGAAATGTTTTCTCTGATTCCTTTTAAATTTACTACTTAGCAGCTTGATTGCATGTCTCCTAGTTCTTGTTTTTTTGGAAACAGTAAACAAGCTATTCAAGTCTACCCTTCAATTCCACTTTTATAGACCTCTACCATATCTCTCAGCCATCTGTTCTCCAAGCTGAAGAGCTGTAGCCTCTTTAGCCTTTCCTTGTAGTTAAATTGTCCCATTCCCGTATCATTTTTGTTACCTTTCTCTGTAGCTTTTCTAATTCCACTATATCTGAGGTGTGAACTGATACAAAGGATTATAATATTCTCATTTTTGCTTTCTATCCCTTTCATAATAATTTCTAACATTCTGTCTGCTTTTTTAACTGCCGCTGCACATTGAGCAGAGAGTATGAACTTATCATCAACGATGATACCTAGATCCTTTTCCTGGGTGATGACTCCTAATGTGGAACCTTGCATCACGTAGCTATAATTTGAGTTCCTCTTCCCTACATGCATCACTTCACACTTGCTCAATAATGGCACTTAACTGGCCAAGTGCCGATTCTGCCCCCAGAACGCCGCCAAAATAGCTGGTTTTCAGTTCATTGATAACTGATTATTTTCTAAGGCATTAACCAATTAAGTACTGCGGAAAATTAGCTGTTATCTCTGAACAGGTGATTTATCCGGCTAGGAGCTGTTTCTGATCAGTTAAATTGTTTTGAATATTGACCCTCCCCCCCCCCCAACACACAGTTTTTTTACATCACTCATGGGCCCTTTTATAAAGCCATGAGATGGCTAATGTGTGGGTTGTGCATGCTAAATCAGCACTACTGCCGAGGTAGTGCATGAACCTGACGGTAGTTCCGAGTTTGGTACACAATGAATCCTGCGGTAGAAAATATTTTTCTATTTTCTAACATAGGGGGTGTTCCCAGTGGTTAACAGCAGTGGCGTAGCAAGGGCAGGGCGGTGGGGGCGGTCCTCCCCGGGTGCACACCGCTGGGGGGTGTCGGCTCCGCTGGTTCCCTGCTCCCTCTGCCCCGGAACAGGTTACTTCCTGTTCCGGGGCAGAGGGAGCAGGGAACCAGCGGAACCGACCCCCCCCCCAGCGGCGTGCACACGGCAGGCAAGAATGCACTCGGGGGGGGGGCTTGGGTGATGGGTTGAGGGGGGTTGATGCGCCGAGGGGGGGCTTGGGTGATGCGCCGAGGGGGGGTGTCATGCTACACCCGGGGGGGTGCACAGCGGCGAACCGCCCCGGGTGGCAGCCACCCTCGCTACACCACTGGTTAACTGCAGTGTGGCCATGTTGGCACATGCTGCATGGTTACCGCGTGGGTAACATGTGAGCCCTTACCGCTAGGTCAATGAGTGGCGGTAAGGGCTCAGGCCATAAACAGGCGTCTGCTAATTTTAATATTAGCGCAGGCCCATTTCCCAGCCCATTAAAAATTAGCCTTTTTCCGAATCGCGGTAAAAAAAATGTCCCAGCATGCACCTAAAATATGCGCCCACACTACCGCAGGCCACTTCCTATCACGGCTTTGTAAAAGGACTCCTCGGTGCCTAAAATAAATGCCAGGTATCCTTTCAAAGACAGAATAGGCAGCGCCTGTTTTACACAGCTTTAAATATGCTTGTAACTTTTCAAAGAGATCTGTCAGAGCTGCTTTAGTTTTAATCAAGCAGATATACTGCAGCACAGCAGACAATAATATAACAGATTCTACATTCTGAAGCGCTCAACAGTGCAGGGTAATTAGCTCTCACTTAAAGCTATTTTTATTTCCCTTATGGGGTAATTATAATATGACTGATGGGGGAATGATTTCACATTTGGGGGGTAATTTTATTTTATTTTTTTTATCATTTTGAAAATGAGCAAGCAGATGATCATTCTCCTCTACACAAGAAAGCAAGCTGCTCCAGTTTCATTATGTGACCAGGAAAAAAGCTCTTTTTTTTTCTTTCTACCAGGGGACTTCTCCTTTTCAAAAAACTGGAACTATGGCCTATATAAACGGGCCGTGTATCTGTAGTATTTGAGCTAAAAGGATATCATGACGTTGAGCAGGGAACAGAACACATACAATTCCCACAGCCCAAGTCATGCACAGTTCTCAGGAACAACATGATCAAACCATGGGTAAAATGTATACATCACACTCGCTCCCACACTGCCTTCTTCCCCTAGCATCCCGAATGTAATTAGCAGTGTCTTAGAATGAAGCAGCAAAAACTGTGAATGTTTTCCTCTAGGACATTCCTCTGGCTGGAGAGCTCCATGCTGAAATACATTCTGTCCATCCATGTGCTGTATAAAAGCATAGGACAGGAGAGCTGCTGGGGGGTGGGGGGCACTGTGTGATAAGAGGAGAAAGGAATATAGGACACAAGAAATGAACGTGAATTATAAAAACAGAAAACAAACCCTTACCCATTGCAGATAAAGAAAGTAGGATATTGAATCACGCTTACTCAGCTTTTACATATTGGAGATCATTTCACAAGGCATTGCCTTGTATAAGACAGTGTTTTATGTACAGAAAAATCATTTTATCAAATTGCCCAGTGTATATGTGCACATGGCCTATATGTATTGCACATATATTTACTTGACCTGAGTAAAGACATTCCCAGGGACAGGGTGGTGTCTTTTATAAACCAAGCGAATGTGCCCCAAATAAGCTGCAAAATGTGGGGGAAGACTCAGGAGTAATATCAGGAAGTATTTTTTCATGGAAAGGGCGGTGGATACGTGGAATGCCCTTCCACGGGAGGTGGTGGAGATAAAAATGGTAATGGAATTCAAATATGCATGGGACAAACACAAAGGAATCCTGTTTGGAAGGAATGGATCCACGGAATCTTAGCGGAGATTGGGTGGCAACACTGGTAATTGGGAAGGAAAACCAGTGCTGGGTAGACTTCTACGGTCTGTGCCCTGATCGTGACTGAATAGATATGGATGGGCTGGAGTGTAAATTTTAATGGGCTTCGACGTTAACTTCAGAACTTTTAGTACAAGAACAGTGCTGGACAGACTTCTACAGTCTGTGCCCTGAGAATGGCAAGGACAAATCAAACTCGGGTATACATATAAAGTATCACATACCATGTAAAATAAGTTTATCTTGTTGGTCAGACTGGATGGACCATACAGGTTTTTATCTGCCATTATTTACTATGTTACTATGTGTGTGTACTAAATGTGTGCATGCACTTTCTCTAGGGCAATTTTTCAGTTGAAAATTGATGTAACGTATGCTGTTACCTTCCACACAAGTTAGTGCAGCCTGTAATACTGTTACCGTAATTGGGGGCAATTTTCAAATGGCTTTCCAGAGTTAAAATGGGTGTTTATTCATGGAAAAAGGCTAATTGAAAAAAAACTGCCTCTTCACCCCATGCGCGGGGAACAAGGCAGCCTTTATTTTTAACTCTCTGCCTTCACTTCCAGGCAGTTACTTTGCACCTGCAAACTCTGTGGGGATGGGAATGGTTTATGAATTTAGTTCATACCTTTTCCCATGGTAATTCAAGGAAAGTTACATTCAAGTATAGTAAGTATTTTCTTGTCCCCGGAGGGCTCATGGGCCCAATGATCAGTGGCCCTCATCTGGGTAGGAGTGGTTTCTAATGCAGTGTCACTCCCTGGACCAGCCACCGATATTAGCAGGTGATATAATCAAGAAAATGCCACTGTAGATCTCCACTTACTACTACTACTATTAAACATTTCTATAGCGCTACTAGACTTATGCAGCGCTGTACAAATGAACATGAAAAAGACAGTCCCTGCTCAACAGAGCTTACAATCTAAATTGGACAGACGAACAGACAGCTAGGGGCGGGGAAATTGCAGTGGTAGGGGTGATAAGTGAGGGTGTTGAGTAAGAGAGTCATGGTTAGGAGTCAAAAGCAGTAGCAAAGAGGTGGGCTTTAAGCCTAGACTTGAAGACAGCCAGAGACTGAGTCTGATGTACTGGCTCAGGGAGTCTATTCCAGGCATAGGGAGCAGCGAGATAGAAGGAACGGAGCCGGGAGTTAGCAGTGGGGGAGAAGGGGGACGACAGGAGACATTTACCCAGCGAATGGAGTTCACGGGGAGGAGTGTAGGGAGAGATGAGAGGGGAAAGGTACTGAGGAGCTGCAGAGTGGATGCACTTGTAGGTCAAAAGGAGAAGTATGAACCGTATGCGGAAGCGGATAGGGAGCCAGTGAAGCGACTTGAAGAGAGGGCTAACTTGAGTATAGCGACTCTGGTGGAATATAAGACGTGCAGCAGAGTTTTGGACACCCTGAAACCATCTAGATGGTGTCAGAATGGTCTGAAACTTATCTAGTTTCCACCAATATTAAGTGCCGTTCCCAGCTAACTATCCAAATAAGTTAGCATAGCTATTTTGCTGTCCCAACTTATTCGGATACTGGCGGTTCCTGGACAACCCTTATTCACTTATTCAGAACCCTTATTTTATCATCCTCACTTTAATATTCCCTTATCTCTTGTTTGTCCTGTTTGTCTGTCCTAATTAGATTGTAAGCTCTGTCGAGCAGGGACTGTCTCTTCATGTTCAAGTGTACAGCGCTGCGTACGTCTAGTAGCACTTTAGAAATGATAAGTAGTAGTAGGATTCGGATACTGGCGGTTCCTGAATAACTGCTGGCAGGTGCCTTATTCCTGCGTATTCAGTGCTTGTATTACAGTATGAGCCAATGCTGAACAGCCAGGTATGAATTTTAACACTACAGTCAATGGAGGAGGGTTAGGTGACTTGCCCAAGGTCACAAGGAGCCACAGTGAGATTTGAACTGGGATTCATTTGCTCTAATCACTAGGTTACTCTTCCATTACCTGCGGAGATGGATTTTGAATAGAAAACCCTGCAGCTCTGCAATTACCCACTGGCCTGAAAACTATGAGGGAAGGGGAGGGAGGAGGCTAATAACAGCCCTCATATTGACTTAGACATTCTCAACAGAACTAACAATTTTATCTTCATCCTGGCTGGACACTTTTTAAAATGTATTTTATCTTCTCTCCTCCCTATTGCAAGAAAGTAACATAGTAAGTGATGGCCATAGGCGTAGTTTGATGGTTCCATTGGGGGGGGGGGGGGGGGGGCAAGTATGGGCTACTGACATATTAGCACATTAATTTGCATATATACATCTCATACATATTCATTATGATTATCTAAAAAAACAGACCAGATAGGCACCTAGTTTATTGGACAGTAAAGTTTGTTTGTTTTTTTCACTGAAATGAGCCAGCACGAAGAGAAGTTTGTCTCATGTTGCCCCCACTCACATCCCCATGAATTATCAAGGGCAGTGCACACTGTCACTCTCCCCTTCACTACTGCAGCCTGCTCTTTCTCCCGCTCCGAAGCCCTGCTCGCTCTCTCTTCCTACCTCCCTCCTTCTTTAGCCAGCACTCCAATATGTTCCCCCAACCATGCTAGTATGAATCTTAAAAATACACAGGATCTAGATGTAGAAATGCTGTAGTTTCTTTTCTCCCAGAATAACATTTTCAGATGAGTTAGTTCTGTGTATTCCATTTCCATCTCTCCTTAATTTTATCCCTCCTTACCCCTTTTCTCCCAAATCATACTATCCTATCCTGTCTACTCTCTTTTATCCTAGTCATACATTATCAAGCTGAACTTATCATACACTACCAAACCCAACTTTACATTGTTTTACTACTGTTTTATTGAAAATTCTACTCTATGACTTTGTATTCCAAATTACTATGTAAGCCGCATTGAGCCTGCATTGTGTGGGAAAGCGCGGGGTACAAATGTAATAAATAAATAACACAGTGGTTCCCAAACCTGGTCCTGGAGGCATCCCAGCCAATCAGGTTTTCAGGATATCCACAATGAATGAATAGTCATGAGAGACAGCCTCATTCTTAAATCGCAGTACGTTGCCCAAAGAAGATTTCAGACTCTCAGATGTACTATTAATACTCATCTCAACATTTGTACAAGTCACTTAACACTCCATTGCCCAGGTACACACCTAGGGCCATGTTTACTAAGGTGCGTTAGTGTTTTTAACGCACCTACAATTAGCATGCGTGCTAACCGTGTAGGCACCTGTAGGGATAGTGTAGGCACATACACAGTTAACACACATTAAAAACGTTAACACGCCTATAATGCGGCTTAGTAAACAGGGCCCTTAGACTGCAGGCCCTCCAGGAAAAGGAAACATCTACTATACCTGAATGTAACTTGCCTTGAGCTACTACTGAGAAAGGCATTATATAAATTCAAATCCAAAATCCAGTATCAGGCATATTTTAAAGTAATATAAAACCCTAAAAACGTCACTCAGGAACTATAGAGCAATTCTACCATTCCATAATAGCACTAATTTCCAGGAGTCACACAAGCAGGGCCTACCTAAGAAAAGACTGCACTGTAAACATTGTGATGGGCACTAGAACTAAACAAGCAAGATTAGTACAGATTGATCCTCCATAGATATTCAATGCTAGCAGAATACCTGGAGGCATATTTTCAAAGCACTTAGCCTTCCAAAGTTCCATAGGTTTCTATGGAACTTTGGAAGGCTAAGTGCTTTGAAAATATGCCTCCTGGTCTCTTCTACATAAGCAGAACGCAGACAGACCCTCTACAGATACAGAATAAGTAACTACAAAATAAAAATATGTAGACAAAAATTAAACTGAACTCCCAAGAAGCCAGATTTTGCACACAATACAACACCAGAGAACCAGTAGTGTGTCCCCCTTATACTGTGCAAAATATAAAGACAGCAGGTGTAAATTTCAAAACCTGACATATTTCATATACAGCATTACAAATTAAGGAGTCCTTTTACTAAGATTCACTAATGGATTTAGTATGCACTAAATGCTAAAAAGCCCATTTTATACCTTTGGGTTTCTTAGCATTTAGCACACACTAATCATTAGTGCGCACTAAGGGCCCCTTGTACTATGCAGCAGTAAGCCTAACACAGGCTTACCGCTCGCTAAACAGGAAGTACTGCTGGGCTACCGCAGCAGCCCAGTGGTACTTCCCACCCACAGTGCACGGTCATATCCGGCGCTACAAAATTAGTTTTATTTTTGCAGCACCGGAGTGTACCCGGCGGTAATCGGGCAGTGCCATGTGCTGCTCAGTTACCGCTGGCTTAGCACAGGAGCCCTTGCCTCCACTTCAGTGTGTGGTGGTAAGGGCTCCCCCGTGAAATGGCCGCACAGCAAGTTCTTTACTTGCTGCATGGCCATTTCCTGCAGGAAAGAGAGAGACTTCCCTTTTACCCGCTGCGGTAAAAGGGAGCATTGGTGCACGTGAAAAACACGCACCGATGCCAGTGCAGGCTGCCTTTTGCTGCAGCTTGTTAAAGGGGCCCTAAATCCATTAACGCACCTTAACAAAAGGACCCCCATAATATGGCATACTGTCTTAACTGGAAGAGGGTAGTTTAGACGTCTGAAAGCTATCACCTTATTTTCCATTTTAATGTATGTTTAATTTGTTATGTACTGTTCGTCATTTGCTAGTTTGTGAAATTTACACCTATTTTTTTTATATTGTCCACAGTACAGGGGGACAGACAAAAGTGTTTCTCTTTCTGTGATGTTGCATTGTGTGCAGATTCTGGCTTTTTAAGGGTTCAGTTTAATTTTTATCTATATATGTGTTTTATTTTTATTTAATAACCTTTTGAGTTACGATACACAGCTATGACACTACTTTATCCTATATTAAAAATATATTTCTTTTACCTGAGTGATCTGATCGTTTAATTTTTCTAATAGTGTTGATTTCAGTCTCTGGTTTCTGCTAATTCTCTTGCCAAGTGTTCCTTTTCCTTTTGTCATTTTTCTCGCTCCTTCATTTCCTTCATTACATCCATGTCCAGCATTGATCTTTTCCAGTTTCTTCCATTTATTTTTCTATCTCTGTGTCTAGATTTCATTATTACTAATCAGTATCTACCTACAAGTGTCCATCTCTTTCCATCACCCTAGCCCTCCCATTCCTCATAACTCTGTCCTCTTTTCCTTCCATCTTCTCTCCCCCATTCCATCCTGTGTCTCCTTCCATCCCCTCTCCCCCTATTCCATCCAGCGTCTCCTCCCTCTCTCCCCCCTTTCATCCATCTCTATCTCTCTCATCCCTCTTCCATCCAGCATCTCCCATCTCTCTCATCCCCTTCAATCCAGTGTCTCCCTTGCCCTCTCCCATCCAGTATCTCCCCCCCCCCCCTTCCGTTGTCTTCCCCATCATTCACTGTCTCACCTCTCTCTGTCCTGCAAACAGGATGCTAGAAATTATTAGGAAAGGGATGGTAAGTAAGTCCAAGAATATTATAATGCCTCTGAATTGCTCCATGGTGTGACCTCACCTTGAGTATTGTGTTCAATACTGGTCACCATATCTCACCATATAGCAGAATTAGAAAAGGTTCAAAGAAGTGTAAACAAAATGATAAAGGGGATGGAACTTCTCTAATGTAAGGAAAGGTTAAAGAGGTTAGGGCTCTTCAGCTTGGAAAAGAGACAGCAGAGAGGGGATATGATTGAGGTCTACATAATCATGAGTGGTGTAGAACGGGTAAAAGTGAATTGATTTTTTATTCTTTCAAAAAGTGCAAAGACTAATGTACACTCAATGACGTTACATGGAAATACTTTTAGAACAAACAGAAGAAAATATTTTTTTCACTCAATGAATAGTTAATCTCTGGAACTTGTTGCCAGTGGATATGGTAACAGCATTTAACATATCTGGGTTTAAAAAAGTTTGGACAAGTTCCTGGAGTCCATAGTCTGATATTGAGATAAACATAGGGGAAGCCACTGCTTGCCCTGAGATTGGTAGCATGGAATGTTGCTAATATTTGGGTTTCTGCCAGGCTCTAGTGACCTGGATTGGCCACTGTTGGAAGCAGGATACAGGGCTAGATGGACCATTGATCTGACCCAGAACAGCTATTCTTATGTTCTCACACTCCACACACCCTGGTTTAGGAGTGAGGGTCATTCCTATCATGGTATGCACACAACTAACGCACTTGGAGAAATTGCCCCAAGAATAATAATCTTAAAAGGTAATGCAACCAAGCACATTTCATTGAAACCAATGTCCACCAGTTAACTGTGCAGCTTGATAGTACTCAGCAGAAAGGAAAAGCTTACCGCACCCCTCACCCCACAAGAAATTTAATGTGCTATTTAGAAAGCTTCTGCTTCTTACTTACCAGGCAAAAGGACATCAGCTTTTTCAGACACGCTTTATTCTATCACTTTCTGGAATGGCAAGCATATTTTTAGCAATTGGGAAAGGACAAGGGCAAAGGAAGATCAAATAGGCATTGAATAGAATGTGTATAAAAATATAATACATTTAGCTGAATATTAATGAATGAGTGGCAGTATAAAGTGGAATACACAGCTACCTAATGGAAATTGTTCTGTGCAGTATGGCACATGGGGATGTTTTTAAAATACATTTTAATAGATCTCTCTCTCTCTCTCTCTCAAGGCCCTTACATATAAATAAGTAGATTGTCACACATTCTAGGAAAAGGACTTTATACACACAGGGAAGCTCACCATGCCTATTGTACATAGTAAGTGAGCACGGTTAGGGCATGGAGAAGGCGATCAAAACATACTGTCATGGATTCCCCATTTTACAAGGAGAGTACACGTAGATAAGAAAAAGATATCCACATCAGAATTTATACCTACCCGGAGGCAGGTGCAAAGTCTGAGGGCACTCCCACCCTTCCAATCGCTTACACATCAACTACCTCCCTATATCCATACCCTTAAACAATCTCCTCACCTTGACTGAGTCCCCACCCCCGACTCCTCAATCCCATCCCCAGTTCTTATCAGGATTCCAGGTGTCTAGGGAGGAACAGGAACAATTCTCATTTTGTACAAAAAACACTGCTTTACCTGTACAAATGCCTCTGGAAATTACTCTCCCTATATACTATCCATTAACCCCTGGATTCTATATAACGTGACTTAAGTTGCATGCACAAATCTGGCCGTATTCTGGCTTTGTGCATGCAACTTAATTAGTTAATAAGCCAATCCATGCCGATAACTGCTAATTAACAAGCAATTATTAACACCAATTGGTATTAATTAGAATTTACGTGCACAACTGTCTAAGCTTATTCTGTAACGTGATGCGCATAAATTTTAAGTTGCATAGTTGAAAAGGGGGTGTGGCCATGGGCATGGAATGAGCGGGCCATAGGCGTTTCTAAAATCTATGTGCATTGTTATAGAATACACCTGGTCCACACCTAAATTAGGCATCAGCACTTACACCAAGTTGACTTGGCATAATTGCTCATGACTAAATTTAGTCACACAGACGGGCATTCAGCATATACTATAAACTGTGTGGAAATTTAGGTGTAATCTAAAAAGTATGCCTAACTGTAGGTGTACTTTTTAGAATACGCCCAGCCCTAAACGACTGGTGTTTAATATGTGTCAATAGATAATCTATGGTGAAGCCCCAGGATATATGATTGATTTAATAGATCTACCAGCCTGAAACAGAATCAGTTCATCATGTACTTATCTGAACCTTCACTATCCAAGCTGCATTGGACTCAGATACAACTCAACCTATGCATCCATTTTTTCTTACTTAAGTACGCAAATGTGGAATGCATTACCAAAGAGTGTGAAAACAATGCACGACCATCAAAACTTCAAGCGAACTTTAAAGACCTATCTGTTTTGCAAGGCCTACCCTATTGATTCTACTTAAATGCCACAACTCTACATTGCATCTATACATATATTGCAATGGACATTTTATTTCTTATTTCCTTGTCCCTTATTGTACCCATTTACCCCTACCTTACCTGACCCTTTTTCTAACTGTATTTGTTTAATACCTTCCGTACTTGGCGTTCACCATTACGGTATTTTGTAAGCCACATTGAGCCTGCTATTATGTGGGGAAATGCGGGATACAAATGTTACAAATAAATAAATAGCATATTTCCTTTCTATTTTATCACTGCCTGAGCTAAGAACCCAGATACAATTATACCCTCATTCCCCACCTCCTCAGAATAGGGACTAAGCATATATACAATTTAAATTTGTTATTAATGGCCCAACACATCATGTGAACAGCAGTGTTAAACAACTGAGAAAATTTACTTAGGAAGCATGAAATAAGCATTGATGGGGATTGGGCCTTGTAGTTAACATGGATGTTGTTACCACATACTAAGTGCTAATTCAGCAGATAACATAGAATTGTTAGCATAGGGTTACCATACATCCTTTTATAAGAGGACATGTCTTCTTTTAGGACTACTTCAGATATGCCCTCCAGATTTTTTTTTTAATGTTTAGGAAAATATCCTCTATTTCTTTTATATGCCTATGGCCAACACACCTACCTACTTAATAAGAGAAACAATCTTTGTCCTCTTAGTCATTCTGGACATCTCTGTTTCCCTCCTGATTGAAACAGTCAGAGGGATTTTGCTTGTGCAGCACAACTTTAGGCATGTGTCTTACAAAGACTTTCACACGTATCTCAGAAGCCAGCTACAGTTGTTGAGGGACATCCGCTCTTCTTTTTTTTGTTACATTTGTACCCCACGCTTTCCCACTCATAGCAGGCTCAATGCAGCTTACATATATAGGTACTTATTTGTACCTGGGGCAATGGAGGGTTAAGTGACTTGCCCAGAGTCACAAGGAGCTGCCTGTGCCTGAAGTGGGAATCAAACTCAGTTCCCCAGGACCAGAGTCCACCACCCTAACCACTAGGCCACACTTGGGCTGAGACTCAGTCAAACTCAAATCTAGAAGTTTTTGAAAAGTAGATTATAGTCAACTGTTATGCTGTAAATCAGTCACTGTTTGATGTGTGTTCATTAACTAAAAGCCATTTTCACATTTGCTACTATAGGAGCCAACTTTTCAAAATTATTGGGGGTGCTAAACCCAATGGAAATGACCTCTCCCTGGATACAGTCAAGGAATTTGCTCAATATTTGCTCAGGCACCCACAGAGCTGGCTCCTATGTTTGCTATACTTAAATATTTCTTTAGCAAAGGTAGCAACCATTTTTAATTTTTGTGTCCTCTCTTTTTTTTTCTCTTCGCAAATATATAACCATAGGTTAACATCACCTCCAGAGCGGAAGCTAACAATATTCTAGGTTAACAGCCATCATGGCATGGCTGCCTTCTTACGATTTCTGGGAATGCTCCTAACAGTTACTATGGAAGTTCTACAGCTTCTGTCAGTTAATTTTTGTGGTTAATACATGTTACGGGCCAAACCATTAAGCAGATTGATAATTAGGCCCCTAAAATGATTATGGATGAAACTACAGGTTTTTAACATGCAATGACTTTACCTTTGCAAATCTTTTCTGTGAAGGAGGAGGAGTGGCCTAGTGGTTAGGGTGGTGAACTTTGGTCCTGGGGAACTGAGGAACTGAGTTTGTTTCCCACTTCAGGCACAGGCAGCTTCTTGTGACTCTGGGCAAGTCACTTAACCCTCCATTGCCTCAGGTACAAATAAGTACCTGTATACAATATGTAAGCCGCATTGAGCCTGCCATGAGTGGGAAAGCGCGGGGTACAAATGTAACAAAAATAAAATGAGCATGCAGGGACAATTTTGCCCGCCAGGGGAATGCTCTATCCTCTCGCACCAAGGATATGTCTCCAAGAACTTCTGCCCAGGTGGGAAGGGTTAGGACAGCTGCTATAGTTGGCGATTCAATCATTAGGCATGTAGATAGCTGGGTGGCTGGTGGACGTGAGGATTGCTTGGTCACTTGCCTGCCTGGTATGAAGGTGGCGGACCTCACGCGTCACCTAGACAGGATCTTAGATAGTGCTGGGGAGCCAGCTGTCTTGGTACATGTGGGTACTTGGGACATAGGAAAATGTGGGAGGGAGGTTCTGGAAGCCAAATTTAGGATTCTAGGTAGAAAGCTGAAGTCCAAATCCTCCAGGACAGCATTTTCAGAAATGCTCCCCATTCCACACGCAGGACTCAAAAGACAGGCAGAGCTCCAAAGTCTCAATGTGTGGGTGAGACCATGGTGTAGGGATGAGGGATTTAGATTTTTTAGGTTTAGATTTGTTAGGAACTGGATGACATTCTGGGAAAGGAGGAGACTGTTCCGAAAGGATGGGCTCCACTTTAACCAGGATGTAACCAGGGTGCTGGCGCTAACTTTTAAAAAGGAGATGGACCAGCTTTTTAAGACTAGAATGGGGTGAGGGAAGCTGACAGTCGCCCAGGAATACATGGTTTAGTGTGGAGTATCCTTGAAGGATACTGTTGAAACAGGACATTTAGGGAATCCCAATACAGTGGTTTCTACAATGCGGAAAGTAAGCCAGGTGTGCTCAATGAGAGAGCAGGATAAAGGATGCACATTATTCCCGTCAACTTCTACGCAGCCTGTAGATACAAGGAAAAAACACATGCCAGAAGCCTAAAAAATAAGATGGGAGCGTTAGAACATTAAATGATGAAATAGATACAATAGGCATTTCAGGGTTTTGGTGAAAAGGGGACAATGAGCGTTAACAGGGTAAAAATTGTATTGCAATGATAAAGAGGAGGGGGAGTTGAGCTGTATGTTAAAGAGGGAATTGAGTCAAATAAAATAAACATTCCACATGAAACAGATAGCAGCATGGACTCATTATGAATAGAAATTCCATGTGTGAAGGGAAGGAGTATTATTGTAGGGTTGTACTACCGTCTGCTGGGATAGAACGAACAGACAGATGAATAAATGTTTACAGAGATTAGGAAAGCCGGCAAACTGGATAACACTATAATAATGGGTGATTTCAATTACCTCTAATATAAGGAATCTGTAGAATTCAATCACGTACAAAACCAGTATAATTCTACAATAATATTAACATATAAATAAAATGGAGGAAAAAAGACCTCAGTCTGAAAAAAGAGACACACCTACTGGGAAGATAAACTTTCATATATATAGGAGGCTCTTCAATAAATCATTGGTCAGAAAAAAAACCTCCACTTAATAGTTACTATTTTTTCAAAAATGACAAAATATTAGTTGAAGATACAGAATGAACTTGAAAAAGTATTAGAAACAGAGTGGTGAAACAGGGAGCCCCTGTCGGGATTTGGAACATTTGAAATGAATTGGAATGTACGATCTGAAGATTGAAGAATGATTGTGGTTTCCAAGATAAGTACTGTGCATATTGAGTTAGGCAATTCTGTTTCTAATACTTTTTCAAGTTCGCTCTGTATCTTCAAGTAATATTTTATCATTTTTGAAAAAATAACTATTAAGTGGAGTTTTTTTTCTGACCAATGATTTAATGAAGAGCCTCCTATATATACGAAGGTTTATCCTCCCAGTCAGTGGCCGCAGGGATCAGTACTGGGACAGTGTTATTTAACATATTTATAAAAGATATTGAAATCAGAACAAAGAGTGAGGCAATCAAATTTGCAGATGACAGAAAACTATTCAAGGTTGCATGTGCGGACTCTGAAATACTGCAGGAAGACCTTAGGAAATTGGAAGACTGGCCATCCAAATGACAGATGAAATTTAATGTGGACAAATGTAAGGTGATGCACATTGGAAAGAATAGTCCAAATCATAGTTACCTTATGCTAGGATCCACCTTGGTGGTCAGTACTCAAGAAAAAGATCTAGGTGTCATAGATAATATGTTGAAATCTCCTGCTCGGTGTGCAGTTGCGGCCAAAAAAAGCAAACAGGATGCTAGGAATTATTAGGAAAGGGATGGTGAATAAGGCCAAAAAAACTACAATGTGTCTATATCACTGCATAGTGTGACTTCACCTTGAGTATTGCGTTCAGTTCTGGTCACTGTATCTCAAAAAAGATATAGCAGAATTAGAAAAGGTTCAAAGAAGAGCAACTAAAATGATAAAGGGGATAGAACTCCTCTTGTATGAAGAAAGGCTAAAGAGGTTAGGGCTCTTCAGCTTGGAAAAGAGATGGCCGAGGGGAGATATGATTGAGGTCTACAAAATTTTGAGTGGTGTAGAACAAGAAGAAGTAAATCGATTTTTTATTCGTTCCAAAAGTACAAAGACTAGGGGACATTCAAGTAAGTTACATGAAAATACTTTTAAAACAAATAGAAAGAAATATTTTTTCACTCAATGAATAATTAAGCTCTGGAACTCTTTGCTGGAAGATGTGGTGACAGCGGTTAGCCTATCTGGGTTTAAAAAAGGTTTGGACAAGTTCCTGGAGGAAAAGTCCATAGTCTGCTATTAAGACAGACATGGGGAAGCAACTGCTTGCCCCAAGATTGGTAGCATGGAATGTTGCCATGATTTGGGTTTCTGCAAGGTACTTGTGACCTCGCTTGGCCACTGTTTGAAGCAGGATACTGGGTTAGATGGACCATGGGCCTGACCCAGTATGGCTACTCTTAAGTTCTTATATTCTTATTATTGTCATTAAATAAATTTTACATAAAATTTTTACTTCTTGCAAGTGCAGAAAACTTTGCAAATGGTGCTTCACATGCTAAAAGTATGAACTAATTTTGGTCTTAGCAAGCAAATGCCTTGTTAGTAGACTTTTTGCACATAGTATACTGTCTTCTTTCTATATTGTTTTGTTGAAGGACATTTCATGAATAGGTCAACACCATCAAACTTCTTCCATTGATTTCAATGCTACAACTTTTCAGCATGAAAGACACAGTGAAAGCTACTATGAAATATCATGTGACATCTCACTGCCACAGAAGAACTTTTAGGTTCAAAAATAGGACTCATGCTCATACCAGGAATATGTTTCATTCCTACTTTCATTTTAATGCATTCTGCAATCACTCATCTTGCACAAAATAGTTCTGGTGGTCACAAAAACAAGAAACAAAATGAAACCGATTTTTTTCTCTATACGCTTGGCGTGGGAAAAACAGGCCACAGCAAAGTTTTGCAATATTTGGCCTGCTCGTGTGCAGTAACCCGCGTGTTTGAAATATATTTTTTTTATATTTTTCCAGGGGGTGTGTCATGGGTGTAGATGTAGAAGGGGTTAACCATGTAGCGAAGGGGTCCTCAAATCGAGTCCTCGAGGTCCACAACCCAGCCTGGTTTTCAGGATTTTCCACAATGAATATGTATACTTGCATTCAATGCCTCCATTGCATGCAAACAGATCTTCTACATATTCATTGTGGAAATCCTGAAAAACCATGACACACACCCTAGACAATTTTTTTAAAATATATCTAATTATTTGCATTAACAAGCCCTTAATTGGCAGTAATTAGGAGTTATGCAGGGATCTGCCCTGCTCCCTATTCTATAAGTTGTGTGTCTAAATTTCATAGTGTGCAGCTCCAAAGGGGGTGTGGCCATGAGAGGGGCGTTCCCAGAAATTTAGTGCAATGTTATAGAATACCTGCATTTGCTCACCTAACTACCATCGGTTGGACATGAGCATCACCAGCCTTCTGCGGGTGTAAATGCTTGCACTCAAAGTCAGAAGCAAAATTATTACTATGCTACTATTCTGAAAGGGTGGTTCTGCTCAGAGTGCCCTTTACAGAATATTAGCTTAACGCGGATCATTCTGGTACCTTCTGGGCACCATTTATTGCATTTTCCCTAAAGTGAATCCCCCAGATCTCACAAGGAGCAGCAGTTGGATTTGAAACTGGCTTCCCTGGGTCTAGATTACTCCTTCACTTATATATATATATATATATATATATATATATATATATATATATATATATATATATATATATACCTATAACTCTTCTAATTTATCAACACTATTATTTGATAGCTTCATTTGCAACCTGCCACCTGAATTACCATATACATACAGCTAGAATGACTTCTTTCCTTATAATCCAGAGGTTCTCAACCCAGTCCCCAAGGCAGTCTGGTTTTCAACATAGCCACAAAGTATATGCATGAGATAAATTTACCTGCACTGCCTATGGTATGCAAGTCTATCTGCATATTCATTACGATTATCCTGAAAACCTACTGCCACTGGCATGGTGTGTTGAGAACCTTTGCTATTGAGAAACCACATAGAAGGTTAGAGGACAGCCTTCAAAGGTGTTTACCAAAGTAAGCCATAGGATGTGCTTCAATCTATTTTGTCATTGGTGTTATCAAGCCACTGTAGCCTCTCCAGTGGGTCAATGATGATGCATTCAATGGATTAATCATGAGGCTGTTATTTGCAAGACACCCTAATATTTAGGTAGATTTTTACTCACACCTTTTTCAGTAGTAGTTCAAGGTGAGTCATATTCAGGTACACTGGATATGTCTCTGTCCCAGGAGGGCTCACAATCTAAGTTTGTACCTGAGGCAATGGAGGGTTAAGTGACTTGCCCAAGATCACAAGGAGCAGCAGTGGGATTTGAACCAGCCACCTCTGGATTTTAAGACCAGTGCTCTAACCACTAGGCCACTCCTCCACTAATAGCACAGAGTACCAATGTGAAAAAAGAGCCAATTGGTAGGTCATCATCTGCAGTAAAAGGTTGTTCTTATAGGCTAAATGAGTTCCTTAAGCCACTCTCTATATCTGGACCTGGATGTATTAGGGTGGGGCGTTTTCGTATTCTTTTCATTTTCTATACTATACTACTATAAGGTTTATACCCCACAACGACCCACTGGAGTTCTAGGCAGTTTACAAAATCAAATAGAAATGGATCGTTTCCAGGAATGTACAGATAATTAAAACATAAATCAAAGCTCAAGTATCATAGGACTATTTAAAAAGACAGGTCTTCAAAGCTTTCTTAAAAGCATTGTAATTGTCCAGTCTTTGTAAACTTGCTGGCAAAGCATTTCAGCATTTAGTAGCTTGGTAGGAAGAAAACCCATTAAACAGAGATTTGTAACAAACATTTTTTGGACAGGGATACAGCAACAATAACGGAAGTCTATCGGAATGGCCCCTATGTCTCTGAGGTAAATTAAGTAACTTAGGGCGCCTTTTACAAAGCCACGCTAGTGATTCCTGCATGGTAAATAAAGGAAGTCCATTCAATTCCTATGGGCTTCCTCTTATTTTCCACAAGGGAATTGCTAGCGTGGCATTGTAAAAGAAGTTCTTATTTAAATATTTAGGAAAAACACTGTGTAGGATAAGAAAACCCATGGTACACAGTTTAAAGATAATATGGGCTGTAAGGAGCCAGCGCAGCTTCCTCAAAAGAGGTGAAACTGACTCAAACCTCAACCGGCCATAAATCAGACGAGTGGCCCAGTGGCGTACCAAGGGTGGGGTGGTGGGGGCTGTCCGCCCCGGGTGCACGCTGCTGGAGGGTGCAGAGAGCAGCCGCGCGCCTGTCGGCTCCGCTGGTTCCCTGCTCCCTCTGCCCTGGAGCAGGTTACTGCTCCCAGCAGCCAAGAATGCACCCGGAGGGGGGGGCTTGATGCACCGGAGGGGGGTGTTGTGCTGCACCCTGGGGGGGTGGACGCCGCTGCACCCGGAGGGGGGTGCGCAGCGGCAATCCGCCCCAGGTGGCAGCCAACTTAAGATCGCCACTGGAGTGGCCATTTATTCTTGCCCCCAAGCAGGTGTAATTGTCTACAGCTTCAGTCTAGCTGTGATTACTGACAGTTTACCCCTAGCATTTTACTGACACATAGGAGACAATTTTCTAAATGGGCACCTTCTTTTTGGCGCCCCAGTGCCCCACGGTGAGATCCTATTCTGTAACAGCATCTGGGCACCCAAATTCCATTGTAGAATATTAGCTTAACCTGGCATGAGTGTGCCTTACCTTGAGGTGCCACAGTTAGCAGCAGCCGTAGACCTGGCACAACTGAAGTCACGTAAATGCGGCTAGAACACATGTAAGTTGGAGCCCCCACCTATGCTCTGCCCTTGTGTACATCCTCTTACATTTACGTACTGCACCACTCATACATGCCCTTACAGAATGGCGTTTTGGCATCCTGTTAACATTTACCTGCATACGTAAGCGCACACTTACCTGCTAAAGTACTAGTATTGTGTAAGTTTCATATAGGAATTCTTTTCATATAGGAATCTTCTCATTTCTCTTTTCACATAGGAATCTTTTATGTCTATCCCAGGCATGTTTGAATTCCATTCATCTCCTCCACTTCCCACAGGAGGGCATTCCAAGCACCCATCACCCTCTTCGTGAAAAAGTACTTCCTGACGTTACCCCTAAGTTGACCCCCCCTGTAACCACAATTCATGTCCTCTACCATTTTTCCATGTCTAGAAAAGATTTGTCTGTATATTAATAGCTTTCAAGTATTCAAATATCTGTATTATATCACCCCATCCCTCCTTTCCTCTAGGTATACACATATGCAGGTGATCAACTCTATTCTCATATAACTTGCTGTGCAAACCCCATACCATTTTTGTCACATTTCTTTGACCCACTTAAAATCTTTTATGTCTTTATCAAAATTCACACTCCAAAACTGAACACAATACCATAAGTAATTCCGGTAATTGGGAATAAGGCCAGTGCTGGGCAAACTTCTACAGTCTGTGCACTGAAAATGGCAAGGGCAGATCAAGATAAAGTATGTACATGTTATATCATTGAGTAGAGGAGTGGCCTAGTGGTTAGTGTGGTGGACTTTGGTCCTGGAGAACTGCGTTCAATTCCCACTGCAGGCACAGGCAGCTCCTTGTGACTCTGAGCAAGTCACTTAATCCTCCATTGCCCCAGGTACAAATAAGTACCTGTATATAATTGTAAGCTGCATTGAACCTGCTATGAGTGGGAAAGCGTGGGGTACAAATGTAACAAAAATTAAAAAATATCATATAGTACCAAAGCAGATGACAGCAGATAAAGTCCATCCAGTCTGCCCAACGCATGCATACTTAATCTTGATCTGTCCTTGACATTTTCAGGGCACAGACAATAAAAGCCTGCCTGGCACTGGTTTAAGTTTCAGCTACTAGAGTTGCTGTTGAAGCTTGTTCCAGCCCAACCAGATCTATATATAAATAATTGGGACACAGATTGTAGAAGTCTGGCACTAGCCTTAATTCCCAATTAAGTTGTTTTGATTTCATTCTCTTTCCATGTAGGAATCCTTTGTGTTTATCCCACGCATTCTTGAATTCCATTACCATTTTCATCTCCACCACCTCCAACGGGAGGGCATTCCACTCATCCATCATCTTCTGTGTGTAAAGCTACTTCCTACTATTGCTTCTAAGTCAACCTCTATGTAACCTCAATTCATGTCCTCTAGTTCTACCACTTACCCCTTCTCTAGAAAAGCTTTGCTTGCATATTAATACTTTTCACGTATTTAAACATCTGTATCCTATCATCCCTATCCCTCCTTTCCATCTTACTATATGTTATGAATTTATCTTGTTGGGCAGACTGGATGGACCGTGCATCTGCTATCATCCAGTATGTTTCTGTGTTACCGTGTCATTTTATGTGTGCAAATGGTATGTAAATGTAGGCACCCTAATATAGAAAAGCCCTTAAAGACAACTCTGTGTCTTTATACCTTAGGCTAAAAATAGGTGTTTTCTCTATCTTCAAACCTTGGTGACCTGTTAAAAAGTTATCCCCTACATGTGAAAATGGTATTTTGCCTGTCTCATACAAACCTAATTTGCTGCCCCCCCCCCCCGAAAAACATCTTTACTCTAAAGATCTCACCTATAAGCTGACACTGAAAATACAATTTTGTGTTTTACAAATACAACTATGTAATCTCAGTGCCAGTCTGACCTACAGTTTTGCTCTTTGCCATGGCTACTGATGGACAATGCAGCTCTGGAACTCAAACCAGAAAAATCCATCTGTTGCCACAGTCAGAGCCCTGAGTTTCTATGGGATTACTGAGTCCAGCAGAGCAGGAAAGATAGATTTGTATCTGCGGCTATTTCATTTTGCTATGACCTCAGTTCTGGGCTGCAATAATTTTGACCCCTTAATGGATCTAAATCAAATGCAGTAAATTCTACAGGCGCCACTGCACTCCACTGTCACCCTAGTCCAGACATCGGATGGCAGCACGTGTCCAGAGCACACAAACAATGAGTATTTCATAAAGTTCTGACACAAAACATGCAATAAGATTGCACTGCACAGTACGGTGATGATTTTAGAAATCATTTTTTTAATAGAAAAGTGTTTTATGTTAAGAAAGTCTTATGAAATTGCTTGGACGTATACATACAAGTGCATGCCACTGACACATAAGGATAATTCTAGAAGGCGCTATCTACCGGATTCTATATAGCGTGCCTAGAGATCCAGGCATATTCTATAAGAACATGCATAACTAAGGGGTCCTTTAACTAAGCCGTATAGGCACGTATAGACATCCTACATTCATCAATTTTGAACTACCGCCTGGCTTCTGCATGGCCCAGGCAGTAATTTCAATTTTTACGCGCATCCACTAAGCTCGCTGGAAATTTTCCGGCGCGCGACACTAACCCAGCACTAATCGGCAATGTATGCGCTTAGAGTATTACTGCCTGGTTAATGCGTGAGACCTTACCGCTAGGTTAATGAGTGGCAGTAAGGTCTGAGGCCCAAAATGGATGCGCGCCAATTTTTATTTTGCCGCACGGCCATTTCCGGCCAAAAAAGCCTTTTTTTGCAAGCCCACTGAAAAATGAATCTGTGCATGTCCAGTACATGCGTCTACACCAGAGCAGGCCATTTTTTGGCACACCTTAGTAAAAGGACCCCTTAATTGGCTTAACAAGCTAATCAGTGATGATAACAGCACTTAACAAGCAATAATAAGCACTAATTAGCAATAATTAGAATTTACACACAACTCGCTAAGCATATTCTGTAATGAACTGTGCATAAATTCTAATACGCCTAGTTAAAAGGGGCGTGGCTATAGGCAGGAAATGGACATTTTGGGAGCATTCCAAAATATGCGCGCTTAGTTATAGAATATGGTTCAGTGCATGTAAATCTACACACAGTGATTTCCACCATGTGTTTGTTGATGTAAATGGAGGCACATAGTTTTAGGCGCTGGGATATCAACTAAGCAAATTCTATATACTGCGCCTAAATCTAGGCACCGCTTATAGAATACACTTAGGCAGATATGTTTACCACATGGATTTTTTAGGCACCTTATATAGTATCTGGCCCTATACCCTGGATTCTATATATGCAAATTAACTCACAAGTGAATTAATTGCAATTAATTGATGTTAATCAATTAATGCAGTTAACTGGCAATAATTAACATTTGCACGCATGTCTCTCCACAACCTATTCTATAACCTCACGCACCTGAATCCCCTAATGTGCATCTCAAAAGAGGACGTGGCCAGAAGAGTGAGGAGATTTCCTAAAAGTTGCACACGGGGTTATAGAATAGTCTCAATTCCGCCTAAAACGCCCAGAGATGGGGACTGGCATTTGTACCAGGTTTTGATTGGAATAAATACCGATGCAGAAATGGGGTGTAACCGCTATTGTGTAAACGGTGTTCAAGCCAGAGCACTATTTACAGAATAGCACTGCACACCAATTTTTTTCTGGTACTGAAATCTCAGCACCACCCATGGGAGCAATTCTAAAATGCAACACCTTCCTCTAGGCACTGCCTATGCCACACGCTGAGTGTCAATTCTACAGCAGCATCGGTGCACCACGATGCCATTACAGAATAATAGCTTAAGCTTGAACTGTCACGCCTACATTTAGGTGCAGCCATTTATTCCAGATCAATGTCAGGTGTAAATGGGAGTGACCAAGTGCACCAGGCAAAGGGCTTAACTTATAGTATTTTGTAAGTTACAAGCTGAAGATGCACCAATAGCCTGCCCACATGCAGTTACACACTATAGCACTTAGGTGTGATAATTTTGGTACCTCTGATACATGGAAGTGGACCTTAAATGTAGAGGCCAAATAATAGAAATGCTCTTCACAAATGAATCTAAATGCCGGTATTCTGGCCTTTTACTAAAGGGCATTAAGTACCTAACAAGCAGTTGGCAAGTGGTAACGAACTACCGCACAAATGTGTTAAAGGGGTTGTGCAGTACTTTAAGAATAGCCATACTGGGTCGGGCCAGTGGTCCATCTAGCCCAGTATCCTGTTTACAACAGTGGCCAATCCAGGTCATAAGTTCCTGGACTTTCCTCCAGGAACTTCTCCAAACCTTTTTTAAACCCATATATGTTAACTAAATCACTAAAAACTCACCTCCTCCTACTACTACTACTACTTATCACTTCTATAGCGCTACTAGGCATACCCACAGATCCAACGTAAATCCTCACACCTAGCAACACAGCATAACTAATGATCATACTGGACAATTTATAATCTTCACTTCCTTCGACCCCATGACGTCTGATCCACACTTACCTAATCAGACAACAACATAACTTTAAATTTGTTATCAACCGAATTGGCAAACGCCACTACGGTATTATGTAAGCCACATTGAGCCTGCAAATAGGTGGGGAAATGTGGGGTACAAATGTAACAAATAAATAAACTGCAATTACTATATCCTCCGGCAATGAGTTCCAGGGCTTAACTGTTCTTTGAGTGAAATAATATTTCCTCCTATTTATATTTCCATGTAATTTCATTTAGTGTCCCCTGGTCTTTGTACTTTTTGAAAGAGTGAAAAATCGATTCACCTCCATCCACTTCATACTACTCAGGATTCTATAAACCTCAATCACATCCCCCCCTCAGCCGTCTCTTCTCCAAGCTGAAGAGTCCTAACCTTTGCCTGCATGCATTAGAATTTAGGCACAATACATTACAGAATAAGCTTAGCAATGTACACACGTAAATTCTAACTTTTGCCAGTTAGTGCTCATTATTGCTTGTTAAGAGCTGTTAACAACACATAACAGCTTGTTAAAACAATTAATCTACGCGCATTTTTACAAAATACACCTAGATTTACGTGCGGAATTGTACATAACTCTAGGCACGCTATATAGAATCCAGGGGTAAGCGTATAAGTAGCCACTTACACGCATTAGTGCTCTCTTATAACATACCAACTAGCATGTCATCATGCCTACTTTCACTGTGGATGTGCACAGGGGCAGCGTTTCGGTGGATCATAAGCAGAGTCTACACTTATGCATGTAGATTATAAAATCGCTTAATTTATACACATAACTTATATCAGCTCCCGGGGCAGTGTGTTAATGTCTGCATGTGCGTCTTCTTTTCTTCCTATACTAGCATTTCATCAAGCAGGCACATACTTGACTTTATAAAATAGGCACATGAAAATATGCATTCATTAGGTGCGACTTTATAAAATTGCTGTCAGGCAGAGTAATTTTATGATAGGGCACCTACTAGGTTAATATTGCAGGAAGGCACCTATTTTATAAAAACAGCTAGGTGCCTATGGGGCTTATTTTTTGAAAGAGAAAAATATCCAAAAAGTGTCATAAATCACCATTTGGATGGATTTCATCTCAAAATGTCCAAATCAGTATTTTTAAAACCTATTTTGCAGAAGTTTATCTATGCATTTCATCTGCGATGCATCCAAATCACAATGGGGGGGGGGGGGGGTCAGGGGCATTTTGAAGGCAGGCTTAGGGCGTGCACATGGACATTTTACAGCCATAATGGAACAAAATCAAAACTTCTAGGGTGAAAACTTCAACGTTTTGGTTTAGACCTGCTTATAGACAGAATAAGGCACAAGAAGGTGCCCTAAATGCAGTGCTTTTTTTGTGCCGGTACGCGACGGTACGGCGTACCGGCACCTTTTTTCTGGGGCTCCCCTGCTCGCTCCCTGCTGTTTGCACCGATCCCTGCCTCGTAAAACTTATTTTTTCGCGAACCGGCAGACTGAAGAAATAAAACAAACAGCTGACAGCAGGCTTGCCTCCTTCGATCGCGTTGGCCGCTTCCTTTCCCTGCATTCTGAGCGCGTCCCGCCCTCCTCTGATGTCATTTCCTTTCCTCGAGGGCGGGACGCGCTGAGAATGCAGGGAAAGGAAGCGGCCGACGCGATCGAAGGAGGCAAGCCTGTCAGCTGTTTGTTTTATTTCTTCAGTCTGCGGTTCGCGAAAAAATAAGTTTTAAGAGGCAGGGATCGGTGCAAACAGCAGGGAGCGAGCAGGGGAGGGTGAACAAGTGGGGCGGGGGGGGGGGGGTTGTGTGGCCAATTGGGGCTGGGGGGGGGGTTGTGTGGCCAAGTGGGGCTGGGGGGTTGTGTGGCCAATTGGGGCTGGGGGGGGGGGTGTGGGCAAGTAGGGCTGGGTGGGTGTGTGTGTGTGTGTGTGTGGGCAAGTGGGGCTGGGAGGTTGTGTGGCCAATTGGGGCTGGGGTGTGTGTGTGTGGCCAATTGGGGCTGGGGTGTGTGTGTGGCCAATTGGTGCTGGGTGTGTGTGTGGGCAAGTAGGGCTGGGGGTGTGTGTGTGTGGGCAAGTGGGGCTGGGGGGGTTGTGTGGCCAATTGGGGCTGGGGGGTGTGGCCAATTGGGGCTGGGGGGTGTGTGTGGCCAATTGGGGCTGGGGGTATGTGTGTGTGGGCAAGTGGGGCTGGGGTGTGTGTGTGGGCAAGTGGGGCTGGTGGTGTGTGTATGGGCAAGTAGGGCTGGGGTATGTGTGTATGGGCAAGGGGGGCTGGGCAAATGGGGCTGGGGTTTGAATGATCTCAGGGGCAGGTGGAGGCTGGGGCGAGTCACTGGACATTGAAGGGAGGGGGAGGATAGGGGGCAAAAGAGAATCGCTGGACATGGAGGGGATGGGATAGTAGGGCAGGGGAGAGAGGAGAATGGAGAATTGCTGGACATGGATGGCAGGGGAAGGCAGGGAAGAGAGAATTGCTGGACTTGGATAGGAGAAGAGGGCAGGGGAGAGAGGAGAATCACTGGACATGGGAGGGGAGGGGAGAGGAGACATGCTGGACATGGATAGAGGGGAGGGAAGACAGGAAGGAGATGCACATGGATGGGATGGCAGGAGAGGAAGGAGAAATGCTGGAAATGGATGGAGAGGAGAGCAGAGCAGGAGATAGAGGAGCATTGCTGGACATGGATGGATAGAGGGTTTGGCGGGGGGAGAGGAGAAATGCTGGACATGGAAGAAGAAAGGAGGAAAGTAAAGAAATAAATGGAAAGGAAGCCCTGGAAACGGAGTTAAGAGAACAGATAGACAGCAGCAGAATCAGACACTTGGACCAGTATGGATAGAAAACAGTCACCAGACAACAAAGGTAGAAAAAAATTATTTTATTTTCATTTTAGTGTTTGGAATATGTCCAATTTGAGAATTTACATCTGTTGTCTTATTTTGCACTGGGTATACTGGAGCTGTAACATCTTACAGAAATGATTTATAATGAAAAAAAATCACAAGTTATTGTTTTTCTCCTATACTAGTATATTTTCAATGATGTCTGTTTATATGTGCCATGGCTGATATAAGGGGTGTGGCTAATGTGGGTGTGGCTATCATAGGGGTGGAGCCATATGTGGTGACCCCGCCCATAATGAGTACCGGCACCTTTTTTTCTACAAAAAATGCACTGCCTAAATGACCATATGAACACTGAAGGGAATCAGGGATGATCCCCTCCTTACTCTCCCCAGTGGTCACTGACCCCCTCCCACCCCCCAAAAAGTGAATAAAAACAGTGCTCAGCAGCCTCTATGACAGCCTCAGATGTTATAGCCAGGTCCATTAGAGCATACAGGTCCTTGGAGTAGTCTAGTGGTGGGTGGGTTCAGTGTACTGCAGACAGGTGGATTCAGGCCCATACCTTCCCTTACCTGTTACACTTACAGTGTAAACTCTGAGCCCTCCAAACTCACCAGAAACCCACTGTACTCATATATAGGTGCCCCCTTCACCCATAAGGGAAATGGGCCTTGCCTTGACATACCACCTTTCTGAGGTTTTTTTTTTTTTTTTTTGCAACTACATTCAAAGCGGTTTACATATATTCAGGTACTTACTTTGTACCAGGGGCAATGGAGGGTTAAGTGACTTGCCCAGAGTCACAAGGAGCTGCAGTGGGAATTGAACTCAGTTCCCCAGGATCAAAGTCCACTGCACTAACCACTAGGCTACTCCTAGGTTGTATACAGTTGGGGGTAATGGTTTTTTTGTGGGTTTTGGAGGATTCAGCAAACAAGATAAGGGAGCAATGGTAATATGTGTACTTGGGAACGTTTATCTAAAGTCCACTGCAGTGTCCCCTAGGGTGCCCCATTGCTCTCCTGTCATGTCTGGGGGACCAGTCTGCTAAAAATGCTGCCCCTCCTACATCCCAATGGCTTGATTTTCTATGTTTTTCACTTGTATATATTTTTTTAATGGTCCAAAAAAATAAATGCACAGAGCACAAAACCTTGATATAAATGGTATTTTCAAAAAGTGTTAAATGTCTTGCTCTTTTGAAAATGACCATATTTCCTATTTGGATTTGGGATGTTTAGTGCAAAACGTCCAATTTAGACGTCATATCGAAAATGCCCCCCACTAGCAAAAATCCTGTGAAATAGTGCCTACACTGAAGGCATGGACATCATGGCTGCAACATTACAGTAAAAGTGTATACATTCATGCCAACAAACCGATTTCTAAGCCTAACCTAATTTTATAAAATACATTTTCTCCCTCATTCTATAACTTAAGAACATAAGTGTTGCCAAACTGGGGCAGATGGAAGGTCCATCAAGCCCAGTATCCTGTTTCCAACAGTGGCCAATCCAGATCACTAGTACCTGGCAAGATCCCAAAACAGAAGAACAGATTTTATGTTGCTTATCCTAGAAATAAGCAGTGAATTTTCCATAATCCATAATAAAAAAGGCTTATGAACGTTTCTTTTAGGAAATTATTCAAACCTTTTTTTAAAACCTCTGCTTTTAACTACTATTAGGCAAAATAAATGGGGAAAATGCATTATCCATTGATCAAAACTAATCAAAGGGTACAGATAAAAAAACAAACACTGTGTACTCAAATAACTCAAAACCCAGTTTATTTTTATTGTTTATTTACAATATGTAACCCAATAAAGTAAAGGCAAGGAATATAAACAGAAGAATTTTGTAAATATCAACATACTGATGCTCTACACACTGGGGCTCCATTTGAATAAAGATAAGTTTTTATTGCAATTTTTTGTACATAAGATATATTTGTTTTTGGATAACATATTTTTTTGGTGGGGGAAGAGGGTTGTCATTCATGGTGAAGATCTAAATTCTATTATTTTCCGCCTCGCGAGACTTCAACTCTCAGCGGCCATTTTGAATAGGCGCCGAGATCACGAACAGAAAAGATGCATGCAGGGCAGCGCTCCGGGCAAGAAAGAGGGGGCTCTTTCCTGCCCCGAAGAGGTCACTAGACCACAAGGGCAGTAGTAAGGTAAGGGGAGGGGGGTGACGGGGAGGGGGAGTGATGGGGTGTGTGACGGGGGAGGGGAAAATGTGACAGGGGGCAGAGAGAGGGCGTGGCATGTGTCCTCCTTTTTGGGGGACAAAATATGGTAACCCTACCCATGACCCCTATCCAAATGCAAAATATAAATAACTGAGCTGGCAGGGATCCCCAAGCCCTGCCAACTGAAGATCTCTTTCTCCAGTCAGGCAGCCAGAACTTTTCAAGCTCTGCAGCCGGTTGCAGCTCAAGCATGCGGCTGCCGGCTGCACAGCTTGGAGATGTCTGGCTGCCAGACTGGAGGAGGAGGAGGAGGAGGAGGTGGTTTTCAGCCTTCAGATTTTTAGGATCTCCCCGAGCCATAGTAGCAAGGGAGGTGGCTAATTTTTGTTTTATGTGAAGTAGTAAAGGTAGGAGAGGGAATTAATCTCTGTCCTGGACCCCAGCATGTCTAAAACCAGCCCTGAGCACATTTGTTTCCTTTCTAAAACAAACCTAACACATGCACCTAATACCTGCAGAGCCTAGGTGTACTCTGTTATAACATTACCCTCTACTAGTATGAGACACATCCAAAAAGACAAAATTACCAGGAGCAATATGTAAAACATGTTTACGTTACTTGCTAAACTTGCAGGCCTTTTGAATTATCCCAGGGGCGTAGCCAGACAGCCAATTTTGGGTGGGCCTGAGTCCAAGATAGGTGGGCAGGAATTCATGCTCCCCTGTCCCTAGACCCCCTCTGCTCTGATTTGCTCCGCTCTCTGCTCTTTATCCCTCCCTCCACCTGCAAGCCCAAAATATTAAATACCTGAGCAAGAAGGGATCTAACCCCCCCCCCCCCCCCCCAGCTGAAGATTTCCTCCTGCTCAGGCAGTCAGCGCTTTTCCTAACAGCAGCCAGCAGCACTTTCCTTGAGCTGATACCACGGCCAGCAGGCTGTGCATGCATGAAAACTAAGCATGTGCAGAGGGGCTGATGTTGGTGTCAGTTTGAGGCAAGTTCTACCAGCTGTGGTTTGAAAGAGCACCAGCTGCCTGAAGAGGAAGAAATCTTCAGCTGGTGGGGTTTGAGGATCTCTGCCAGCCATAGGAAGGGTGCCAAAATTTTGGGTGGGCCTGAGTCCAAATAGGGTGGGCCCTGGCCCACCCATAGCTACGCCACTGAATTATCCATGGAACTCTGTGAATAAATTATTCAGGCAATACAAACAATGATCTTCTGGCTGTTGCCCAATATGATCGCCATCAGGTTTATAGATGCGCAGACATGTGCAATAGTAACTATACTGTACATCAATGAAAATAAATCTAAAATAGATATTTACAAAATGAACTAAATCCAGTGCAAAATGCTTGTGTTTTATTTCTTTCTTGACATGATCATGGAAAGGCCATTTGCAAAGCATTTCCCACTGATAAACAACTGAGGAAAAAAACTGCTCCCGGGCCCTCCCCCTCCTCCAAATATGGCTAAAAGAGTCTATGAACGCCTTTACTTCTACCCAAAAGGGGTGGAATGTAGGTAAGGAAAAATCCACATGGGAAATTTCATTCTGAGAGCCCTGCAAGGGATTTTCTCCCCTTACTGGTCGAACTCTCAAAAACTCCATGCAAGGTCTCTCTTTAAAAATGTGCTTCTTTCTAAACCTGCACCAGTAAGCACCTTAAAGTAAAGCAACCAGTTCTAATGTGCAATAACAATTTCATTTCATTATCTTCAATCTAATTGTGCAATTGAACCACACTCCTCTACTCTGTTCATCTGAAACTAGGGGTGTGCACTGCCGAATAAAACTTCAGTTCATCTTCATCTTGAACAATGATTTTGTGATTTTCATGTGTCAGCTATTTCATGTTTTTTTTTTACAATTTATATTTTTTGCACATGTGAAGACCTATATTGCATAGATTGGAACTGAGACATCCAGATCAGAACATGCTCTCACATGTAGCAGGAGCAGCTGTTTAAGGAAGATATATTGCAGCCAAAAGCTGGGGTTATTTTATTCTCATTTTAAGGCTGTAACTTGCCTTTGCAGTGTGCACTTGGGGTTCACCACAAGTCATGGTATGAAATTTACATGGTGATGAGCTGCTTTACATGCATTTGCATGTTTTGCATTGCATTACTATGTACCAGGGGCGTAGCTACGTGGGGCCACGGGGGCATGTGCCCCCGTAGATTTGGCCCGGGCTCCCCGCCAACCCCTTTGAACCCCTCTCCCGCTGCCAACCCTCTCCTGCCGTCGCTGTCGGGCACCTTTGCTGGTGGAGATCCCCAACCCCCGCCAGCCGAAGTCCTCTTCTCCTGCGCGGCCGTGTTGCTGATCTGCAAGGCTTCTGTTTCTGTGAGTGCAGGATGTCAGGACTAACAGAAACAGAATCCAGATCAGTGAACGCGCCGGACTTGGAGACCGGTGCTGAAGAGGACTTCGGCTGGCGTGGGTTGGGGACCCCCGCCAGCAAAGGTACCTGACGGCAGCGGGGGAGGGTTGGCGGCGGGGGGAGGAGGGTCAAATGTGGCGGGGAAGGATCGGCGGCGGGGGGGGGGGGAGTGAAAACAGGGGGCCAGGGCTAAATATGCGGGGGCCCATGCCCCCGTGTCCCCACCTAGCTATGCCCCTGCTGTATTCTGCTTCCAACAGTGGCCAATCCAGGTTACAACTACCTGGTAACCTGGTAGAAACCCAGGGCCAGATGCACTAAACTTTACGAGCCAATAACGAGCAAGCAGTAAACCCTGGCATGCACTAAACACTTTTTTCCGACGACGGTAGCAGCTAACGAAAACGGAATGCAGATGAGCAAATCGTGTAGAAACCCTATTGTAATGAGATGCACTAACCTTTCCGATTGCCTTAACGCTGGAAAACGCTGGAAAATCTAAAGACAGGTCTGTACCTCTCGTTGGGGCTGCGCGGGATTGGAAAAATTATTAAAATGTAAAAAAAAAAACCTGGAAGTCTCTGAGCCAATCCCAGCGCAGTTAGCTGAGCTAAACATGCTGTGATTGGCTCAGAGACCTCTGAGCTGAGTGAAGCACGGGCAAAAAGGATGTTTTTATTATTCCAGGGTTGAATGATGTCCAAAAAAGAGCCTGCAGCATCGGAGCCTGTTTAATTTTTTAATAAAGCTTTGCTTTAAAAAAAGTTCATCTTGTGCGTCCTCCCCCGCAATAATAAAAACGTCCTTTTTGCCTGTGCTTCATTCAGCTGAGAGACCTGGAAGTAAGGGAGGGACATCCAAGCAAAGAGAGCTGTGGCGAGTGGTTAGAGCACTGGTCTTGTAATCCACAGGTGGTGGGTTTAAATCCCACTAATAGTTTTGTTAAAATTGGAGTTATTTATTATTTTCTCCCCATTTTTATTTATTTATTTATTTATTTGAACATTTGTTATTCTGCCATTCATGAACCAACAACTTCCAAACTGCACTTGCTTGCTATGAGTGAAATTCAGTCAACACATTAGCAGAAGCAGCATCGGAGCCTGTGATTTTTTTAATAAAGCTTCGCTTAAAAAAAACATCCATTTTGTGCGTCCTCCCCCGCAGTAATAAAAACATATTATAAAGGCGTATTTGGCATGCGCAGAGCAGCCAGCATAACGCTTTGCTGTTCTGCGCATGCTTGACCGGCCGATTCTCCGACTGTTTTAAAAAGGAATAGAGAATGTAAGTGAGCTACAACGAGTAGCTCATTTGCATTCCCATTCCTTGATGCATAGCCGTTCCCTACCGATTTGCTATGGAATTTGGTACGGAACGGCTCTAACGACAACTTTAGTGCATCTTGGCCCCAGTTAGTAGCAACATTCCATTCTACCAATCCTAGGGCAAGCAGTGGCTTCCCCAATGTCTATCTCAATAGGAAACTATGGACTTTTCCTCCAGGAACTTGTCCAAACCTTTTTTAAACCTAGATATGCTAACTTCTGTTACCACATTCTCCAGCAACATGTTCCAGAACTTAACTAATCTTTGAGCAAAAAAATATTTCCTTCTATTTATTTTAAAGGTATTTCCTTATAATTTCATTGAGTGTCCCCTGGTCTTAGTACTTTTTGAAAAAGTAAAAAATTGATTCACATTTACCCGTTATACTCCACACAGGATTTTGTTGATCTCAGTCATATCCCTCCTCATCCATCTCTTTTCCAAGCTGAAGTGACCTAACCTCTTTAGCCTTTCCTCATACGGTAGGAGTTTCATCCCCTTTACCATTTTGGTCACTGTTCTTTGAACCTTTTTTTAATTCCGCTATATCTTTTTTGAGATACGATCACCAGAATTGAACACAGTAGTCAAGGTGAGGTTGCACAATTGAACGATGCATTATAATATTCTTGGTCTTATTTTGCATCCCTTTCCTAATAATTCCTAGCATCCTGTTTGCTTTTTTGGCTGCCACCACACACTGGGCAGATTTCAACATATGGTTACAATCAGGCTTATTTTCGAAAAAGAGAAGGGCGCCCATCTTCCGACACAAATCGGGAGATGGGCTTCCTTCTCTCAGGGTCGCTCAAATCAGCATAATCGAAAGCCGATTTTGGGCGCCCTCAACTGCTTTCCGTCATAGGGACAATCAAAGTTCGCGGGGGCGTGTCGGCAGAGTAGCGAAGGCGGGACTGGGGCGTGCTTAGGAGATGGGTGTCCTCGGCCGATAATGGAAAAAAGAAGGGCGTCCCTGACAAGCACTTGACCGACGTTATTTGGTCCATTTTTTCTTGTGACCAAGCCTCAAAAGGTGCCTGAACTGACCAGATGACCACCAGAGGGAATCTGGGATGACCTCCTCTTACTCCCCCAGTGGTCACTAACCCCCTCCCACCCTAAAAAAAAAACAACATTTTTTTTTCCAGACTCAAATGTCATACCCAGCTCCATGACAGCAGTATGCAGGTCCCTGGAGCAGTTTTAGTGGGTGCAGTGCACTTCAGGCAGGCAGACCCAGGCCCATCCCCCCCTACCTGTTACACTTGTGGTGGTAAATGTGAGCCCTTCAAAACCCACCACAAACCCACTTACCCACATATAGGTGCCCTCCTTCACCCCTTAGGGCTATGCTAGTGGTGTACAGTTGTGGGGAGTGGGTTTTTTGCGGGGTTTGGGGGGCTCAGCACACAAGGTAGGGGAGCTATGCACCTGGGAGCAATTTCTGAAGTCCACTGCAGAGCCCCCTAGGGTGCCCGGTTGGTGTCCTGGCATGTGAGGGGGACCAGTGCACTATGAATGCTGGCTCCTCCCATTACTAAATGGCTTGGATTTGGTCATTTCTGAGATGGGCATCCTCGGTTTCCATTATCGCCGAAAACCAGGGACGACCATCTCTAAGGACGACCATCTCTAAGGTCGACCTAAATGTTGAGATTTGGGCATCCCTGACCGTATTATCGAAACGAAAATGGACGCCCATCTTATTTCGATAATACGGGTTTCCCCACCCCTTCACGGAGCCGTCCTGCGAGGACGGCCCCAGGAAAACTTGGGCACCCTGTTAGATTATGCCCCTCCACGACACCTAGATCTTTTTCTTGAGTGCTGACTCCTAAGGTAGACCCCAGCATCAGGTAACTATGATTTGGATTATTCTATTCTCTTGCCTATGGCTACCATTGCCATTCTATATAATTCAGGAACATGCTTTAGCATACAAACAGATCCCAGGGGAAATTAGCACATTGTATTAGATCACAGAAACTCTGCATCTTCACAAAGAACAGGAGCATGTTTAATGCCATTATTTTTAATGATTTAGCATTCCTAGGACACAAGGAGGGGCATTTTTGATATGATGTCCAAATCCGATTTTGTAAAAAAACATGTTCAAAAATCCAGTGCCAAACACGATTATTTTAAAAAATCACCCTATTTTAGACATTTTTGTGCTCGGTGCATCTTTCTTGAAGGGCTGTTTTCAAACAAACAACAAACGCACATAAATAAGCCATTGGGATGTCTGGTGGCCAGCAGTCTTACTAGACTGGCCACATAGACATCCCAGCAGAGGACTGGGGCAGCCTAAGGGACACTGAAGTGTCCACCACATAAAAGGACCCAAGTACACATCACAGCATAACCCCCTTATATTTTATGGTGAGCCCTCAGGAATAGCAAAAAATGTACTGTACCCAACTGTACATTATTATTATAGCATTTGTATAGCACTACCAGACGCACGCAGCGCTGAACACCTGACATCACTGTACATCACTACAATAGCTCTTATGCCTGCAGGTGTCACCTCTATATGCGTTCAGTAGATATTTTGTGGTTTTTAGGGTGCTCACAATTTCCATCACAAGTGTACCAGTTAGAATGGGATATTGACCTGGATCTCCTTCTCTACAGTCCACTGCATTGACCACTAGGCTACTCCACAGACCTCCTTGCTGCTCTAAGAGTAACGGACATTATATCTGCAGCTGTCATGGATCCTGATATGTACTGTCACTTTCACCTCTTGGTGGGGGGGGGGGGTCAGTGACCACTGGTATATTAAGGGGGGAGGGGTCATGCCTTTATCCCTCCAGTGGTCATCTGGTCAGTTTAGGCACCTTTTTTGCACTTAGTTGTTATTGAAACGTCTAGCCAAAATCATTCTATTTTTTGCCCTGGATGTTTTTACCATGTTCCCATTTATCGCAGAAAAGCGCCCAAATCATAAGCCCGCCCTAGTCCCACCCAAAACTTGCCTCCAACACACCTCCTTTAGATTTAGACGAACTATAGAAAAATGTCTTAAGAATGAGTTTCAAAAATAGCGATTTGGACATTTTTGTGCCCATCTGCTGCTTTGTAGCTAGGAACTGATTCTCTTTCTCTTTATCCCATCCTTTCTTGAACTCTTAATATTAGTGACTCCACCACCTCCTTTGGAAAGCCTTCCTGTGCATCCACCACCCTCTCTGTGCCATATATCTAGCTTGCCTCCTTTGAGTTCTTGTTTTAGAAAATATCTAGAACAGGATTTGCAGAAAGAGCCTCCAATTCATGTTGAAAAAAAAGTTCATGTACCAGTAACATGCAGTATGAACATCCATTTTAGAAAAATAGATGTCTAAAATATGAATCGGGGTAACATAGGAATATAAATATCCCGTGGCAACATATGAATGTATATGTAATGAAATGGCAACATAGACATTTATGTGATGGATCATAAATGGTTATGTCAGCCATTTTTGAAATAGAAACATCTATTTCTCCTGAAGCTATCATAGAGCCCAGAATCCTTGCCATTTTCACTTTCCTGGGGGAGGGGGGGAAGGGAGAGTAATCACTGAGGGACACAGAAGATGTCCTTCCCATATCCCTGCAGTAGAGCGTTGCTCAGTAGCAGCACTTTTCTGACTCCTGGACATCCCTTCTGAAATGGGGAATAGTTATATAAGTTATAGTTTATTAAAATTTGGTATACCGCCAAGCCTTGTAATTTATTCAAATCATGTCTCACAGACTCATCAATACATTTTTTTTCTCAAACACTATTGTAAAAGTTTTTTTAATAAAGTCTTGGATTTTTTTAAAATTCATTTCCTGATGAATCAATTTAGGAAGATTATTCCACAACCCAGGAGCAAGCCAAAAGAAAGTGCTTGAACGAGTAGACTCCCAAAGGGCTTTAGAAATATGTGGCCTCACCATCCTATAATCCTGCAAAGATCCTAGGGGGTCTTTTACTAAAGATTAGCTTGAGTTATCTGCAGCAGGGCCTATATTATTCCTATGGGCCCTGCTGCAGATAACTCAAGCTAATCTTTAGTAAAAGACCCCCTTTAATGTCCTTGCTGGAGTATATGGAATAGCTAAACTGCCCAAATAAGATGGAAAATATTCATAATAAGCCTTATGTGCCAGGGTTACAATTTTAAATGAAACACGGTATTGAATGGCAACCAATGATATTTTATAAACAGAGAAGTTACATGATCATATTTGTGAAGATTACCAAGAATTCTCAAAGCTCTATTCTGTAACATTTGCAGACGTTTAACACTAATATTTGCTCTACCAGCATATACCATATTATCATAATCAAAACGTGAACTGAGTAAAGCATGAATCAGTGTATGCAAGGCCTGCCTCATCAAAATAATGTTTAACAGACTGTAATTGATGCAATACAAAAAAAAAAAACAACCCTTTTTAACTAACGATGATATTTGCTCTTGAAATGTTAACATAATCAAAAATAATCCCTAAATTACAAAAACTGTTTACAACCATCACTGGTTTACCAAATAAGGGCCCTGTTTATTAAGGTGCGTTATCGTTATTAACATGCCCACAATTAGTGTGCACGCTAACTGTGTAGGTTCCTATAGGGATATTTTTTAATTATTTTATTTATTTATTTATAACATTTATATCCCACAATATTCCCGCCCATGGGCAGGCTCAATGTGGCGTACAATAGTTAATAAACAAACCATAACACAATAGCACAAAGTACAGTGGACAGGGTCACAGGAGGGAGAAAGAGAAGTCTGATGAGGGAATGGAAGAGAGGGTGGGTGATCGGGTATCACAGAGTGCGCTGCGGGCTAAAAGGCTGCAGCTCCTGCAGGACTCATGGTAAACGCTCTGCCAAAAAGGAAGGTCTTGAGACGTTTCTTAAAGGTCGGGTGAACTGAAGTGATTTTGATCTCCCGAGGCAGCCCGTTCCACAGTTGAGTGCTGAGATAAGGAAAAGAGGAGCCATAGATGGCCTTATATTTGAGGCCACGAGAAGCAGGGTAATGGAGAGTGAGGTACGAGTGGGCCGATCTTCGGGAGTTCCTGGGCGGTAGGTTAACAAGAGGGACCATACAGGAAGGGGCATCTCCATAGATAATTTTGTGTATCAATGCACAGGTCTTGAACGCAATGCGGTCCTTCACAGGAAGCCAGTGCAGCCACTCAAGCAATGGTCTCGAGCTTTCAAATCTGGATTTCCCATAGACGAGCCGGGCAGCTGTATTCTGGGCTGTTTGCAATTTTTTTAGGAGCATACCTGCACAACCTCCGCAGATACTATTGCAGTAGTCAAGACGGCTAATCACCAGAGACTGGACCAGATTGCGGAAAACACCCCGAGGGAAGTAAGGCTTGATACGCTTAAGCCTCCAGAGAGAGTAGAACATTTGCTGGACTGTAGAGTTCACATGCTGCTCCAACGTCAGGGTTCGATCAACCAAGACACCCAGGAATTTTTAGGGATAACGAGATAGGTAGGGTGAGCTCAGGAGTAATTAACGCAGGAGGCCAGAGTTTGCAATAAGGAGAGGAGAGGACCAAGCAGTGCGTTTTCTCGGCGCTGAGCTTGAATCGAAAAGAATTGGCCCAGTCAAGCATGGTGTTAAAGCCGAGACGAATCCAACTGGTAATTTCATTCAGGTTCTTCTCAAACGGGATGTAGATAGTGATGTCATCTGCATAGATAAACGGGTTTAGCCCCAATTTGGAGAGAGCCATTGCCAGGGGGATCAACATCACATTGAACAGGGTAGGTGATAGTGGGGAGCCTTGCGGCACTCCGCAGCCAGCTTTCCAGTGAGATGACCGAGTGGAGTTGGCTTGTACTTGGTAGGATCTGGATGTTAGAAAACCTCTAAGCCAGGCTAATACATTTCCGCTTGCACCGAAGTAATCGAGGAGCCGCAGAAGTATATCAAGGTGAACCATATCAAAGGCGCTGGACATGTCGAACTGCAAGAGTAAAATGCTCTTCCCCTCAACTATCTCTTGCTTGAAGTTAGATAGGAGAGTGACAAGCACGGTCTCACTACTGTGGAGCGGTCGAAATCCTGATTGTGAGGCATGCAGAACATTTTTTTTTAATTATTCATTTTATATTACATTTATGTCCAATACATAAATGGGAAAGAAAAGAGAAAATATCAATTAAAACAAACATTAAGGAAAAATATCATCTTTGTTAGTCCATATTATTGTCCACAATTGGGGGAATCTCAAAGAAAATAAGAAAAACACGGAATGATTAATCTTACAATTCATATTTTCTGAGGGAGGAAGGTTAATCGGTAATTGCAGCCGGTACAGTGGTAACTTAAAGGAAGTTGCTGCAGAGGGTTCTTCATCTGTTCTTTTAACTCCACAAACTCTTGTAATTTCCTGGGTTCAACAAATAACTAATCAGGAAATAAAACACAAGGGAATCGCTCTAGGAAGGTCCCACCTAGGGCAATGATTCTTGGCTTAAAAGCCAAGAGTTCACACCTCCTAGTCTGCGATTCCCTTGATATGTCAGGAAATATATTTATCTTTGAACCCAAAAAAAACTACCAGCCATATGTCGGAAATACAATTTCAAAACATTGTTCTTATCTAAATCAAAGGCAAAAGTCACTAATAATATAACTCTATATACAGGGTATTTTTGGAAAATTTATCTTTCTCAAGTTATTTTTCCTTAATTGGTTCTCCAGAAGTTCCAATTTTTTACAAGAAACATAAATTGTCCTTCATTACCAGATTAACTGATTTTCATAGAGAAACCATTTCCGAAATCAAAGTCTTTACTTTTTTATCTTGGACTTCCACTTTGTTAGATAAGTATTGATATAATCACATATTTATTCCTAAAAAATTTTTGACATCTGAAGAAGAGAGTTATTCACACTCTGCAGCACTTCCCATAGTGCGTCCATTGTGACATTGTTTGGCTTCACCAGGTCCAATTTCTCCACAGAAACTGCTGCAGATATCTTTGGGGGGAAGAGCTCACTCTCCAATCCCCCAGTTGGTTTATTATCCGGAGTCAATGCTGTGCCAGGACCTCCTCGGATCGCGTGAAAATCCTAACCCACTTTGGGCGTTTCCACTGTCGACCTCCATAGTGAAGCGTTACTGTTTCCGTGTCTTGGAGAGGTCATGCCAACAGGGGGACTCAAAGTCACTCCCTCTCCACTGAGATTCGGCAATAAAGCCTTGCTGTTCCCCGAAGCAGGAATCGATATCCCCGACGTTATGACCCCGAATCTCTCCAAAGTAGACTGAGAAGTGGTGGGAACCCCAGCCGTGTTCGAGGAGGGCAACACCACGGCTTTGCCTTTCTTCTTCCCCATTCTCTGGGGAGCGCGCTCACTTCTTCAGGTATTCTGGTGTAAAACGGGAACTCAACTAACGTACATCCTCCCTCGACGCCATCTTGGATCCTCCAGTTTGGGACACTCTTTGTCTGGTTTCTCTTCAGAGGCCTGTCTGATATGGGTAACCCTTCAGCATAGCCCTCTGAGTCATTGAAACACGGAAGCCCCTCCACCACTTACAAGGTGGTGTCCCTTCGGAGGGGTTCCTATAGGGATATTGTAGGTGCATACATGGTTAATGCGCGTACATGGTTAACGTACATTAAAAATACTAATGCACCTATGATGCGACTTAGTAAACAGGGCCCTAATATTGATGAACCATTGGGATACTCTTCCTGACCTGAAATCCAGCAGACCACTGTCTTGTCAATATTTAAAATCAAATGGTGGTTCTTAAACCAACCAGAGATAGCATCTAGGCAACTTTGTATTGATGTTAAATTTGGTATATTAGCAGATAAGTGTGTGATCAAAAGAATAGCATCAAAAGAATAGCATCAACATAACAATAAATACTAATTCTGAATCTTTGAATAAGCTTGAGAAGGGGACTCCCCCACCTTAGTTCCACCCAAAACATGCCCAGACCATGCCCCCTTACCATTTGGATTTTCTTCAGTTTTAGACATTGTCACAAAACACCTAGCATCCTCCTGGGGTTAACCCTGTAACCACCTGGAGGGTCTGTCCCAAACACTGCTCAAGCCCGCCTGCACATGGGCATGTGCTCTATACTAGCACCCTCTTCCCACCGACTGGGCCTTGCTTGCCTCTGGGCTAGTCTCCCACTCTCAGGTTATTCCCCAGTTATTTCTAGGACTCTGGGACCACACTCCAGGTGCCCCACAGTTCCTAGAAAGCACCCACAGATCCAAAAACACAAACCAGGATTCTTAGTCCAGGACAGCAGAGTCAATAAACTAATAATGTTTATTGTCACAGAACTTGAACAGTGAACAGAAACAGGTGAAATCAGCAAACAATAACAGGTAACTGAATATGGATCAATGATACAACTATCTAAACATCTGTTTACTACCTAGGTAGCACCTGGGGAGTTCAGGAAATGTAGCTGTTCACAGGTTATAAAATATAACTGCTCATAGGGCCTCGGTGAAGAGATCTTTCTCTCTCTGCTCCCTGGCTGAGACTGGGGAAAATCCAGTACCTCCTGGCTAGATTTGAACTCCAGGGCCAATCAAAGCCCAGAGCACCCACTTTGAATGTATCTGGCCAGTGGTACTGCAAATTGCCCTGGAATGATTGGCGCCTGGTGCCTCCATCTGGGAAAGAAAAGTGTGGGTGGGTGGAATTCCCCCCCCCCCCCCCCCTGAAAATTCAAAAAGACTGCTATAAACAAGGCTGGCTGAAATGACAAGCAGTTTATTGAACTATTTACCATTTATAATATATGAAATCATTATGACATTAGCTAATATGAAGTATTTGTAATAATCAACTAAATAAAGATTCTGAGCAATAAGAAAACTACTAAATAAACTCTAAACAGTGTTCTTGTTGTCTCCTTGTTAATGTGGCAGCTTTAAACACCTCTCCTTGATCCTCTGTTGTCTTTTCATTGGAGTGGTAATATTTCTTATGTCCCCCTTACTCCTTCTCTAAGTCTTTGGGCTGCCCAGATCTCACCTTCCTGCTGGAGCACTCTGAACAGGTGGCTGCTGGGCATCCAATGAAGACTGAGTCAGTCTGTCTTGGCCAGTCTGTGCTGCTGAGCTCCAAGTGCCAATTGCGCTCAAAGGAGCCTCTGCCTCCTCTAGGCTATGAGTGTCGATTGCACTCCCAAGATTCTCTGCCTCTTCCGTGCTCTGCTACAAGTGCAACTGCAGTCCCAGGAACCGTTCTGCCTCTGGGCCTTGGGCACTGACTGTGCCCCTGATGGCCTTGCTCTGAGCTGGCTCCCAAGGGCATCTCTACCTAAAGCCTGTTTGTCTTATCTGGGCTTTAAATACTAAGTGCACTCTTCCAAGGACTGCTCTGCTGCTGCTTTTAGGCAGTGCTTGCAGGGGGTTCTTCCCTACATGGTCCACAGCTTTAGACTGTTTTTGTAAGTCTACAGTTCCAGAATTTCCTGAATAGAGAAAAGCCTCCGTCTCAGCTACAAGGCAAAGAACCAAAGACTCAAAACAACCACTCAAAGTTTCTTAGACTGTGCTCCTAGAAAAACTGCAGGAACGATTATGCGACTGGCAACTAGGATTTAATGGGAAAAGTGCAGTGTCATGGCTACACCTTTTCATGTTTTTGGCAATACCTTTTGCTAATTTCAAAGACATCCTTGACAGTTCTTAACAACATGATGGGATCAGTGGCATTCCTAGGTTGGCTGCCCCCCAGCGCATCACCCCCACTGTCTGTGCATCAGCCCCTGTCCTCCCAAAGCACACCACCCACCTCCCTCCTCCAAAGTGCATCATCATCACCACCTGGGGGAGCACAGAGCAGTTGCACATCTGTCAGCTCTACTAGTCCCCTGCCCCCCAGCGTATCACCCCCACTTCTCAGAACAACACCCCCCCCCTGAAGTGCATCACCCACCTTTCCCTCCTACAAAGCACATCATCCTCACCACCTGGGGGTGCACGGAGTAGTCGCGCATCTGTCGGCTCCACCAGTCCCCTGCCCCGGAACAGGAAGTAACATCAGAGGGGGCAGGGAACCAACAGAGCCAAGTCGCATGACTGCTCCGTGCACCCCCTTACTGCCTGCACCCGAGGTGCACCATTCCGCCCTTGGTACGCTACTGGATGGGATTGATCGTTATTAAATTTTGGGGGTTTGCCAGGTTCTTGGGGCCTGGATTGGCCGCTGTTAGAGACAGAGTGCTGGGCTTGATGGACCTTTGGTCTTTTCCCAGCGTGGTGGTGCTTATGTGCTTAGTGGATAACCTGAAGGCCTGGCTTTTTAGGCAGGCTTTTGAAATGTGAGACTGAGCAGATGACATGAGCTTCACCAGCTACAGATCCTTCTTTTACTATTCTCCTTGCTTGCCTGTCTAAACTGTATGGTGTGAATATTGACCTTTACTATTCTTAATTGGAGTTCCTTTCCTGTTTCAGATTTTTTTTTAGCCTGTAAACCCCTCTGTACTGCTTTAGCAGCTACAGTGGTCTAGCAAATTGAAATAAACTATAAACGGTCTTGCTGAAGCCCCTTTTCTGGCCTACTACAAACTGTAGAAGAGATGCTACTGTTAATAAAGTGATGCAGTCGGTTCTTTTTGGTACCTACAAAATTGCTTGTGTGTATGTATGCCTATTGTGTATTGTATGAATACAATTGATCTGTGTATGCAAAACCATTTTAGCAGGCATAAAACGTGCACATTTAAGATGTTCATAAAAACATGAAAACTGGGAAAATTTCAGAAAACAGGCAATAACTGAACTGCTATTTAGCTGTGTACTTCCTTACTGATGGTATTTTTTGTGTGCATCTGTCATATGTGTTTATGGTTACACAGACTGTCCCTTTAAAATTGGCTGTCTGGTTGAAAAAGAATTTACAAAATTGTACTGTTTGCCAATTGTTTTCCTAAATGAAGCATATACAGAAATGGTTTTTTCAGTTAGTGACAAGCAGTCATTAATAATATCTGCTGGATCACTAGCTCTGCAAGCCGCATTAATATCACCATCAATTTCACCTTCGCAAATCATAATTCTTCTAATCCATCTCTAAGCATATCTCTCTTTTATGTTACCTGTGGCTACAATCTTAGATCGTGCTTAGTGAATCCGAATTCATCATCCGTGGCTGTAGCAGGAACTATAATTTCAAGGATGCAATAATTTCATGCCTGAGGTTTACAAATACTAAGGATGTGCTATCATTGGAAATTGAAATTTCCTATGTTGGTTCATTTCATTTACTATTTAAAAAATAAAAAATGCATCCCAGCTTTTCTCTTCATTCTTCCCAGACCCTCAGCCCCAGGGAAGGATTAACCCTTTGGTGGATAAACACACATATTGGACTTCTCCCTCCCCAACGTAATATAAATACATTTTGATCCCAAATATGTGAACACCAGTATGTTAGCCTCTACTCCAGCCCCTGATATAATCATTTTCATTATCTCGCACTCTCTTCCTCAGCCTATCAGGTACAAATTAATGGACAGTGCTTTCTTAGCCACTGCTACCTCCTTCTCCAGCTTTCCTCTACAGGTAAGGCTGATGAGTCTCACAACACTAGATGGCCCTGTGTGGTTCCAGCTGCAAAGGATATCCAGCAGAAGAGGAGGCAGCACGTAAGAATCACTGGGCCCGATATTCAGCCAGTGACAATCAGCACAGCTGCTACCTGTGATGTTATTCAAAATGATGTGGCTGACCAGAGGCCATAGGCGTAGTTTGACTGTTTCATTTGGGGGGGGGGGGGGGGGGGGGGCAAAGAGTGGGCGGAGCATATTAGCATATCATTTGCATATATACTTATGCAAATGAATATGCTAATATGGAGGAAGGAAAAAAGAGCTGTGATAGAAAAAAAATCCAGGGAAGATCAATAAAAAATAACACTATAAGCCTGTACTCTATTATGCTGCACAATGAAAACAAATTCCTTACAGGTTTGCTTGCTTTGTTTTGAGTGAATGGCGACAGCTGCGCGGGGGAGTGGAAAAAATGAGATTTACCAAATGATGTCTTCTTCCTTCTCTGGACTCAGGACGCTCAGGCTCAGTCTCTTCACTTCCACTACGGACAAGGGTTGCAGCGGCGAACTAGTCAGTCAGTAAAAGCACCGATAAACAGGTAGGCTCGACTCCATCCTTCACTTCTCTGCCCTCTCAACGTCCCGCCCGCCCGAAAGGAAATGACGTCAGAGGAAGGCGGGACGGGACGCAGAGAGGGCAGAGAAGTGAAGGACGGAGTCGAGCCTGTCTGTTGGTGCTTTTACTGCGACTTCGGGTGAAAATTAAATAAAAGTCATAAGTCGTTTCATTTCGTTTGGGGGGGCACTGCCCCCCCTCGCCCCCCCAGTCTACGCCTATGCCAGGGGCCAATGTCATTTTGAGGTACAACAGTAATCCAAAATGGTGATGACTCAGGTTGGTTGCTGCCATTTTGAACTATTGCCGTACCTTGGCAGGAGGGAAGTGGAGTTCCTGGAACAAGAGGAAAGAATAGGAAGACTGTGTTAAAAAAAAAAATTAAAACCTGGGTAGTGAGGGTAGTGGTAGGACCTAGCAAGGTCAATTTAGAAGCAGTATTTGCATATTTATATCGCATACACTTGAAAATAGCAATTTTAGAAAAGCAGTATTTGCACGTGTATATCTCTGCTCTGCAGAGAGTTGAAGAGGATGTGGTGAGGGCATGGTTGGGTATGGATTGAGAATAAATGAAAAATAGATGCATACTTCCCATTTTACAATAGAAATACATCTATTTTTAAAAGTTTTCCTGTTAGTTTTTCCTGCCCTGAGGCACATACAGTTATCAATTTAAACAAAGGGCTAAAGGACCATTGATTTGATAAACTGCCTTTCTTGATGTAAATCAAAGTATTTTACATTTATCACATACTGTCCCTTGTGGGCTCACATCTAAGCCAGCGTTTTTCAACCAGTGTGCCACGGCTGGTCCGCAGCGGGAGTTGAGGGTCATTTATTGGTATGGCCAGCTTAATTTGTGCTAGAACAGAGTGCACCTTTTTAAAGTGTCCTTCTCTCTAGCGGTCAGTGCCAGCAAACAGTGATTCATACAATGTGCTTGCGCCAACCCCGGAGCCCTCTCTCTGATGTAACTTCCTGCTTCCACATAAGTAGGAACTTATTTCAGAGAGAAGGCTCCAGGATTGTCACGAACAGCCTGTATGAATTGATGCTTGCTGCCGCCGACCTCTGGAGACAAGAAAACATTTAGAAGGTAGATGGGGGGAGGGGTCGGAGACAAGGGAAGATGCCTGGTCGCTGGCTGGAGAGGAAACAGGAGGGAGAGATACTGGACTATTTGTGAGGATGGAGGAGTGGAAGAGAAGGTATATGCTGGACTATATAGTGGGGAGAGAAAGTAAAATGCTGGACCATGTGTGGGTGGGGGGTAGGAGTGGGGTAGAAGGTAAAAAGCAAAACCATTTGTGGAGGTGTGTCTTGACAATTTTAGTAGCGGCCCTACCCCAAGCCCAGCTCAGTCTCTCAGTGGCCCTGTTCATGTGCTGGGGAAGGAGAAAGTCAGCAAGGCAGGATTCCTAGGACTGAGGTAAAATAACCCTGCCTCCTGCTCCCCATCCCAGGCTTTCCCCAGTATCTGTCCTCTATGGAAGTGGGAGGTAGCTGGATAGTGGCTGGGGTATGTACGTGGCATATCTCTCCAACTTCTATACACTCTTTTTTTTCCCTTCCTCTTGTCTTATTCCATTCTCTTGCCTCCTCTTCTTCTCTCCCTCCCCTCCCCCACCTTCCATCTCCTTTTACTCTCCTCCTCCAGGTGCTGTAGCCCAAAACAGGACTTCTTCCTCTCCACCCCAAAAGATGCACCCTCTCCTTGCAAAAGTATCTTGTACAGCTGTTTTTTGCTGATTAATATTTATATTAGTTTTGCTTCAATGCATAATAAGTCCATCATCACATCAGCAAAGGAATTATCCAAGCATCAGAGGAAGGCATTGCTTCATGCTGCCAGCTTCCTTTGCAGTCATCTCATTAGTAAAATGTATCATATTTTTTAGACAGGACTTGTGATGTCTGATGTACTGGGAACATTCTTCATGCTTGATCCACTTATTGCTTACCACTGTTAAGTAATCTTGCCACTTACTAACATATAGGCAGGTCAATAAACATACCATAATGTGTATACCAGCCACATGGTTACATTGCATTTAATTACTGTAACGGAAACAAAAATGTAGTGGAAGCATTATTCTATTCCATTCTAATGGAATCTTATATACTGCCCAATTTTCAAGAAGGATTCATAGTGGTTTACAGTACAAGAAGGTCTCAACAGCTGAGGTAAATTAACATCACAAATGAATAGACAATAAGATGAAAACAAAATCGGTTACATGAGTAAGCAAAGCAGTTAACACAGATCCAAACTATTGATCAAACAGGTAGGTCTTCAAAGTCTTCCTGAAGGTGAAATAGGCAGACAGATGTCTTAGATCTGGTGGCAGAACGTTCCATAGTCTCATCCCAGCAAAGGAGAAGGCGTTCTCGATAATGGTTTTGAGCAAATACCCTTCAGAGAGGGGAAAACCCATTTTCAACGTTCTCAGAAAACAGGAGATGGCACAACAAGCAGTTCTCCTACCCCTCTGAGGTCAGTCCAAGTACAGATTTAAAAATTAAGCAGATTACCTTAAAGTTTATATGCTGACCAATTGTCAACCGGTGAAGATTTCTCATGGGAGATGTCACACTGTCAAAGCAACCCAAGCTGCACACCAACCGAACAACGGTATCTTGCACTATAACGAATTACAATACTCTAGTTGTGGTGACAAAACTGCCTGGGCTAGAGTCCTAAAATCCTCCTATTGGAGACTTATCTTATTGCTCTTAATTGTCTAAATGTATAGAAAAATCTTTTACTAAGGTCATTTATCAAGACATTCAAAACAACAGAATACCAGTTGCTGAAAGGTTTTAGATATTTAGCTTTAGAAAATCTCTACTTTCTCTATATTTTCCCTGCTTGGCTTTAATAGATAAGAGATTAGGAACTGGCTTCAGTCCAGACATGGTCTACAAGCCTTGGACATTTAAAAACCCACCTACCCCAGGGCTATAGTCATCCTAATACATAGCCAATTGTCTTCAATAGTTTTTATTTTTCATAACACAACTACTCTAAATCAAACCCAGTAATCAAAATGACTATTATTCAATGCAATAGCTGTAGTACCTTAACTCTAAGACAGACCATTTGAAGCCTTAGAGCTTGCCCCATCTGTCTTCAGCTCTTCTATGAAGAAAGAGTCGACTAAACTCAGGGAATAATTAGCTGTGCTAAAGGGCCTCTCCCCAGGATGTAATATGAATGGAATGCATCCACATAGAATCAAACAACTGAGGATGAAACTACATCAGAAATTATTTGACTGACAGGTGACAGAGGGTAGCGATAAACAGAATTCCCTCAGATGCAAGAAAAACAAGTACTGGAGTACCTCAGGGGCCAATTCTGTTCAATACCTTTGCAAGTGATATTTATTTAGATTTTGCTCACACCTTTTTCAGTAGTAGCTCAAGGTGAATTACATTTAGGTATGCTGGATATTTCTCTGTCCCAGAAGTGCTCATGATCTGTTTGCACCTGAGGAAATGGAGGATTAAGTGACTTGCCCAAGATCACAAGCAGCAGTAGGGGGATTTGAACCAGCCACCTCTGGATTATAAAACCAGTGCTTTAACCACTAGGCCACTCCTCCACTCCCACTGCCAAAGTGTTAGAAGAAAAAGTTCTTTAACTATTGAGAGATTTCTCCAGTTTTTTTGAAATATAATGTTTTGGATAGGGGACCATCTCTATAGCAAATAGATCCCTCCTTTTTTTTTTTTTTTGCTACAGGGTTTTTTCTCCATTTTGGAGTTTTTTTACTCCTGTTGGTTTCAGAGGTTTCTATGAAACCCGTGATGAGTCCATTAAAGGGGAGACCATCTCTGGACTTGTGAGGTTTCACTTGTTTAAAATTAGATTTCTGGTTAGAGAGTCCGCTACCCAGTTTCTAGTATTTTGCTGCTCTTTAGCTCCAGATTTAATAATATAATGAGAAGAAAAAGTATGCCATTGTGTGGAAAGCACAATGATTAGCAACAAAGTTGGCATCCAGGAGGGAGATACAATATGCGTGATATGCACAAAAAACTTGGGCTAATGCTTGGTGGTTAAGCTTTAATGTGAAGAAATGTAGAGTGATGCATTTGGGATGCAGAAGTCCAAAGGAGCTCTATGCAATAGGATCCAAGAGGCTGACGTGCATGGACCAGGAAAGTGACCTCGGAATAATCATGTCTGATGACCTCAAGGTGGTAAAACAATATGAAAAGAGAATGGCCAAGGCCAGAAGGATGTTTGGCTGCATAAAGAGGGGCATAAACAGTGGAGAAAAAAATTATAATGCCCTGAACAAGTCATTGATGAAGCCCCACTTGGAGTTCTGTATCTAGTTTTGGAGGCTGCATCTTGCCAACGACTAAAAGCTGTTCAGAGGAAAGCAACCAAAATGGTAAGAAATCTGCATTAGAAGACCTATAAGAAGAGACTTGAATAAGAAACCTTCTTTAAACTACTCCCTTATTTTCATACTCCTGTTACTTTATTTTATCTATCTATGGGGTCTTTTTACTAAGGTGCACCGAAAAGTGACCTGCGCTGGTGTAGACGTGTGTATTGGACGCGCACAGGTCCATTTTCAGTGCACCTGCAAAAAAGGCCCCTTTTTGGGGGGCTGAAAATGGACGAGGCAAAATAAAAATTGGCGCACGTCCATTTTGGGCCTGAGACCTTCCTGCCACCCATTGACTTAGTGGTAAGGTCTCGCACGTTAATCGGGCGGTAATCTTCAGCGCGCATACACTGCCGATAACCGCGTGGTGCTGTGCATATCAGATGCACGTAAAAAAAATGGAATTACCGGCCAGGGTTTGCGGTAGCTGGATGGTGGTTCCAATTTGACACATGTTGGATACATGTGGACGCCTACACGCCTTAGTAAAAGAACCCCTATATGTTCCATCTTTGCTTGCACTCTGTGCTGTCTACTAAAATGTTTTATTGTGTATTGTGTTGACATTGTAATGTAGCATATTGTGCCATGCTTTGTATTGTTGTTTGAATATTTTTACTGCTGTAATTGTCTATTGCTTATGTTCAACTTCTTCTTGCTGTACACTGCCTTGAATGAATTCCTTCAAAAAGGAAGTAAATAAATCCTAATAAATAAATAAATATGTATACCCTAGACGAGAGGAAGGACATGGGAAATATGCAATCTACAATTATATACTTGAAACATATTAATAAATAAAAACATCTTTTCAAAGACAGGGAATCTGTAGAACTAGAGGACATGAAATAAAGCTTCAAGGAGATAAACTTAAATACAACATGAGGAAATACTGTTTCACAGAAAGGGTAGAGGAGCCCTGAAATGCTCTTCCACAGGAGGTGGTGAGAACAAAAACAGTGACAAAATTCAAAAAAGGTGTTGGATAAACATAGAGCATCCCTGCATGGCAGAGGATGGAATAAAGTACAGAGCATTTCCATTCAAAGCAAAACTCAAATGACTTTCACACTTTAAAGAAAAAGTCATGGAGGAGGAAACCTGCAGACAGCAACAGTTACAACCCTAAAAACTAAAAGGAGGGAACTGCAGGTACAATTCTAGCCATCTTTCCTGTCAGACTGGAAGGACCATGCTAGTCTTTATCTGCCATCATTTACTATGTTATGTTACTATGTTTTATTTTGCTATAATAAATGTATAATGTGCCACATGTTTTGCAGTGTCTTTCAATTTTCAGTGCGTCTTACATGTTCAGTAACAAGAAAAATCAGTTTCAGATTTTTTTTTCTTTGCTAATATATGTGCACTGGATTCTGTTTTGAAAGTGATTTATTATAAGCCACAGGAAAAGGTGTGGATCAGCAAAGAGAATATCTTCTTGCAGGACTTCAATATGAAACCCTTGGAGAACACCAAGAGGCTGATTCCCACCTCTGTGCCATTCTTTATTTGAGGGTCTTCACAGAGACTCTAGATTAGCACCTGAAAAGCAACATGTGTAAAGTACTACTACTACTACTATTTAGCATTTCTATAGCGCTACAAGGCAAACGCAGCGCTGCACAAACATAGAAGAAAGACAGTCCCTGCTGTTGACTCCCCTTAGCTAACCCTGCCTCTGGGCCTACCTACCTTTCCCAGTGGTAAAAATTTACATGTGTGTGGATCTCCCCCAATTTTCAGATGGCCCATTTGCTATAAATGAATTTTACTTATTTATTTGTGTATTTATTTATTATTTTATTATTTACTATAGAACCATTCAAAATTTAGTAATAACAGTATGCGGTTTACAGGCCAGGACGATAATCTGAACGTAAAACAACACAAAGTCCAATCAAAGAGAAAACCAAATTGTAGGAAGGGAAATGCAGTCGCACAACAATTAAAAAAAAACCCACACAAAAACTGTTGACAATGAAATCAGAATATAAAAGAGTGGGGACAGAGAATAGAAACAGGTTATGCCACTAACTCCAATAGTCAGCAATACCAAGACACAAAAAAAAATGGCCTTATTCACAGAACTGTAAACTGGGTTCAGTGACTAGACAAAACATTGTGGAGGAGTGGCCTAGTGGTTAAAGCACCACTTTTGCAATCCAGAGGTGGCCGGTTCAAATCCCACTGCTGCTCCTTGTGATCTTGGGCAAGTCACTTAACCCTCCATTGCCTCAGATTCAAACTTAGATTATGAGTCCTCCTGGGACAGAGAAATATCCAATGTACCTGAATATAACTCACCTTGAGCTACTACTGAAAAAGGTGTGAGCAAAATCTAAATAAATAAATAAAGTTTTAATTCCAGCCTTAAATTTATAATCTTTCCAACTGTAATATTGAGACAATGAATTCCCAAGATCGGAGCCAGTACAGAGAAGCAGGCATATCTAGTAAAATTTAGAAGTAGGAATAACAAGCAGGTTTGCTTGTGATGGATGTAGAGACAGTGAAATACTGAGGGTGGGGCGGTGGGGGCAGTCCGCCCAGGGTGCACGCAGTCAGGGGGAGCAGGGAGCAGCTGCGTGGCTGTTGGTTCTGCCGGTTTCCTGCTCCCTCTGACATTACTTCCTGTTCTGAGGTAGCACCACCAGAAGGTAAGAGCAATGCACCAGGGAGGTGGAGATGATATGCTGGGGGGGGGGGGGGGGGGGGGTGAGCAGCATCGATCCGCTCCAAGTGGCAGTTGACCTAGGAATACCACTGTGTGGCGATAATACAGATTGACATGGGATCAATAGAGAGTTTAGACAGAGGGGTAGGCTAGAGAGAAAAGTTCAATGGATCAACCTCAATAACTTAAATCAAATTGGTATACTTCTATAACACTGCGCAGAAGTTCTAGGACTGCCCAAGATCCTCCCATGTCCCTCCCATGGTCATGCCGCTTTTTCAGATGTGTGGAAAATTTACGCGGGCAACTTTATAGAATCCCGACTAGAAAGATGTGCATATAAATTCTAAGTTGTTGCCAATTAGCACCAATAATTGATGGTTAGTACCCAATTATGGATGCTAATTGGCTCATTGTTTAATTAAATTTATCATACAAATTCGGCATGTGCCCAAATTTACATGCACAATTTTGAGTGCCATATATAGAATTTGGGGGTTAGTGAATAAATGCAAAGCGGCGTTCATAGGGGAGGAGCATGGGTGAACAGGACTGAGACCAACAACTGCACGCATAACTTACAGAATATTCTAAGTTACTTGCTAAAGTGCCGCATTTAGGACTAGATTCTGTATATGACGCCTGAAAAATCCACACGGTAAAAAAAATACACCTAGGCATATTCTCTTAAGCATGCCTAAATTTTATACACTGGGTTTAAATTTCCGCGTTGTATATGGAATACACCAAGCACCTCTCCACATGACCAAATTTGGTTGCATCCATTTAGGCCATGTTTTACTTGCCATAAATACCGGTACATAGGTTTAGGCACACTGGGCCATATTCTATAACAGTGTGTGTACATTTTGGAACGCCCACAAAATGCCCGTTTCCCGCCCATAACCACGCCCCTTTATTGCTGTGTGCATTAGAATTTAGATGCTGTGTGTTACAGAATACACTTAAGGACCTGTGTGCGTAAATTCTAATTATTGCCAATTAGTGTTCATCATTGCTTGTTAAGTGCTGATATCAACGCCGATAAGCTTGTTAAGCCAATTGAGTTATGTACGTTGTTATAGAATACGCTTGGATTTTGGCACGAAACACTAGGTGTGATACATAAAATCCAGGGATTAGTGCATGCATTTATATCTTCTGTTGACGTGGCTTAAGTGGATGTGAACAGAATCTTGGCGCCCAGATGCTGTTATAGAATTAGCAGTCAGCACGCTGAATCTAGTCACCTTAACTGTGGCACCCAATTACTGATTGCCCCTCCATATGTTTATGTGATGTCAAATATAACTTCTAACAAACTCTTAGACTGCGTAGAAAGTTGGAACTTTATTCAAAGAGGTGCTAAAAAGGAAATTTAATTTTTGTTCTGATCGGTCTTGTTTTGTTTACTGATAGGGATTTGAAGGATGATGATCTTACATCAGATTTTTGATTTTGCCCAAACTAAGGGACAAATTCTAAGGCTGGGTGGGTGTGTGTAAGATCACTAGTTAAATTTTAAGTTTGAGGCTTAAAATTCTCCTACATCTCAACAGTAAAAATTTAGCTACTAATAGGCCTACCATTTTTTTTGCCATATATGGAAGCCTGATCTCTGGCAGTAACACTGTGATATTACTGCTACAGGTCTTGGCAGCCATTTTTTTGGCTGATACACAATTGTTGAGGTGGAAGAAAGTGAACATTGCTGCTGCACCACTAGATTTCAGGGGGTCCAATAAACTCAGGGATTAAATCAGAAGTTGAGAGATGGGTGGCTCTACTGGGAAAGAACGCATTTTCACACCTTGACCCTGGAGGGGTTTGGGTCTTTGAGGGATAGTACCACATGGTGGGTGGTTTCCCACACATGGTAGAGGGGGAGTTGAACATGGAGGGTTGCCATTGGGGAGTTGAAGCGAAGGGCTGCCATCAAGGGGGTTGAGCAGGGGGCCTGCCATTATGGAGAGAGGCTTGATGCCCGGGGCTGTCATCAGAGGGTTTGTACAAGGAGACTGCCAGTGGGGGGGGGGGGGGGGGGGGGGGGGGGGGGAGTTGACACAGAGGTGCTGCCATCATGGAGGAGGGTTTGACTGTCATGGGGTGTTGCAATGATTATTTATAGAGGGAGCAGCAATTTTAGAAAGCTGTATACGTGTGTGGGTGGGGGCAGGGGGGGATTTTACGCTTGTTATCCTCACAAGCAGCTTTTTAAAATTGCTTTTCCCTCAGTTCATGAAGGGATTTACATGAACAGTACTGCATTTATTATAAGAGGCTCAACATTTGGCAGAACCTCTTGTAAAATAGTATGGGAATTCCCTGCATCTTGACTTGGATATGGGAATTCCCTGCCTGTTAATGTAAATATGTTACCATAATCCTCTGATGATTTCTCTAAATGTTTTTACTACATATCTCTTATATCAGGTGCAAGCTGTGAATCCTATTCAGGAAGCATCAAGAAAACTCCCTCAGGCCTGCCTATTTTTTAGCACCGACTAGTAGTATATTTAGCTTTATGTACAACAAGAGTCTGTCACATAATATTCACATTAGCAAAATCATGAGATCAGTGTGGTGAAACACCAGCACACCAGAGAGGACAATTTCAGTGCTTAGTAGCGCAAAGCGATTAAAGCAGGATCACCTACCTCAGAAATCAACTGTTATGTAGCACATTTGACTTTTTCTGACAGAAATTATTCCCATTCCACTTGGTGGGATAAGTAAGGGAGTACTGAAAACGAGACCCAAACATCTGAACCTCCTCTTGCCGTGTTGTCATGGGGTGGTTATGCTGCTCTTCTGCTACTGCAGTGCTATCCAAATGTGTTTTACAATTTAATAAGGGTGGCTGAGCCAGAAAAAAAAAAAAAATTGATAGGCAAGCTGAACCTGGAGTGAGTAAAGCAGCCTAGCTTGGCTCTGAAACAAATGTGAGCTGAGCCAAATCAATTAGCAGAAAAAATAAAAATAGCTCTATTTAAGGAAAAAACCCCGACTTTCCCCAACAGTATTGCATCTCTGATTTTATATTTACTGTTTGTTTCTTTTTCCTTTAGGCTTTACCATCACCTCTCTAGCGCAACCTTAAACTTCCTCCTTTCTTCAGACTTTTATTACTTTCCTGTTTGTCTTTCAAGCCTTCTGTTTCTCTTTTTTTCCCATTTCTCTTTTCTTCAGGTTTAGATTTGCTGCTCCATCCTCTGCAGCAATTCTTGCTCTTACAGGGCCGCCGAGAGACACAGCTGGGCCCGGAGCAGGAATGCTCACCCCCACCTGGGCCACTGTGCGCATGCCCCCCCCCCCTACACACACACATTCGGGCCACCCCCCCACATTCACACCACCATCCTTGCGCCCCCTCACACACACTCTGGGCGCATGTACCCGCACACCCTCTTACTGTTACCGGCTATGTCTCAGTCTGACTGCTCCTCCTCCTCCTCCCTCAATCTGTCACAAGGAGGTTTCATTCAACCTTCTTGGTCCCTTGTCTCCTGCTTCTGTGAGCCGGGTCCTAGCACGCAGGACACAGGAGCAGGCATAGGCGCCCGGTATAAGAGGCTTGGACAGGCTAAGCCTCCCCTGATGTGCTCTGAGAGGTTTAAATTGTTGATTTACCTCCATCCTCACAGCAGGAGCTGCAGTGAAAGCCCTCTAGCCTTGTGTAACCAATTGTAGAAATTGGTTTATGGTTTGTTTATCTTACTGCTGGGACAGCGGGGGGGGGGGGGGGGGGGGGGGGGGGGGGTTGGCTGGGTTGCCAGGGAGATATTTAACGAAGATGACTTCCTGACCTGCACTGAGAACAGATAGCAACAGAATCGGACAACCAGACAACAAAGGTAGAAAAGATCATTTTATTTTCATTATAGTGTTTGGAATATGTCCACTTTGAGAATCAGGTGCTCAACATTAAAGTTTATATATATTTATTTACTTATTTATGGCATTTTATCCCACATTAAACATGAATTGGGGATGATGTGATGATATGATCCTTTGTTTCATATTATTGATGGTCTGCATTTTCCGTATGGGTGGTATATTGGTGTATTAGGTCTGCCCAGTGTAATATTTATGATACAGTAAGGTTCTGAGTGTGTTTTTGCACAAAGTTGTGCATAGTGTTTTGCAGTTGAGCGATTATGGTTAGTATATGCTTTGAGCAACCACTTTATTCTTTGACATATGATACATATCTAATATCTAAATTTAATAAAAGGTATTAATTGTGACTTTTATTTTTTATTTATTTATTTTTTTCTGTGTGTTATCAGACAATTATGGATTGAAGCTCCACCCCTGGCCCCACCCCTAACCCCGCCCCCTTTAGCCTCCCTAAACAGTTGGGCCACCAACCGCCTATGGGAGCAGGAAAGAGACAGAGCTGGAAGCAGGAGGCAGGCTAGGCAGGCATTGGAAAGAAGCCTTGCCAGGCTCCCCCTTGGAGGCCCTCTCATCAATCAAACCTTTCACTGTCTTCTCTCCCTTCAACCCCCCAACTAATCCCTTTCTACAGCTCAGTCTGTGTCACTAAAAAGATATGAGATGTGTAACCTTCCCCTCCACTTCCTTCACCTCTCTTTTGTTTCCCCTTGCCTCTTCAAAAATGTCATTTTGTTTAGTTTTTCCATGTTGCTTGTGAAACTTTTCACGTTATTATGGGTTTTTTTTGTTTGTTTTTGGGACATTGTCACCAATAGTGCACCCTATTGCTCAAATAATGTGCACCATTGCTCGATAGTGCATCTATGGATAGCATGCATTGTTGAGCAACACTGTACACTATTGTGCAATAGTACACATTATTAATGACTAGACAGGAATCTAAATTTCAGGTTTTTATCTGTCATTTCAGGTTAAAAACAACATGGAAAGATCATTTCCATTTCTATGTTGTTTCAAACAAATGTACACCCCTACTATCTTCTCTAACCCTTTATTTCCCATTCTTCATCTCAAAAGTAGCTTCCTTAGCTTTTAATCTAGTCATACTTCTATCATCTCCCATTCATTTATCCTTCAACCCTTTATGATTGCTTTTTTCTACCCGTTTCAAAGGCACCCTTAACTGCCTCCCATTTTACCATTTATATTCTGCTCCTCTATTTTCTCATGACTACCTCCTCCTTTTCATCTATCCTCTTCCACTGCCTTTTAACTATCTATACAATTTAACGCGCACTACTTGGTGGGCTATATATTGTGACAAGGCAAGCCCCAGAGACTCCCCAGTGAGAAAGTTGAGCCCAGAACTACGGGTCTCAGAATTCCTTGCAAGAATGCGTGAGGAGAGTAGTCCTAAAAAGATGGAATGGATTCCCAGTCCCAGCAGGGGGAGCAATGGCTCGAGGCAGGGTGAGCCTGTTACTCCCTTTCCCACTAGACGGCGAGGGAAAGATGAAGCTCAGTTTCCCTGGCTTCGCCATCAGTGTATATAATTCCCCCCAGCTGTTAGAAGGAGAGAACAGATTTCCTGGAGGCTCTCAGTCACCAGGGAGAAGGAGATTCCATGGAGTATGTGGAGGAAGGAAGTAGTCTGCCACTAGAGCTGCCCAAGGGAGAGAAGCCAGCTACCATGGAGTGGGAGAATTCAAAGGTTGCCCTGCCTAGCACTTGAAGGCAGTGGAGGAGGCCACACCGGGCGTGGTGCTGAGAGGTGGGAGAAACTGCCATTGCTGCTTCTGACAGGGTTCCCTCTGTGCTGTGTAAAAAAAAGCAGGTGATTTAGGGTATTGATTTGAGGTGCAAAGACTGTCAATGAAGAGTTTTTCTGAACTATGGTGCCCTAAGGGAAGTGGACAGACTCTTGCTGAACCCTTCTGAAGGAGAGGGGGGGGGGAAGGGAAACTAAGGCCTAGTAGAGGGCCTGAACTCGGGAGGAGCTGAACCTTTGCGGAGGGATTTGGGACCTGGACTGTACCTTTTTCTTTTGAAGATTATCTTATGAGGACTGTACCTTTTTCTATTGAGGTTTATCTCATGAGGACTGTACCTTTTGTTTTGAGGAATATGTTATGATTTTTGGTATGAAATTGCCTTGACAATAAAATACTTTGGACCTGAGTCCCAGTATCAGCAGTATTCTGTCCTGGAACCCTGGAAGCCTGCAGGCTTGCCTGCTCCACCCAAGAGGAGGAAGCGGACCCCCATTACAATATAAAATCCAGGGGTAAGTGTGAATTTCACAGCAGAAATTGTGCACACGTGCCTTTACAGAATACTTGCATAAGTGCACCATAGCGCAACTAACTGTAGATGCGATCACCAACTTTAGCTCAAAGGCTGGTGTAAATGCTCACACCTAACTGCAGGCATTTAGGCATGGAAGTGCTAGGATTCTATAACCCACAGGTGTAAGTACTAGACATGTCCCTGACCCATCCATGGCCCCTCCTGGGTCCATGCCCTTTGCAGTTACATACCATGAATGTTGTGCATGCAATTGGCCAAATCCTAACTAAAAGCAGTTATGCACGTAAATGCTAATTAGTGTCAATCAGTACCAATTAACACCAATTATAGCCCTAGTAATAAACACCAATTAGGGAAAAGGGAAGGGAAATGGGACTTGATATACTGCCCTTCTGAGTTTTTTGCAACTACATTCAAAGTGGTTTACACATATTCAGGTACTTATTTTGTACCAGGGGCAATGGAGGGTTAAGTGACTTGTCCAGGGTCACAATGAGCAGCAGTGGGAATTGAACTCAGTTCCCCAGGATCAAAGTCCACTGCACTAACCACTAGGCTACTCCTCCATCAGCTACATAATTATTATAGCAATTTACTGGCACTATTCTATAACTTGTGTGTCCAGCTTTTGTGCACTTAGGGGGAGATTCTATATACAGCGCCTGAAAAATCTGTGTGGAGCTGGAAGGTACACCTAATTTTTATAGAATAAGTTCTACGTGGTATATAGAATACACTCAGTGGCTCACCACACAACTAAATTTAGTCGCACCCATTTAGGCCACATTTTCCTTGGCATAAATCCTGATGCGTAAATTAAGTGCAGAGCGAGTGTATTCTATAACAATGTGTATAGATTGTAGAAATGCCCACAGCCCTTTTCAACTATACAACTTAGAATTTAGGCACACCACATTATAGAATAGACTTAGCGAGTTTTGTGTGTAAATCTCAATTAATGCCAATCAGTGCTGATAATTGTTTGTTAACACCCAATTAACAGCACTGATTAGCTAGTTAACCAATTAAGTTATACACATTTTTATAGAATACTCAATTTCCATGCAGAATTTCAGGTGCAATATATAGAATTCTTGGGATAGCGTAAAATTGTGCATACAGTATTATATAATTAGAGGGATAATGTGCACTCTTTCTAAATAGTCCTGTTTTTCTTGAAATGTCATGTATTTTCTGTTCGTTTTCATTTGGTAATGACATGCAATAACATAAGATAAGTTGTAGTCTTTTCCTGTGATGTTGCAAACAATAGCCCATCTGTACATTCATAGGTTCTTTCCAATTCTGTCCTTTAGCAAACAGTGGTAATTACCCAAATCACTTTCCTTTTTATATAACCTTCATCATAATCGGAGAAAGAAGCAAACAATGTCTTAGGAGGAAAAGGCCTCTGTATGATGGTGGTCTCAATTTTGTATTTTAAGATTCACAGAACCACAATCTCCATTGGCTACAAAAAACCTCCAGCATTTATGCTTTAACTAGTAAAAAAGGCTCGTTTCTGACACAAATGAAACGGGCGCTAGCAAGGTTTTCCTCGGAGTGTGCATGTTTGGGAGAGTGTATGTGAGAGTGACTGTGTGAGAGACAGAGTGAAAGTGTGAGTGTGTGTATGTGAGAGAGAGAGTGAGTCTGGGTGTGAGTATGTTTGTGAGAGAGTGTGTGTGTGAGAATGAGAGTGTGTGTGAGATACAGATTCTCTGTGAGAGTGAGTGTGTGAGACCAAGCGAGTGTGTGAGTGACTGTGTGGCACATAGAGAGTGAATGTGATACAGTGTGAGACAGAGTGTGTGAGAGTGAGAGTCAGAAAGACATTGTATATGAGAGAGAGAGTGTGAGCCCTGCCCTCCCAATCCATGCCCATCTGTCCCCTGCCCCCTCCATTCATCCTTTTCCAGCAATTCCCTTCTCTCCCTGAGCCATGCCCTCCCAATCCATGCCCATCCATGCTCCTCTGTCACCTGCCCCCTCCATTCATCCCTATCCAGCAATTCCTCTCTTTCCTTGAGCCCTGCCCTGCATTCCATATCCATCCATGCCCATCTGTCCCCTCCATTCATCCCTATCCAGCAATTTCCCTCTCTCCCTGAGCCCTGCCCTCCCAATCCATGCCCATCCATGCTCCTCTGTCCCCTGCCCCCGCCATTCATACCTTTTCAGCAATTCCCCTCTCTCCCTGAGCCCTGCCCTGCAATCCATATCCATCCATGCTCCTCTGTCCCCTGCCCCCTCCATTCATCCTTTTCCAGCAATTCCCCTCTCTCCCTTCCATGACCCCCCTCGCATCCATGCTCCTCTCTCTCCCATGTCCCAGCCTGGCCCGCCATCTTCTGCCCCCCTTCGCATCCATGCCCCCCCCTTCGCATCCATGCTGTTGTTTCTCCCTTGCCCTCCCGCTCCCATTGTTCAACTTTACTGCCCACCCTCTTCTCTCCCCCCAACATTCCTTTTTTTTTTTTCTTTTTTAATTTACCTCCGTGGCGGTTCCGGCAGCGCAGCGTCAGGGAAGGAGGCGGCGCTCCCAATGTCTCTAGCCTTCCCTTCGCTGTGTTTCGCCTTCTTCTGACGTCAGAAGAAGGCGGAACACAGCGAAGGAAAGGCTAGAGACGTCGGAAGCGCCGACTCCTTCCCTGACGCTACGCTGCCTGAACCGCCACCACAGTTTGGTTTTTTTTTTTCCGCCCTCGACGTCATGACGTTTGACGCAAGGGCGGGGCAGAGACGACTGGCTGGCTGGCTGGCTTCACACCATGAATCCACGAACCCTACAGCCAGGGAGTGTTTGAGTGACTTCAGAACATTGTCTTCAGAACGTTTACGGTGCGTTTTATTAGATTCTTTTTTTTTTTTTACTTCTTTTCTATTTCTTCTTCTTTTTTTTTTTTAATATTAAAGAGCCGTATAGGGACTAACAAACCAGCGATGAAGAAGAACGCTGAGTTGAATTGAAGTACGGCATGATATATTTCTTGAAAGAACCAGCGACGAAGAAGAACTCCGAGTTAAATTGTAATGTTCCTTGAAAAAACCTGAACAAAAGAGACGAGCGAAACAGGACCCCCGTCAGAGATGGACCTGAAAGATAAGTGCTATACGGCTCTTTTTATATAACAAAAACTGTGCACTTTTTCTAGCGAAAAAGGTGCCAGTACTCAAATGCTAGGCCACCCTTCAGGGATGGGGTGTGATCACTGAGGGACCCACCCCACAATAGCCAGGCCCCCTGCAACCAGTCACTGAATCTATGACAAGGCAGAATTGGTGTGTAGACCCTGAGCTCTTTCATTAAAACTTGGGGTCCATGGGTCAATTTTAGTACACAATGGAAAAGGTGCCGGTACTCAGTACCCCCTCAAAAAAAGCCCTGAACAAAAAAACCCAAAAAAGAATAAATAGAAAAGAAGAAGTAAAAAAAAAAAGGAGAATTAAAACATAAATACTAGAGGTTTTTGTAGCCTATGTAGATTGTGGTTCTGTCAGTCCTAAAATACAAACTTGATACCACAAACGTGCAGAGGCCTTTTCCTCCTAAGACAATGTTTGCTTCTTTCTCCGATCATGATGAAGGTTATATAAAAAGGAAAGTGATTTGGGTTTCCATAGTGTAATTACCATGTTTGTGACAGAGAAAGTGATTCTTTTGTATGAGTGGTAAGTTCTGTAAGATAAAAGTGATCTTTAGAAAACAGTGCCCATAACGAGTGCTGTTGGAATATCTTCCCCTACTGTTGAAACATAATTAATCTAAGTACTATTAATAAAGAAGGCCCTTTCAATATAAAAGTACTGTAATAATGCTAGATCAATAACCCACACTGGGAGGAGGGGCATGGGGTAATTTAATTTTGTTTTGATAGATAAGAAATCTATGTATTCCTTGGTATTTATATACTACTGCAGTTCCAACAGGGATCTGATTAAAAGGAGTTTCTATATTCCTGCACATTAAAAGAAGACCAGGCGAAATAATGGTGTTATTTCGGTTTTGTAGCTAGAATCTATATCAAAGGAGTAGCTTCATAGCCACAGCACCTTTCAAGTCAGTCAGGGGCAGATAACTGACATTTATAAGTTAAAAATGTATTTATTTTGTCTCCTTTTCAATATGACAGATGAATGCCCATGATACTTTTCATGAAAATCAAGAAAGCAAAGCAAACAGGCAAGAGGAATTTTTGTTGTTGATTTTTTTTTAAAGATCAGATGAGTTGCATGATTTCTTGTTTCTAAAACAAAGCATTGACTTGAAGAAAATGTAGCATTAAGTACTGAGAGAAAAATAATACGATCTTGTTTGGAATGAAGCATGCTGCATACTATGATAGTTTTTGTGCTGAATGAGGCAACCTTCCCTGCCACTCATGTGTTAGAGAGTTGCATGGGGACAGAAATTTCACTCATCCCTGCCCGACCCCAATAGAATCTAACACATATCCACCCGTACTCGCAAAAATCCATTCCATCCCCATAATTAATCTCTTCCATCCCCACCTGTATCCACAGGTACTTCCTTCAGTACCCCACCCAAACTTTCCTCTACTCTGTTTCCTCCGGACCCCAAAAGCCTCCCGCCTGCTTCCTCGACATAATTCCGCAGTTTTTCACATAGTATTCACAATTCAATCAAGTGTTCCAAGCCTCAGTCTGGTGTTCCAGCTGCTTCTCTGAGCATTCCAAGCATCATTCTGGTGCTCCAATAGCCTCTCTCAGTGTGTTCCAAGCCTCAATTTTGACTACAATCCTGCGGGAAACATGCAACAACTTCTTCCATCCCCAAGGGAATCCCACAGCAACTTCTTTCATCTCTATGAGAATAGTTTCCCATGTTCCCTATTCCCGTGAAGTTCTCTATTATAGAAAACTAGAAATCTTCCAAAGAATGAGCAAGTCAAAAGAGAAGAGCCTAAGAACATAAACACATAAGAATTGTCATAGTGGGTTAGACCAAGTGTTCATCTAGCCCAGTATCCTGTTTCCAATAGTGGTCAGTCCAGATTACAAATACCTGGCAGAATCGCAGAAAGTACCAAGACCCTATGCTGCTTAACTCTAGAGATAAGCAGTGGCTTTCCCCAGGTATACCTCAATCAGTGCATTTTATCTAGCGAAAAAGTGCCGGTACTCAAATGCTGGACCACCCTTCAGGAGTGGGGTGAACACTGAGCCACCCCACAATAGCCAGGCCCCCTGCAACCAGTCACAGAATCTATGACAAGGCAAAATTGTTGTGTAGAGCCTGAGCTCTTTCATTAAAACTTGGGGATCATGGGTCAATTTTAGCAGACAATGGAAAAGGTGCCAGTACTCAGTACCCCCTCAAAAAAAGCCCTGACCTTAATAAGTGTATGGACTTTTCCTTCTGGAATTTGTGCAAACCTTTTTAAAGCCTAGCTACGTTAACCACCTTTGCCACTTGCAGCAGCAAAGAATTCCAGAGCCTAACTATACTTTGAGTGAAATATTTTCTTCTGTTTTAAATGTGCTACTATCTACCTTCATGGACTTATTCTTTGATAAAGAACAGTGGAGTGGAGTGAAATGGAGTAGCCTAGTGGTTAGAGCATCAGTCTTGACATCCAGAGGTGGCTGGCTTAAATAAATCCATCACTGCTCCTTGTGATCTTGTGCAAGTCTCTTAACCCTCCATTGCCTCAGGTACAAAATTAGATTGTGAGCCCTCCAGGTACAGGGAAATTACCCAGTGTACCTGAATGTAACTCACCTTGAGCTACTACTGAAAAAGGTGTGAGCAAAATGCAAATAAATAAAATCACAAATCTTAAGTTAGCACAGCTCTGTTGTATTCATAATATTCAAGCTGATTTTAGAAAGTTTACACACGTTCAGCTATGTATAAGCAGCAATTCTAAACAAAGCACTATCAGCATTCATGAGTTTAAAGTAGGTGTTCTGGGTATGGTTTGAGCAAATTCTAATTTATATATACACTAGTGAAAAAAGGCCCATTTCTGAGAAATGAAACGGGCGCTAGCAAGGTTTTCCTCGGAGTGTGTATGTTTGAGAGAGTGTGTGTGAGATTGACTGTGTGAGAGAGAGGGAATGTGCGAGAGAGAGTGTGTGTGTGTGTGTGTGTGTGACAGAGAGAGTGTGACTGGGTGCGAGTGTGTCTGTGACAGTGATAGTGTATGTATGAGAATCAACGTGTGTGCCAGGGGCCCATCACTCCCTCCTCCCTCCCAGTTCCAGGGTCTCCCTCCCACCTCCCTGTGCACCCCATCTGACCTTGTTAATCACCCAGGACAAGACTCTGGGAGGAGTTAATTGCTTTACTCCAGCTGACCTTGTTAATCACCCAGGGCAACCACTCCAGGTGCCTGAGAAAACAACTGTGGCAGGAGTTAATTGCTTTACTTGCAACTCTCTTTTCCTTTGTGTACTTGCTAAACCGGATATCTATGCCACCTCAAGTTTCTGGCTGGAGGCTTCAATTAGAACGTTGGAGGTGCCTTTTATATAGAGAGATTTCCTATTTGCAATGAAATGCATGAATACTCTAAAAATTTCCCTGTCAACATATCCGTCTGCTCCAAGACACACATAACTGTCACCTAACTACTCATTTGGACCTGGGCTTTGGTGGAAGTAGCTGTGCTTATCTCTCTGGTATTCAAAATCACCTCAAAATGCAAAACCATTGAGTTCTGGAACTTGGCTCCTTAGTTAGCCCCTTAGGAATGCAGTTTTGCAAAATCCACTTACCCATACACAGTGCTTTATTTTCTAGGAAGAAAGGTGCCAGTACTCATACAGAGCTGACCTTAGGGAGCAGGATCACTATCTATGGCTCCACCCCACAGTAGCCACACCCTCACTGTAACCACACCCACTGTTACCATCACAGAGCATAGAAAAGGACTATACACTATGCTAAATTAAAACTTTGCAAATGCTGGATAAATTCAGACAAAATATGTTGCAGTTATACCATGTAGCCTGGAAAATAAAGATCCCTTGACCCTGTACATTGAACCATCAAGGTGATAAATGTAAACACACATTCAGCATTCACAGTAATAGGTACAGAGCAAACGAGGACAATTTCCCCTAGAGCTCGCAATACAAAACAAACACCTGATTCTGGTGTCATCTCAGCAACAGCAACATAAACCCTCTCCACCACCAGGAATCTTATGAAGTAGTACAGAACCCTACAAAAGTCTATAGAATGAATCTACCATTCCATAATGGCACAGACTTCCAAACCTCTCACACAGACCTACCAAGGAAAAAGTAGAACATTAATGAATCTATTAGGAAAACTGAACCAGTCAAATTAATAGAGATCTCCACTCAAGTCCTGGCCTTAGTCACACAGGTAGACCCTCTTCAAATACAGGATAAGTGACCAAAAACTTAAAGTACTAATCTAGACAACACAAATTAACCTGATTAATCTTAAACCTCAAGAAGCCAGGCTCTGCATACAGTGCAACAGCAGAAAAATAGCAAGAGATGTATTTATAAAGACAGCAGATGCAAAATCTCAAAACTGACATATTCCAATCACTAAACTGAAAAATAAAACAATTTTTTTCTACCTTTCTTGTCTGGTGATTTTATTTTTTTCTACTCATTTTGGTCCCAGTCTTTGGTTCTGCTTTCCTCTGTCTGTCCTTAAACTCTGTTTCCAGGGACTCTTGTCCATTTGTCATTTCTTTATATCATAGTAACATAGTAAATGATGGCAGATAAAGACCTGTATGGTCCATCCAGTCTGCCCAACAAGATAAACTCGTTTTACATGGTATGTGATACTCTCATGTGTGTTCTTCATTTCCGCCCTATGTCCACCTCTAACACTAATCTTTCATCTTCAGGTTTCTTCCATTTTTCTGCATCCTTCTCAAATCTACTTTCCCAATCTCTTCCTATTCCCACCATCCATGCCCAGCATCTGCCCCCACTCTCTTCCCTCCATTCATCCATATACAGCATTTCCCCTCTCTTCCCTTCTCCCCTCTAGCCAGGTACAGTATTTCACATTCTTCCCTTCTTCTCTCCTCCACCCATGTACAGCATTTTCCCTCTCTTCCCTTCCCCTTCCCTCCATCCATGTGAGGCATTTTCCCACTTTCCCCTTCCCTCCATTGATGTGCATTTCTCCTCTCTTCCCACCCCTCCTTTTCCCCTCCATCCATGTGTTTCCCTTCATCTCCATCTTTTGCAGCCTCCCCCCTGTCTATTTCCTTTCTCTCCCCTCCATTCATGTAGAGAATTTCCCCTCCCCTCACCTCCATCAATGTGCAGCCTTTCCCCATCTCTTCTCTTCCCTCCCCTCCATTCAAGTACAACCTTTCTCTGTCTCTTCCTTTTCTCTCCCCTCCATTTAAGTACAGCATTTCCCCTCTTTTACCTCTCCCTTCATCTCCATCCATGCATAGCCTTTCCCTCCCTTCCCTTCTCCTAACTCCATCCATGTGCAGCATTTCTCCTCCTCCTTGCCCCTATCCTCCATCCATGTACAGAATTTCCCATCTCTATTCCTGTCCTCCTTTCTCCCTTCCAAGAACAGCATTTCCCCCTCTTCTGCTTCATGTTCACAGTCCCCCTGCCCATCATTCCCTCCTCTACCTGTCTAGCATCTCTTCCTCACTCCTCCACCCTGCCAACAATAACTGTTCCCATCCCTCTCAGTCCATTTCTCTTTCTCACTACTGCTGCCACAGAAGTAAAACTAAAAAATCAGTGTGGGACCTCTTACTGCCTATACCTGCACTCAGTGTCTGCTGGTCCCACCCATTACACATACTTCCTGTGTAGATGGGGGCTAGATCTGCTACACTGAATATGGGTATAGGCTGCAAAATGTCCTATGCATTTTTTCACTTTTACTGTATATTTTCCGTGACAGCAGTGAGAAAAGGGGAATTAGAAAAGGCAGTTGGAAAAATGCCCTATCCATACAAAGCCTCTAGTGATACCACTCATTAGTTGAATGAGGTTTTTGAAAAAACACTGCCAAATAGACATATTTTACCTGTGGCCTTATTTCTATTCCACAAAAGTGGTTTAGTGGATGTGATCTAAAATATACTGTAAATGTCACTCCTATGAATTTGTTGCCGGAGAATGTGGTAAAGGTGGTTAGCTTAGCAGAGTTTAAGAAAAGTTTGGACGGCTTCCTAAAGGAAAAGTCCATAGACCATTATTAAATTGGACTTGGGGAAAATCCACTATTTCTGGGATAAGCAGTATAAAATGTTTAGTACTTTTTGGGATCTTGCCAGGTATTTGTGACCTGGATTGGCCACTGTTGGAAACAGGATGCTGGGCTTGATGGACCTTTGGCCTGTCCCAGTATGGCAATACTTATGATGTCCCTTTTGCAGCCTACTGTAGATGATCTATGCAAAACTGGGCTTCACACATGGTATTTAAAAGACATGCTTCTTGCTCATATATGTCAATACCTTTCAAGATAAACAAGCACTATTGATTTCTGAAGCAACGGCAACCTCTGTCTCAAAGAGCATTGGTGCTCCTCTGAGCTACTGAATTAAGATCGGACAAAGAAACATGGACACCTAAATATCCATCATTCCATCCCCGTGTACGGAAACATTTCAAGTGCAGAATGATCAGGACATAGTGGGGAGACAGTAGAGAGGTGCACATTTAGAAGGGCACTAATTTGCACAGCAAGACTTAAACAGTTGTTCTTGTTAGTAATGATACATTTCTTTGGATGGGAGGTGTTGTTTTGCATGTTAAAGCATGCCTCTCTCCAGTTAAGGATCCACATTTCCCTTACAAGTCAGGAAGAAAGGAGAACCAATTTGGAATTTATTTACAGTGATTTGTCCTTTCAGAACAAATAAGGCAATTAGGAAATGATAGCACTAAATTAGAAGCCTGTAACATGCTAACTGTGTTCATTGTTTATAATAGGGTTGTATTTATTACAGCACAGCACCATTTCTAGTGTTTGGTTCAAAACTGTGCATTAGGCTGGGTTAGTCTGCATTAACGCTAACAGAGACTGAACACTGAAATTATGGAAGGAAGCTGAATAGTAGTCAGATGCATGCTAAGCAACTCATTATTAACACAGGTCTGCACAAGCTACATCATAAAGTTCAATTGGTATTAACTCGCTAGCAGACAATATGATAAGTAATTTTGTTAAATTTTTGTCTTTGCCTCAGGAGGCTAGTGAGCCAACTCATATGATCAACACTGGTATCCCCCAAACTCCAGAAAAAAAGAAAAAAAAAGGCCCAACTATGCACCCCTCAGACAGGATATAAGGCCAGACTGCCCCATATCAGGAATAAAGAGGCCTCTGAGATCTGATCCTAGCTTCTCCCTACTCGAGAATCACAAACCAGAAGGCAACTATGGACGATGTAAACTGGATATTGTGATCATCAGGCCTTAGTAAAATTGGAATCTGACTGTCTAAAAGTACAGTGCTGAGAAAAATTCTGTGAGCTCCCTAGGAAGGCCTATATTTTAGCACAATTTATACCCAAAACAAAATTAGATCGAAAGTTAAACACAGGCAAAAAATAATATATTTCAATTCATAAAAAAAAAAAAAAAATCTAAAGTAAGTATTCTTGAGTGGAAAACTCTTCCTTCAGTAACTGGTGGCATCTTCTTGAGTAGCAACATTTGGGAGACAATTCAATAACAGGGCTCAACAATTTAGTTGTTCAAATGACACTTTAATCAGGGCAACAATACTGTGCTTTTCTAAGGGTGGCACTTTTGAATGGTCTTGTTACCTATTTTTTCTGATTAAAGTCGTTTAAATAGTGCCGAAAAACTTGGTGTCATTTATAGAATACGCTTAGGACCAGATTCTATATATGGCGCCATAAAAATTGGCACCGAAAAATAATACACCTAGGTCTATTCTATAAACTACACCTAAAGTTACGCATGGTTTATAGAATATGCCTAGCACCTGTCCACGCAACTAAATTTAGTTGCAGGTATTTACGCCAAGTAAATACTGGCAACTAAGTTAGACATGGAGTGGGTGTATTCTGTTTCAGTGCATATAGATTTTAAAACCATCCATGACCCGCCCTTCCACGCCCCCTTTTTGGTTCCACGGCTTAGAATTTACACGTAGAACGTTACAGAATATGCTTAGCCAGTTCTGCAAATAAATTCTAATTAATGCCAATTAGTGTCAATAATTGCCTGTGAAGTGGCAATTATTGGTGCAGATTGGCTTGTTAAGATAATTAAGTTGCCCCCGGAAATCAGAATATGATCTGAGTTGTGTACACAACTTCGGTTGCACTATATAAAACCAGGGGTTAGTGCCTAACTTTAGTAAACTCTGGTGTAAATCCTCGCATCAAAATTAGGCATGGATCCCCCTTATTCTGCAACAGTGTGTATAAATTCTAGGAACGTCCCTGACCTGCTCATGACCCTCCCATGACCGCACCCCCTTTTCAGAACCGCATGTAAAATTTACAAGCGCAAATTTCAATTAAGGCCAGTTAGTGCTGATAATTGATTTAGCACCTGATTATCAGTGCTAATTGGCTCATTATTCAATTAAATCGTGTGTGCAAATTGGATGTGCATCTAAATTTGCACGCACAGTTTTAAGCGCCATTATAAATTTGGGTGTTTATGTCTCATTTTTTAACTTGCTGGTACTATGCCCAAGATGCAGCCTTTGAGTGAAACATGGCAATGTCAGGTTATGATTTGTAATTCACTCCCCCTCCACCCCCGTGCTATAGTTCATGCAATAAATCTTGTAAATATTTTATAAAATTACTATGTTGAACTATTGATCAGCTGTGCTTTGGCTTTTGCAGATTTTACCCTCTCTTGTTGTTCTATTCTCTCCAATAAACAAAAAAGTGAAGACAGGTTGAAGAGGAAATCAGGAAGTCTTTAATAAAAGCTTAAAGACGACCCGACACGGCCATGTTTCGGCAGCAAAGCCTGCATCGGGGTCAAATAAATCTCTTGTGTTGTGGCTGGTGGATAAACCAAGAGAAATATGGCTATATGAGTTCCTTGAGTTGAAAAAAACAAAAAACTCAGCTATAGGGTGCCATGCCGGCAATACACTATTGATGCCATTGACGAGTATTGCCAGCATGGCGCTCTACAGCTGAGCTTTTTGTTTTTTCAACTCAAGGAAGTCATAGAACCATATTTCTCTTGGGTTATCCACCAGCCACAACACAAGAGATTTATTTGACCCCTGATGCAGGCTTTGCTGCCGAAACACGCCGTGTCGGGTCGTCGTCAAGCTATTATTAAAGACTTCCTGATTTCCTCTTCAACCTGTCTTCACTTTTTTGTTTATTGCTTTTGTTGTACATGAGGATTCCCCTCCTCCCTTTTCGTTGCTCTGTTCTCTCCAACACGTACTTACACAATTGCATGCTTGTTTTGTCCTTCATGAATTCTCAGCTTTCATCACTCTCCACTCCTCAGGCCTGACTCCCAGCAGTTCAGCTGTAGCTGCAATAGGGTAATTGAGCAGCATCATGTGCTCTTTTCCCCCTCCCCAGCAGCGTCCTCTTCTCTATCTCTCCCTACCCAGAAGCATTCTCCCTAAGAACATCACTCTTCTTGCCTCCTCTCCCTCCAACAGCATTCTCTCTCTCTCCCTACCCCCAGCACCAATTAACAGCTTTTCCACTCTCTCTCTTCCTCCCCTCTCTAGGGCATCCTTCCTCCCCTTCCCAGCAGCATCCTCTTCTCTCTCCCCTCCATCTCTCCATCTCCTCTCCAGTAACATCTTCTTCTTGCTTTCCCCCACCTCCTTCCAAACATCATGTCCCTCCACCTTTCCTCCCCTTCTCTCTCTCTGCTTTCCCCAACAGCATTGCCCCGCTCTCATTTGCTCTGTTCCTCTCCAGAGATGCAAATTCTCTCCTCAGCAGCATGCTTAACATTTTTCTGTCTCCCTTTTTAACTCTTCTCCAATCTTTAGACCTTATAGCATTCGTCTGCACAGACGATATACAGGTTCACTGTACTTTAGATCCATCATATCCCCTTCAAATACTAGACATAAACAAAAGATTGTCACAGATAACAGATTGGCTCAAGATCAATAGACTTGTTCTTAAGTCCAATAAATCGAAGACCCTTCTTTTTGCCAACTCTTCAGATAAAACACAACACCCATCCTCCTCTGCTCTATCCCAGTCCTGTTGGTTAGTACAGTTATTGTTGACAGTTCTCTAAATTTCACCACTCAGATCTCCTCAGTTGTAAAACTTTCTTTTTTCAAACGCCATACGATTTTCTCTGTACGTTCCTTACTTCACCCATCCACACTAAATATTCTTATTCACTCACTAGTTATCAGTCAACTCAATTGCTGCAACGACCTGTATAAAGAAATTAAGGCTAAAGATGTAAAACGTCTCCAGCTGATACAAAACACTGCTATAAAACTAATTACAGGCCATAAAAAATATGATCACGTAACACAACTTCTGAAAGCAGCACACTGGCTGCCGGTCTCGCATTGCATAACCTATAAGATCCTACTACTCGTCTACAAGATCCACAGCTCTGGCGAACCTTTATTTCTATCGCAAATTCTGGTCCCCTACTGTCCAACCAGATCGCTTTTTTCATCCCAACAATATTATTTAATTGTTCCCTCCTTCCATGAAATTGCTTTTGACCCCACCAAACATTCATTTTTTTCTATACAAGGTCCTGAATTATGGAATGCGCTACCTCAACATCTCAAACCTACATCATCTCTACTTCAGTTCAAGAAGGATTTGAAAACTTTCCTTTATACTAACATTTATGCTTGATGGCGCCGTGCATGCTCTCGTTTCAATGAAACTGAGCATGCTCACAAACTCAGTTTCATTAAAATGAGCATGCAGGGTGCGCTGAAAACAGGAGAGGCAATACGAGACCAGCGCGGGGCAGGCCAACACTTCAGCTGGTGGGGGTTTGCTGGGTTTTGGACTTTAGAGTACTATAAAAATAAAGGTTGTAAAGAATTATAGATCAGAAAATTTAATCATATGTTGGATTTGATGTTATACAAAGGTGGAGATGAATGTTTATGTTAATCTGTTCCACTGCACTGTCCCTTTAAATTCAGTGCATGTTGGACTGGAAGGGAGTGAGCAGTGATGGCAATGTGAGCAAGGAGAGCTTTGTTCCTCTGAAGCCCCTGAAGTTTTTTTTTACAAAACATAGAGCTTGAGTGCAACAGGAATGCAATAAGGTTTTGAAGATATTGAAAAAGGTATTATTTTTGACATTCATGTGCATTCCAAAAAAATTATTAATGTTTACATGAGAGTACTAAAAAATAATTAAAAAAAAAAATTATTTGGATTGTTGGGGTTCTGATGATTTAATCTTTGTGGCATGGCTCATGACTGCTCTTAGCAGATAATATTTTCTGAAGCTCCCTAGTTATCAATTATGTAAATGTTTTGTAGTTGTTACAAGCTCTCAACTAAAAGAATAAGTTGTTGTGGTATTAACGATCCTCAAATGTTGAAAATGTCTCCACGCCTGAGATTTTTTAAATTGAATCCCCTCTCTGCATCCTTGGGGGCTGCTCCTGCTGGAAGTGGACTGATGCTGGACTGGAGGGTGAAAGGTCATGGCTCTCACATCCTCCCTGTCTCCTTCGGCTCGTAACCTTGGAGACATCTTTGATTCCTCTCTCTCCTTCTCTGCCCATATTCAACAGATCGCCAAAACCTGTCACTTCTTTATCTACAATATTAGCAAAATTTACCCCTTCCTTTCTGAATATGCTGCCAGAACCCTTATCCACACCCTTGTCGCCTCTCGCTTGGACTATTGCAATTTACTTCTCACTGGTCTTCCGCTCAGCCATCTCTCTCCTCTCCAATCTGTCCAAAATTCTGTCGCATGACTTGTTTTCCACCAGAATCGTTATACCCACACTAGCCCACTCCTCAAGTCACTTCACTGGCTCCCTGTCTGCTTCCGCATTCAGTTTAAACTTCTCGTACTGACCTTTAAATGCATCCACTCTGCAGCCCCCCATTACCTCTCCGCTCTCATCTCTCCCTACATTCCTCCCCGTGAACTCCGCTCACTGGACAAGTCTCTCTTGTCGTCCTCCTTCTCCTCCACTGCTAACTCCAGGCTTCGTTCCTTTTCTCTCACAGCATCTTATGCCTGGAATAGACTTCCTGGACCTTTACGTCTAGCTCCATCTCTACCTGTTTTCAAATCTATGCTGAAAACCCACCTTTTCACTGCTGCTTTTTAGCTCCCATTACTCCCTCACCCATAACTGTCTTGTCTGTCTCTATTATTTAGATTGTAAGCTCTTTTGAGCAGGGACTGTCTCTTTGTATCAGGTGTTCAGCGCTGTGTGCGTCTGGTAGCGCTATACAAATGCTAATAATAATAATAATTCCCTACCCTCTCCACTACCTGCTATTCTTGGATGACGATCTTGGACCTGCCAGCATCACTTCTTACCTCCAGTGGTTACTCACCATTTATCATAGTAGTAATTAGATTATTCAAACCCTCCTCAGGTACTAAACTTTCAGTCCCTTCTGATTCTGGAAATCCCTCACATGATCACTCATCCAATCCAGTCTCTTCTCAAACCTGCTCCATATCTCGTAAGAGAACAGGGTGTGTCTACTACTGCACTTTGCCCATGTTCAACCCAAACTCAACCACTGAACACACTTGTCCTAAAGCCATGTAGAAGTGCCTAAGTGCACCGCATGTAATTTTAAGGATGTGCATATTTTATATAAAAAGCCTTTAATGTGCATATTCTGGCATTGCGAGGGAGTCTATAGGATGCTGCCCCTCTCCCTTGATAGCAATCCCTCACAGTATCAGAGCCACATGAAAAACTTACAGTCCTGCTCAGAGGAGAAGTGACACAGGAGGGGTGGAGTCAGGAGGGCATGGTCCAGGAAGTATAAAAGCCCGGGGCACAGCTAGGTTAAGGACGCCCAGAGGGATGCAGCTATACACAACTGCAATTGCCTCCACCACTTACGTGTGAACTGCAGCTGCTACAGTCAGGTAGGCCAAGTTCAACTTGGTACCATGCAACTTCGGATTTTTGACTCAAGTATCTGGAAAAGACTACATTGGTAACTCTAGGGAATGAGACCAGACAAGAAAAGTGTACTGCCATGCTGAGAGACAGTAATGTACACCATGGACCTGCAGGAGTAGGCCACTGGAGAATCTTGTTATGTCTAAAGAACATTTTGTGTTTATTTTCTCTCCCCTACCTGTGAATGAAACAGAACCTCTACCTGATAATTATAATAAACAGTATTTTCTTTCACCTGCACCTATTGTGTGGCTCCAGTTTGTCCTGGCTCCAGGCCTGGCCTCGCTCATGTTACTAAAGGCGTATACATCTGAAAAAATTCTTTATGAAATTACCTTCTTAAAGTACAGGCAGAGTATCTTAGTTGGAGAAGAAGACAGTTGGATATAGAGAGTGGACCAGCTAATGCTTATTGGACATTACTCTGTATAATGTGCTCTTCTGAGTTCTGAGAATAATTGTGGTACCAACATTTCAGAAGGAAAAACATGACAATATGACTACTGAAGGTTGCCAACTGCAATCCTAAATCAGTTGCATAGAGCAGAGGGAAGCAAAAGGATTTGCAAAAGCCAAGATATGACTTACAGGTCAGGAAAGGTTACAAATTGCAAGATTCAAGCTATAGTGTTAAATGAATGAAAATGGAAGAGATGTGGAGCACAAATCAAAGATGTGTGAAGGGTCACATCTGGGTTATGAGTAGTGGGAAAAAGTTGCAGAGCACTGGTGAGGACAAATCAAAGTGAGACTAGAGTGCAGGATGAAGAATTTAAAGAGCTAAATTAAAAGGAGTTTTGTCTTACACCAGGCAAATATGCAGGATATTTATTAAGTCTAAAATTTGAAATTGGGATTCTCTGTAGCTGAATATTTCTATTCATATATAAGAAGTCAATAGGCTGAATTTCTGCTGAGAAGACATGCGATGTGATATGCAAAGCCAGTCATTCAGTAACGTTCCAATAGTGCTCATAAATAACTTTTAAACAACCTGAAAACTGTTCAAAGACTGACCTGGGTGGCAGTGGCGTTCCTAGCCTGGCTGACACCCGGGGCGGATTGCCGATGCGCCCCCCCCCCCCCCCCCGGTGCAGCGCGGCCCCCCTGGTGAAACTACACCCCCCCCCCCCGGGTGCAGCGCGACCCCCCTGGGTGCATTTTTCCCTGCGGGGGGGGGGGGGGGGGGTTACCGCGCGCCTGTTAGCTCCGAGTCTGCTCGTTCCCTCCCTGCTGCTCCCTTTGCCTCGGAACAGGAAGTAACCTGTTCTGGGCAGAGGGAGCAGCAGGGAGGGAACGAGCGGATTCAGACCAACAGGCACGCAGCACCCCCCCCCCCCAGCGGCGTGCACCCGGGGCGGACCGCCCCCACTGCCCCCCCCCCCCCCTTGGTACACCACTGCTGGGTGGGAGGTGCTATTAAACCAAGTTCCAAAAGTCTCATAAAATATAAAGTGTAAAGCAGCCCACTGAAGCCAGGTACTTGTGACCTGGATTGGCCACTGCTGGAAACAGGAAACTGGGCTTGATGGACCTTTGGTCTGTCCCACCGTGGCACGGTTTATGTTCTTATGTAACTTTACAGAATGCACTAGAGTGTAGGGATGGGCAGCCCAAAATTCTTTGTTTCATTTCCCATGTCTTTTGCAGCATTGTTTCTTTTTATTTTGTTTTGGTTATTCTTCATTTTCATTTCAAGGACAAGGTTGTTAAAAGTGGTACACTATCCCCTGAATTTTATATACTGCGACTGAAATTGTACATGCAAATCTGGTGATATTCTGGATTGGCGCATGCAATTTAATTACTTTACAAGCCAATCAGCACCTATAATTGCCACTTAATAAGCAATTATTGATATTATTTGGCATTAATTAGAATTTACACACACACAACTTGCTAGGCGTATTCTGTAAAGTAGTATGCATAAATTCTAATGTGGGCTGCCACAAAGGGGGCAAGGCCATGGGCGTGGAATGGACGGACCATGAGCATTCTGGAAATCTATGTGCACAGTTATAGAATACACCTGTTCCGCACATAACTTAGGAGCTGCTATTTACTCTAAGTTTTACTTGGCATAAATGGATGCTCCTAGAGTTAGGCACAGGCATGGCTACTAGGCATATCCTATAAATCATGCCTAAATCATAAGAACATAGAACATAAGAGTAGCCATACTGGGTCAGACCAATGGTTCATCTAGCCCAGTATCCTGCTTCCAACACTAGCCAAGCCAGGTCACAAGTACCTGACAAAAACCCAATTAGCAGCAATATTCCATGTTACCAGTCCCAGGACAAATAGTGGCTTCCCCATGTCTATCTCAACAGACTATGAACTTTTCCTCCAGGAACTTGTCTAAACCTTTTTTTAAACCCAGATACGCTAACCGCTGTTACCACATCCTCTGGCAAAGAGTTCCAGAGCTTAACTATTCATTGAGTAAAAAAATACTTCCTCCTACTTGTTTTAAAAGTATTTCCATGTAACTACCTCGAGTGTTGCCTAGTCTTTGTACTTTTGGAACAAGTGAAAAATCGATTTGCTTCTACTCGTTCTACATCACTCAGGATTTTGTAGGCATGGTTTACAGAATACGCCTAGGAGGAAATATTTTTAGCACAGATTTTTCAGGCGTCATACACCGAATCTAGTCCAATGTGCGAAATGTGAACCCTCTTTGCAAACAGTGTGCACTTGTTCAGAAAGAGTGTGCACTCTTTCCTTTTAATGCATGCATGCTTGAACTATCGTGCATGCTCAAACCATTGCGCACAGCTCATTCCCAGCAAGGTGATCTATGCTCCTGCCCTGAACCTAGCTGTGTCTCTCGGTGGCCCTGGTTGAATATATGACTTATTTTATCTATCCCTATTGCGTTGGTATGAATGTTTAGCTGCTTTTCCAATGTAATATTGGAGTTCCTGTTCCCTTTTCCTTAATTTTTAAATGTGTGTTTTATGTGTTAACCATTTTGACTAGTTTATTGAGAACATCATCTCGAAATCAGAATAAGCATATACCATAAACCACCCAGGTGAAACAAACAAGCCATTCACAAAACCAAAATAACTATTATCTAGGTAGTGATAATGTCAGCACATTTTTTTTTATACTGATCTAATTTTCGTTTTGCTCTTCTAACAAACTTTTAGATCTATGCTGCATTATAAAACCCAACCTGAAAATGAAAGGTACGTGTGGTGTAGTTATTATTATTATGTCAGCAATTATAAAGCACCCTAAAGGCAAGTGATAATTGATTCTAGAGGTATGACTATGAAGTTACAAATGGCTCCCTTGTGCTAATCATTTATTTAGCACCATAGCAGGGTTCATTTATAATCCAATTACATGTGCCTCATTCCAATTATTGCTCTCGCTCTTCAGGAATTTTATTTGTAATTTTGCCAAAAGTACCACTGAAAATCATGACACAGTCTGCAATATCTTACTGCAGAAAAGGAAGACTTTCTTTAAAAGAAGAGATGTGAATTATTATGTTGCAGGGTTTTGTTTTGTTTTGTTTTTTTGTTGAGTAGGGCCCCCAAGCACAGAACAATTGGTAGATAACTGAGTACATTTAAAACCTGCAATTTATCAACAAGAAGCTTTCGATTAGGTGTGCTTAACGTGTGTCCTCTTGAGGTGCCTATGAGGTTATGAAGCGCATGTGGATATCAGGTTTTATTGTGTGTCTTCCTCAGTTAGGGGTCATTTTATCAAGCTGCACTAAAAGGTGGCTGGCGCCAATGTCAGCGCATGGTTTTTCTGTGCGCTGTGGCCACTTTTAATGCAGCGGTAAAATGGCCGCCTTGCTATATATATATATTTTTTTTTTGTAATGGCCATGTGCTAATTTCCCCATTAGCACATGGCCATTACCATGGGAACCCTTACCACCACTTATTTAGGAGGTGGTAAGGGCTCTAGTAGCCTAGTGATTAGTGCAGTGGACTTTGATCCTGGGGAACTGAGTTTAATTCCCACTGCAGCTCCTTGTGACTCTGGGCAAGTCACTTAACCCTCCATTGCCCCTGGTACAAAATAAGTACCTGAATATATGTAAACCGCTTTGAATGTAGTTGCAAAAACCTCAGAAAGGCAGTATATCAAGTCCTATTTCCGTTTTCCTCTTGTGCTACTCCTGCACTAATCGGGTAGTGCACAGTAATGTGCCCATGCTAATTACCACAGTCACGCCTCCTGCGCTAGAAAATAAAAAATATTTTCCAGCATGGGATTGACATGCTAAGTAGAAAACTACCACGGTATGCCTCAGCATGTCCCGCAGTACTGTTCTTTTAGCACATGGTAGGCCTGCTTTAGGCCCACCATGCCTTAGTACAAAGACTCCTATATGCTGCATTTTTTGTCTCTCTCACATTTCCTCTCTATCCCCTGTTGCAGAGAAATGCTCAAGAATCATCAAGGATGCTCAAGAATCATCAGCACATATTTTTTCACCCACAGGTAGGGTGGACACTTTTCAAACTGCTTTGCCCACTCTTACAATTGTAAAGGATTATTCTGGATGGTGTTGGGTGATCTTCATTATTGAATTTAATTATATAATTTAATTAGAGCTAGGGACCTGAAAGTTTGGCTTTTCTCTTGTAGCTCAAGGGACACTACCCTTGGCTCCTGGGCTGTTTCCATAGAGAAAAAAAATAGAGAAATGTCTGAGTTCCTTCACTATATTCAATCCACTGAACCTTAGACACCTGCAAAAGGGAGAGTCAAAACACTAGCACCATCTCCTTGCTCTGCAACCTCTACTCAATGTCTCTGGTGCAGACAACTGAACCAGTAGTGATAGAGAAAATAAGAATAGCCATACTGGGTCAGACCAATGGTCCATCTAGCCCAGTATCCTGTTTCCAACAGTGGACAAGCCAGGACACAAGTATCTGGCAGAAACCCGAATCATTGCAACACTCCATACTTCAAATCCCAGGGTAAGCAGTTGCTTCCCATGTCTGTCTCAATAGCAGACTATGTGCTTTTCCTCCAGGAACTTGTCCAAACCTGTTTTAAAACCCAGACATGCTATCTGCTGTTATTACATCCTCAGGCAAGGAGTTCTGGAGCTTAACTATTTGTTGTGTGAACAAAATATGTCCTCCTATTTGTTTTAAAGGTATTTCCATGGAACTTCCTTGAGTGTCCTCTAGACTTTGTACTTTTTGAAAGAGTAAAAAATCATTTCACTTCCACTCGTTCTACAGCACTCGGGATTTTGTAAACTTCATTTATGTCTCCCCTCAGCCATCTCTTCCAAGCTGAAGAGCCCTACCCTCTTTAGCCTTTCCTCATACAGGAGGAGATCCATCCCCTTTATTATTTTGGTCACTTTTCTTTGAATCTTTTCTGAGATACAGTGATCAGAATTAAAGCAATACTCAAGGTGGGGGTCACACAATGGAGTGATTCAGAGGTATTATAGTATTGTTGGTCTTATTTACCATCTCTTTCCTAATAATAATTTCTAGCTAGAAGAAAGAAACAGGAACAGGCCGCAGAGATGGTAAGGTATAAAGGAGAGGGCAACAGATTTGACTGAGAAGTATTGGGTGAAAGAGAAAGCAAGGAGGTGGTAATGGGAGAGAAACTGGGTTGCAAAAGAGAAATGGATTTAAAGATAATAGGGGAGGGTTGTGCAGAGGTAAAATAAAGGAAGACATAAGGAGCCAAGGAGGCAGGGAAGCAATTCTCAAAATTTTCCATTTCAACCCCCATTTTTTTTTTTTGGGGGGGGGGGGGGGGGGAGTGCTGTGTTTTGGGTGCTTCGGCTCCAGTGTCTGAATTTGCTGGCTTTTATGCCTATGACAATTATCATGTTTCCCTATCAAAGGGGTTTGAATAAAATGATTTAGATTTGCTCAGCTCTCTTCTAAGACAAATAGTAATCAGTTTCAGTACCATTAGCGGGCTGAGTGAAGCCCTGCTGGGGAAAACAAAATACTTAAAGTACATCAAACAGACAGCAGGAGAACAGAGTTGAAGCCAAGGAGAGGAGAGGCCTGCTGGATGACAGTTTTTTTTTACTTCAACATCAGTAACACAAAGATGCACATGTTTAAGTGTACCCCCTCCTCATTTTTCAATAGCCTACAATAATTCGCAGTGCACGCAGGCCTGCATGCACTGCAGTCAGTATTCAAAAGGAAATCACGAGCATTGTTCTTTTAAACTGAGCTTTCCAAACAAATATATCCCTTCTTAGGATGTCAGAATTCAACTCAGTACATTTTTGGCGGGGTAGGGGAGTCATATAAGAACATAAGCATTGCCACACTGGGATAGACCAAGGATCAATCAAGCCAGCATCCTGTGTCCAACAATGGCCAATCCAGGTCACAAATACCTGGCAAGATCCCGAAAAGTTCAATAGATTTTATGCTGTTTACCCCAGAAATAATCAGTGGATTTTCCCCAAGTCAATTTAATAATGGTCTATGGACTTTTCATTTAAGAAGCCGTCTGGACCTTTTTTAAACCCCGCTAAGCTAGGAGTCAATTCTCTCATCTAGAGATTGTCAAGGAAGCTGCGGGAAATATGTATTTGGGAGGTTCAGTCAATTATCTTATTTGCTAGCTCTGATTTGAAAAGTGGCTTTGAACTTTTTTAGCATCGGAGATGGCAGAGGGCAGTTCCAATTATTTGGTTTTGATTCTTGACAGTAGGTAGGCGTAAGACATATTATTTGGAAATGGAACGGTGGCCACAATTGTGAGGTAGGGAAATAAATTGGAAAACCAGGGTCTATGAGAAAACAGTTGTTGAAAGTGTGATGTGATGGTTTTGTTGGAGGCAAAAGAGGATGAGTTTGAATGGGTGGTACAGTATATTTGTGTGTGTAATTCTGTTGTGGATTGGGAACTGGGTAAAAGATGGAAAACAGAGGGTAGGTTTAAATGGTCAATTCTCTCAATGAAGAAAGGTGAATAGTGGAGTGTTACAAGGAGCTGTACTGGGAAAAGATGCTTTTTTAACATATTTGTAAATGACATGGAAATGGGAATGATGAATGAGGTGATCAGATTTGCAAATGACACAAAATTAATCAAAGTTATTAAATCAGATGTGGACTGTCAGAAATTGCAGGAATACCTAGGGAGACTAGAAGACTGGGCATCCAAATTGTAGATGAAATCTAACATAGACAATGCAAAGTGTTTCACATCAGGAATAATAACCAAAATTATAGCTACACGATGCTACATTCCACACTAGGAATCTCCACCCAGTAAAAAGATCTAGGTGTCATTGTGAGTAGGGTTGCCATATGGCTCCAGAAAAGGAGGACAGATTGAGCCAGTCTGGGTTGCTTTCAATGGAAGCAAAGCCCGGTCTAGATCAATGTGTCCTCCTTTTTCTGGAATTATGCTGCACTTAAGGAGACCTACTTTTTTAAGCGAGGTAAGTAATATCTCTAAATTGTTCATATAATCATACCTCATCATACATCAAATTAGTTCAAAAATATCAAGTTTAATAAGGCAGTGTTTAACTCCCTGCTCATTCACACTACATTCATTTCTAACCGCCTCGTTATTTGTGGTGCGACAATGGAATTGCTTCTAACCAATCTGCAATTATGCATTAATCGATCAAGCAATCGTTGAGTCCTCTGTTATGAGCCTTCTGTCATGAGGCTGAGCCAGGATCAGAGGCATTGGGGTGGGTGGGCATTCCCGGCGGTAATCGGCAGCGCAGCCACATTGGCACGTGCTGCATGAGTACAGAATGTGTAGCGTGTGAGCATTTACCGCTAGGTCTATGGGTGGTGGTAAGGGCTCAGGCAGTAAATAGCCGTACGCTACTTTTAATTTTAGTGCACGGCCATTTACAGCCTCCAAGAAGACACACCCACATTATTACAGGTCACTTTTTACCATGGCTTAATAAAGGACCCCAGGATTTATTAAGAAAGGAATAGAGAATTAAAATATCATAATGCCTATTTATCACTCTGTGCCAGAATTGCACCTTGAGAGTTTTATGCAATTTTGTCATTATGTGGAAGTCTAACCTCTAGCAGTAATTCTATGATATTACTGCTAGAAGTCGTAGCAGTCATTTTGAGACAGCAGAGCATCATGTTAGGAGTGAGTCCTACGCAGTGCGTTTTTTCTTGCAAAAAAGGTGCCGGTACTCAAATGCCTAGCCACCCTTCAGGGGTGGGGTAATCACTGAGGGACCCACCCCACAATAGCCAGGCCCCCTGCAACCAGTCACAGAATCTATGACAAGGCAGATTTGTTGTGTAGAGGTTGATCTCTTTCATTAAAACTTGGGGACCATGGGTCAATTTTAACAGACAATGAAAAAGGTGCCGGTACTCAGTACCCCCAAGTACCCCCTCAAAAAAAGCCCTGGTCCTGCACCTCTAGACCCCAGGAACTACTGGTAAGGCCAGGGATGGGATTGAGGTGAGGGGGAGGGCCTGCCTGGGAGAGGAGATCAGTTTTTCAAATTATGTATCACAAAGGAAAAATATATACATAATTTCAAAAACTGATCTCTTCTCCCAGGCAGGTCCTCCCCCTCACTTCAATCCCATCCCTGGCCTTACCAGTAGTTCCTGGGGTCTAGAGGCGTAGGACTGATGCTCACTCACTCACTATATATCACAAAGAAAAAATATGCCTGGGGAGCACACATCCTGAGCACTTGCCCACACAAGGGGAGGTGTGGGGAGCCTGCTGAGGAGGAGCCATGGGGGGGGGGGGATTCCAATGGGGGAATGAAGGCATCTGGGGAAAGCCATGAGGGAAGGCCTGCAATCAGGGGGGAACCAATCAGGGGAGGGGGCTACATTCAGGGAGGGGAGGTTGACACTGGGGTGTGTTGGTGTTGTAGTGGGGATGGAACTGCAGGAGGGCCGCTGATGACTGGGGTCATTTACAGATGGAGCAGCAATTCTGAAAACTGCTCCCATGCCTACGTATTGGTGTGTGTGTGGGGGGGGGGGGGGGGGTTCTAAGCTAAGCAATGTACTATGATGGAAGGGGAGAGAGAATCTCTGTGGCTAGAAAGAAATGGAAAAAGTAGATGAGTGAAAGAGACAGAAAGATAGAAGGGATGGCTAATGGTGTAAGAGAACAAAGGAATATGGGGGCAAGGAGAAGGAAGGAAAAGAGGAAAAGGTGGTGGGGGGGGGGGGGGGTGAAAGAAAGGACAATGCATTACCATACCGGGCCTGCTCTATCATAAGAATGTCTCTAATTAATGAGCAATGAAGTTCTGTCTCTAGACCCAAAGGAGATCCTACTCAGGACAGAACCAACAGGCAAAGAGCTACTCTCCTGAGGGGATGACTTGTCTGAAGACAAAGCAATAACAAAAGAGACTCCAGGTACAGAAAAAATACTTCTGTAAGTGTGACTGACTATCCATGACATAGAAACATTTTACCAAGTTACACATTTAAATGTTTTACTGCAAGTTTTATTGCTTAGGCCTGTTTTTTTTTGTCCAACTCTGCTCAACAGAATTTTCATCCATGACCCAGCCAGCAAGGTTATCTCTGAAAAATTTGCCTATTAATAACTTAGGGCCTCTTTTATCAAGCTGCGCTAGCAGTTCCTGTGTGGCAATGCCGACGGAGCCCATTCAAAGTGAATAGGCTTTATCGGGATTACCACTCCAAGAGCCGCTAGTGCGGTTTGCTAAAAGAGGCCCTTAACCTGACAAAATTTTGACAACTAAATTAGATATATAGCTGTTTCTAAAAATAGACATCAAAGCACAGCCAATTGCTCACCGTCCTCTCTCCCCATGACCGATTTGGCACCAGCGTTCTCTGTTGCAGGTTCAGCACTGTGGAATTTTATTTATTTATTTATTTATTTATTTATTTATTTATTTATTTATTTATTTGTTTGTTTGTTGCATTTATATCCCACATTTCCCCACCTTTTTGCAGGCTCAATGTGGCTTACATTATGCCATAGTCTCCCGGGACATATTTGCTTTTGCCCAATGTTGCAACAGTATAAAAAAAGCTTTAAAAACGAATTTGTTTTATGCAGGCTTTTTAAATGCTTAGATGAAAGCTTTATGTTGTCAGAGGAGCAAAGTCATTGAGTGTGCATGCATGTGTGCGGTATTCACACATTCATGGCTTGCATGGGCACTAGAGCTGTACAGGATTGCATATTTTATTATTTGGTCAAATATAAGTAATGAAAAATATTATTTGGCCGAATACAAATAAAGGGCATTCAGCTTTAACATATTTCTTCACTCAACGTGTAATTAAACTATGGAATTCGTTGCCAGAGAATGTAGTAAAAGTGGTTAGCTTAGCGGGGTTTAAAAGGGTTTCGATTCCTCAGAAATATTTCCTCAAATTATTACTTTAAAGGGAGTGAAGCCTGTGAAAACTGGGATTGCTTTAATCAGTGGGATTTGAATTGGAGACTTAAGTATATGTATTGTTAAATAACCTGGTTTTTGGGGGGAGAAAGAGTGTAATCAGATGTATTATTTCTAACTAATATTGGACAATAAGTATGTTTTTCAATGAAATGATTTGACTATACACCATATTGGCCTTGAAGAAGCCAACCAGATGATCAATGTGGAATAATGAATTAGACGAGTAATATCTGGGGATAATCAGGTTAATACCACGAGGTTTTTTTTTCTGTTTACTGTTTAATTGATCTCCTTATCTTGTTTCACTCTCCCTATTTAGTGGTCTAAGAAAGAGAATAGAATTACCTGACTGAAATAATTCCTACATATTACTTTCTCTGTATTTCCAGCATTATACCATTTTAGCGCCAGCTTTGCTACATTATTTCCGGAATTCCCCCTGCCAAGGAAGTAATGTAGCGAAGCTGGTGCTAAAATGGCATAAGGGGGACGTCCTTGATACAGCTTGACAGCGAAACATGCACGTCGGACGTCTTTGAACCCCTAGTCCAAATATCTATGCAGATAAGTGTTTAAATCATACATCCATAAATATAATATAAAGCCGATGAAGAAATGGGGTGCTAAAGGTATTGCCACAGAAATAATGAGTGGGCAGTAAGCACCACTGAGGCAATTTGAAAATTAAGAAATAATTGAAAAATAATTGAAAGCATTGTGAAGGTGGTGGTGGGAAATAGTTATCTAGGACCGAGCAAGTTGATGTGTTAATATAAGGTTCCTAGCAAGTTTGACATAAGAAAAAGTGCCTACTATATCGGTATACCACATCTAAAGTTAGGCAGAGTAATTGCAAACTAATGCTAGTATTCTAGAGCGGCAACAAATGCTGATACACGATTCGTGCTTAGCGTGCATCATCCCGGCACCTAACTTTAGGCAATCTATTGAGAATTACCCTAGTGCCTACTTTTAAGTGATATCTGGACAGATGTGGGGCAGAGAACAGATGAAATGGAGGTGGGATTAGCCCTTACGCCTCTATTTTTATTAAATACTAACACAATTCCTAATTCTCATTGGGAAACAACACACACATTTATATCACCCTGGATCAGGTGTATGTGAGCACTGAGGAAAATTATTTTATAAAAATGCTTTCCTCCCAATATTCACTGCTATTTAACTGGCCAGGAATGGCTCTTAGCCTGTTAAATAGTCTTAAGCCGGCTAAGCGCTAATATTGAGACAGAGATAGTTGGTTATCTCGGCTAAATATTAGCACTTAGTGGCTAGCCTGGTCACTGGCTATGCCACACGATATAGCCGGTTAGCGCCAATATTCATTGGCTGACTGGCTGTTTAGCTTCCGGATAGACCCACATAAATAGCAGGTCTTCCTTTGGCTGCTATAACTTAGCCGGTTGGCTGATGAATATCAGCTTAACTGGCTATGTGCATAGCAGCCAACCCCCCCCCCCCCCCCGGAAATTCAATGCCAGATACAGCCTGGCATTGAGTTTCTGGGTTGGCCGGCGACCACGGGAGGCAGCCCAGCTACAGGGCTGGTTTAACCATTGGACCAGATGAAGCTCTAGCCAGGGCGCTGGCAATTAAGGGCACCAAAATACCCAGCCTCTGACCTCACCTGCTCTACAGGTTAAGACTTTATTTTCTCCTCCCCCCCCCCCCCCACCCCAGTCCAGTCTCTTCCCTTCTCTCCTTCCCGCACTCCCCGCAGGTCTGGCACTGCTCCCTCACCTCTCAACTCCTCCATGGTACTGTATAGCTTCCATTGTTTGCCAGCAGTGGTAGCAGCAGCATGACAGGCTGCTTTCGGCCAGCCCCTGAGTCTTCCCTCTGTTGTATACTGTCTCCTCTGATGCAATTTCCTGTGGTAAGGACGTGGAAGACGGAAGACCCAGGGGCTGGCTGAAAGCAGCCTTTCATGCTGCTACTGTTGCTGCTGGCAAGTGATATAAACTTTACAGGACAGTGGGTGTGTGAGAGAGGTGGGGGAGTAGCGCTGGACCTGTGGGGAAACACTGGACCGGGGGGGAAGGAAAGAATATGTCAAACCCGAAGGGGGAGAGGAGCACCAAAACTGATGCGATGGGTCTCTTGAGCTGACCCTGCACGGCTAACTTCCACAGTCTGAATATCGGCCCTATTATCATTATGAAACAGGTGTAACATATGCATCGGTGTGCCTTTCCTGCTTAGGCATGCTGTCATCAAATTAACCCCATTTTTTAAAGTACCTTATTATTTAACAGAGTTAGAATTCAACTTTAATAAATCAAAAATGTATGTAAATAGCCTACTAACCTTTTTTTCTCAAAACAGGTAATTATTTAAAAGGAGATTTATCTATTTCTTTTTGATGGCTTGATAAATGGAAATTGTGTAACCTGGAGGTTAATCATTTAAAAAAATTGTCAGTAGAACATTTATCCCTATTGTCACAGTTATTGTGACTGCAATGATTGATCTTAAGTTTCTGCATCTTTAACATCTACCAATTAGTCGAGCTATCCACTTGAACAGTGTTATACTTTAACTTGTACCGTATCCAACTCATTTCTAGTCCGTATAAAATCTTCAGCCATCCTGAAAGCTTCAGTGACATGGATGGTTTGCTTTTTCTTCTACCTGTCACATGTAAATCACATATAGGGACTCACCCCTATTAGTTTGTTTGAAAAAGTGTTTCACTGTCTATAAAAATCAGCCCTGTCCATAAACTATTGATATTCATTTGTTCAGCCTTTGGCCGCAGGGTAATCTAATCCATTCTAATCTTGCTCCTTCTCAGCACAACTGACAACACAAATCACTCTTCTCAAAAACCAACAGAGGCAAATTAATATCCCATGTCAGTTAAGCCTTAAAATATTTCCACTTTGTCATCAGGATTGAAAATACAGCACAGCAAAGCAAAGGAAAGCAACATGTTTCATCTTATGAATCCTGTACAAGGGAAGATCTTTGCAAACAAATCCAGTACTATGGGTGCATATTTCTGGATTTATACGTGAATAAAAATCTATATGTGTGTGTTACGTGTTATGTGGAACAGACATTTCGGCCAACATGCTGTGGTTTTCTCCAGGGTATGTTGTGAAGCCTGCAGTTTGTCTTTATATACTGGGTTCTCAAATCTGATTGGTTGGGGTTTGAGGTGGATGGTCACAAATTTGAATATTGGCAGGAAATTAGGAAAGAAATTTGTTGGAGCAGTTCTGACTCTGGAGGGGGGAGGAATTTCTGTAGCTCATATTTTGAAACTTTGGGGGAGGAAGATGTTTGGCCTCGGTGACAGCCCTTTTGACCTAAATTTTCTTTTGAATGAGTGGTTAAACAAAGAAACACAGAAAAATTAAGGCAGAAAGACCATATGCCCTATCCAGTCTGCCCACCAGTGTCATCTACTATCCCTTCCTCTCCCTTAGAGATCCTTTGTAATTGTCCCAAGCTTTCTTATTTATTTAGTTATTCGGATTTATTTTACCGCCTTTTTGAAGGAATTCACTCAAGGTGGTGTAGAAACAGTTTTTGTCTCTACCACCTCCACTAGGAGCTTTGTTTAAGATGACCCTTTGTCTCCATTGAAGTTATTTGGGTGTCTACTGCCTCTTTGATTCTTCTTGGCCACCAGCGATCTTCTTTCTCCAAGATTTGTGTGTCCTTTTATGATTTAATTGTATGACCAATTGCCTTAGCATGAAGGGCTATAGCTGATTTTTCCATATTGCAGAACTCGTGGCATCTCTTATACTCTTGTAGTCTTTCCTCTACTGTGCGTCTGGTTTTTGCCAATGTACGACTGGCCGCATCTGCATGAGATTTCATATACTCCAGGGGTTTGGAGCAGAGATAGCTGGTTTTTTACACGGATTCTGGATGCTAGCTTCTACAGTGCATTGTATGCTGTTCTGATGTTATTCTTCTTCTGTTACACTGACATAGGGGAGAATTATGAGCTTTTGTTCTGTTGTGGGGTCGTCTAGTGGTTGTTGCTTATTGTTGATTTTGAGGGTTGGGTTGTCCAGATGTTTTAGGGCTTGAGAAGTGGCCCTTCTGCAGTAGTTATTAGTTAAGAATGTGTCCCACAGGTTGTTCTTTTCTTTCTGAACACTGTCCAAGTCGCAAACTCTTAGCGCTCTGTTCACTAGTGTACATAGGACACCTGAGGAAACCACCCACCTCAAATCCCAACCAATCAGGTTTGAGAACCCAAACTGCAAACTTCACAGTATACCCTGAAGAAAGCCATGGTGGTTGAAACATTGGTTCTATTTACCCAGATGCAGCAAAACCCAGACAATCGCAACAATCAGCCTACAAGAACACAAAGCCAAAAATATGTTTGAACTGCTAGGAGTAGTTTCCTTGTGTACTGAAGATTGGACCCTGGGATAGACCCTGAAGGTACCTAAATATGGATTACTTGGGCCTTTTTCTGCTGTGGCTTATATTGGGAGTACTATAGCCCTTATGTGCTGTGGAAGGCATCTTATGAGAGAACCACTGACTGTATTAAATGTATTGCCCACATGTGAGTAGGAGTCTAAAATGATTGATTGTGATTTTATCTATCTAAATCAGGGGTTCTAAATTCAGTCCTTGGGAGACACCTAGCCAGTCAGGTTTACAGGAAACCCATAATGAACTTAAGGCACTCTACCGAATCTAGTGTACACTAACAAATGCACACCCCTCGACTTAGCTCTCTTTTAGCACAACTGAAGTACACCAATTTGCATGATCTGACGTGCAATACTACTAAAATCAACCCATGCAAGCTATTGCGTATGGAGGGCAATTCTACAACAGGGTCCTTGTATTTAAACACCTAGAAGGTGGCTATTGGGAGCCTATTCTATAAAGGAAAGTAAGGCGGGGCTGGTGGTAGGGAGGCGGGGATAGTGCTGGGAAGACTTATACGGCCTGTGCCAGAGCTGGTGGTGGGAAGCGGGACTGGTGGTTGGGAGGCGGGAATAGTGCTGGGCAGACTTGTATGGTCTGTGCCAGAGCCGGTGGTTGGGAGGCGGGGCTGGTGGTTGGGAAGCGAGGATAGAGCTGGGCAGACTTATACCGTCTGTGCCAGAGCCAGTGGTTGGGAGGCGGGGCTGGTGGTTGGGAGGCAGGGATAGTGCTGGGCAGACTTATACGGTCTGTGCCCTGAAGAGCACAGGTACAAATCAAAGTAGGGTTTACACAAAAAGTAGCACATATGAGTTATCTTGTTGGGCAGACTGGATGGACCGCACAGGTCTTTTTCTGCCGTCATCTACTATGTTACTATGTTACTATTTATAGGACAGCAGTGTAGCAGCGCAAATATACATCTACCCTCCTGATTCCATATAGGTCATCCAAAGTCGGGCATCCAAATTTGAGTGCAGATCCCAGATCAGTATGTAAACTAATTAGTTAATGAGCCATTAACAATCAACATGGGCGCTATTCTATAAACCACGCCTAACATTAAGCCCAGCTTATACAGTAGTGCTTTTTTCGGTGCTACATATAGAATTCACCCCAAATGTTACATGGTATTTTAAGCTGCATAGTAAATATTTATGAGTTTGCATGTAATTTCGTTTACCATGAGTTTTATTACATAGAGCCTATAGTTACTATATTAACGGCTCATTAGTAAGGAGTCCTTTTACTAAGGTGAGTTAACGTCATTAGCGCACGCTAACGATTACTGTGCGGTAAATGCTAAGAAGCCCATGGGAATAAAATGGGCTTCTTAGCATTTAGCATGCACTAAATCCATTAGCGCACCTTAATAAAAGGAGCCCTAAATTATTCCTGGTGCACAGTCCATAGCTGAGGGCTATCGCTGTAATAAGATGGAACCGTGAGTAGAATAGAGGAGAAAATCCCAGGGCAGTTGTGAATGGAGGCTCAGTGGTGCTGAACCCTAGTCCTGTTTCCAGTTGAGCTGGAAGCTCAAAGAAGCAGGAGGAAACAGCTAGGATTTAAACTCACACACACACACACACACACACACGAAGCTTTCACAGTGACTTAATCAGATTTTTAAGGTTGAGCGCTCCAATTAAATACAGTTTTTTTCTGCAGAAGCATACAATTTGGTTGTCTTTAAGCGCCATTTATAACATCCATTTTGCTCTACTACCAAAGCTTATTATAAAACTAACTTAACAGCAAACTCAGTACAGCATGTGTTCTTGTAAGAGAAGGCACACGCTCGGGAGGGATTCCCAGGAGGCACTTTAAGCCCTTGACCAAAACAAAGATAGAATGAATGAAGCAGGAACACGCTTACCATTTTCTGTAGAAAAATGTCATCACTTAGAGAGAACGACAGCACACTACATCAGGAAAAGTAATGCTGTGTGCCTTTCAATGCCTGAAAAGAGGTTTAAGTAGCAGTTTAAAAACAGCTTGTTTTTCTCTTTTTCCAACTATGGGTACTATATTGGATTTAAACAGTAAGTGCCGTGATTTTTTTTTTCTAAAAACAATTTGTGTTAGGAAGTTGTGATTGTACAAAGAGATTCCCTTTTTTTCCAGTATGTTTTGACATGGTGTTTATCATTGCTTCCAGTGGTACTGCCCATTTCCGTGCCACCTTTTTTGGACACATGTAAAATTTAGGTGCGGATCCCACACTTAACGTTAGGCGTGTAACTAACAATTAAATCTAATTAGTGCCAATAACTGCTTGTTAAAAAGCCAATTATTGGCACTAGCTGGCTCGTTATTTATTAAGGGGCTCTTTTACAAAGGCACGTAAGAGTCTACGCACGTGCAGCGCACATCAAATTGTCATTACTGCCCAGCTAGCGTGAGGGCCTGGCAGTAATTCTGAGTTTGGTGCATGCCGAAAAGCCGCGGTAGAATAGAATTTTCTACCGTGGGAGCATTCCCAGCAGTAATTGGCAGTTGGCGTATGCTGGACAGTTACCATGCGGATAACGCATGAACCCTTACCAATAAGTCAATGGGTGGCATTAAGGCCTCAGGCCGTAAATAAATGCGCGCTGGTTTTCATTTTGCCGCACATCCATTTCCCAGCCCCAAAACACCCCTTTTTCCCCCAGACACAATGGAGAAATAGTCCAGTGTGCGTCCAATACATGTGCCCACACTACCACAGGCCACTTTTTAGCGCACCTTTGTAAAAGAGCCCCTTAAATTGCAAACGCAAATTGGGTGTGCACCCAAATTTGCACAAACAATTTTTGGCAACTTTCATAGAATGGGGGGAAACTTTTGAATATTGACACAAACATTAATTTAAAAAAACAGATGCTTTCAAAATCACAGTCCTTTCTGCTGTTTATTGTTTTCATTTATAGTAATAGGATGTACAGAATATGACACCGATGCCCATTAACCCTACATTTCGAACTGTTTGTGTAGAGGACTGGGTAGGGGATTCAGGAAGTATTTGCACAAGCCTCTCAGGATGCATAACTCATTCAGGTTCCAAATGTCTCTTCTAATTAAAAAAAAATCAATGAATTATGATGGGTACTTTGAATTTCCCATCTTGTTTAATAGTGTTTGTGTTTCAGTGGTCTCAACTAGGTTTTTATGTTAAAAGCCAATTAAGATTAACAGGGGATCTGGGAGTTTCAATCATCTGTTACATGTGTGCTTTTGACAAAAGGAACAGCTATCCCTTAGTCCCATTTCTTTACATGGTTCTTAGTTCCATAAGGTCCCAAAAGGTTGCCAAATTATATTCCAAAATCAATGAAAGGTTGATTCTAGAAATTAATGACAACACTGAAGCAGCTGCAATGTACTTCAGCTCATGTCTGAAATCCCTAACCTGAATAAAAAGGGAAACAAGGGCTTTACTCCAGAAAGTGAGGTCTCCAACATTACAAAGATTATGTAGCCACTTTCATAAACCCACATAACTTCATGATAACAAGAAAAACCACGCCCACCCAGTAGCAGTACACCTATGATGTGGCTGACAGGGATCCCCAAGGCTCACCAGCCAAAAACTCCCAACAACTGTCCCTCCTGCATACCTTGTAAATAGCAGATCTTTATCTGCAGTAAGCAACGACTGGTGCATACTGCTCGCATCGGCTCCACAGCCTTCCCTCTGATGTATTCCACCTATGCAGAAACAGGAAGTTGCATCATAGGAAAGGCTGTGGGGCCAACATGAGCAGTGTGTATTAGTTGCTGCTCGCCGCCAGTAAAAATCTGCTATTTAAAAGGTATGCGGGGGAGGGGGGATGTTTGACAGACCATATGGCATGCAGGTGAGAGATGGTCAGACCAAATCACTTGTGGGACAAGGCGGAGTTCTTCTGCCCACCCAAAATTGGGTGTGTGGCAATGCTCCTGGGCACTAGCCAGTTCTCTCACATACCTGTGTAACTCTATGTCATGTGGTGTTTACCAGAAGGTGTGAACCTCTGTATTTCAAGCCCCAAAGGTAGAGTCCAATACAGATACATTGAATATGTTCCAGAAGAAGTTTGTCAGACTGAAGTCAGAGCTTGGTGTGGGTAGCAGTTTTGTGAGAAGCAGCACACCATGTTGCTAACAGAAGTGAAACATTGGAAGAATGGCTAGACAGAGAATGCTAATCCAATGCTACCCATCCTTGAGAGTTTCCAGTTAGTGCAGACAGTTGGATCACTGATCCTTCCAACATACCCACTCTAAAGGACAATAAGAAGCCCTTCTAGATGCAGGGCAAGCCCTTTCACTAGGCAGACTAGGTGCCTGTTTACAGCAGCATATTTTGGGGGTGGCGGTGTAACATTGATATGGCATACATATCAGCTATGGGTCTTTGAGCTCCCACATGCATGCACTCAAGGCCTGCCACATCCCACCCCCTCCACAGGAATTTGGGGTTAGGGAGAGTGGAATGCAGCAAGCCTTGAGCACACGTGGGTGCTCAAAGGCCCTGCATATGTTCAGAATGGAGGGTGAAAATAGTGTGCCATGGAAGCGATGGCAGGAGGAAGGGTAGAGGGGGAGATAGTGGACACCTTTGGGGGATAGTCAAGGAGAAAGATACTGATCTATGGCAGGTGGGGTAGGCAAAAAGAGAGATGCTGAACTACAGGGGGGTAGGGAATGAGGGAGAGCCTAGACTATGAGATGGGGTTAGGGTAAAAGAGATGCCGGTATAAGAAAGCTAGGGAAGGAGAGAGATTCTGGACTACAGGGATAAGGAGGGTTAGATGCTGGACTATGGGGGAGTAGGGAAGTAAAAATACTGGATTATGATGGGTATGGAAGGAGAGATTCTGGACTATAAGTGAGAGGAATAGGGAAGGGAAGATGCTAGACTGGGGGGGAGGGAGATACATGGTTTCCCTAGGGCAGCAAATACCCATGGGTCCACCTGTCTAACTGGAACAAAAGGAATCACTGAATAATACCTTCTAATAAAGGAAGCATTTAGGGTCAGATTCAGTAAATGGTACCGAAAAATAATCACCAAGAAAAATCAGCGCAATTGTATAAAGTGCACTCCAAAATAAGCACTCTTTATAGAATAACACCTAGCAGGCATTTTCACATCCAATTGTGGGCATGAGGTCTTACACTAACTGACACCTGCTGTTAAATCTGACATCCAACTTTGGGCACACATCCCCTAAATTCTATAATACTGCACATAATTAATTGGAATGCCTATGATCCGCCTGTGCCCCTCTCGTGGCCAAGCTTCTTTTTGGGTTGCGAGCAAGTAGATTTGGTTGGGGATTGTTATAGAATCACACGCAGACAGATCTGTGTGCAAATCCAAATTTAGAGCCAATTAACATAAATAATTGATTGTTAGCAGCCAATTATATAGATTGTTAACAGCTCATTAACTAATTTGCATGCAGCTCTCAGGATTGCATGCAAATATGGGCACCATTTATAGAATTCAGGGTTAGCGTAAGCTAAGGAAAAGTCACACATTGAAGAACCTGGAGCTGTCCTGTGCACGTTGACGCTCCTTTACATGAAACTAAGAAGGAGCTTCAGGGTGCTGAAGGGGCTTAGGGACCCCCGCCAGCAAAGGTATTTGCGAGGCAAGGGGTGTGTGAGAAGGCGTGAGGCAGCGGTGGCGGTGGGGGGAGGGAGGTGAGGCGAAGCGAGGCATGGCGGAGGGGGGTTGCGGTGCTCAAAATGTGCCCTCAACCTCGGGCTCTGGCCCCCTCCCACCGTAAGATCTGGTTACGCCCCTGCTCTGAGTAACACATCTGCAACTGCAGTAAGATGTATCAATGATATTACTACACAAATGTAAACTGCAATTCTGAAGCTTCAAGTAAAAACCATTAGTAGGAATAAATCAACCCCAGAAATTGAAAGGTAAAAATCACTGGCTTAGAAAGAATAATCACACTTGCTGCTATCTATGTGCTGTTCCATCACAAACAAATTAATGGCTTCATTTAGTAACCTGCACATGATCAGTCATTAATACGATTCAGTGCATGTTAAATAATTCAAGCGCCATTATTCTCATTGGGGTCTGTTTACAATCTGTGCGCTTAACTCAAATTAATACATATTAACTCATTAACCCATATCAGTATATGAGTGCCTACATTTTTTTCAAGCATTCAGATGATAGGGCAATCCATGAGCATGAATTTGTTCAAATCAGAATGATTATTTACCTCAAAACCCAATACCAGAAACAAGATGGATGAACAGTACTCACCAAAAAGTTGGCTCAGAGTCGACCTTGTTGAGCAATGCCTTTTGACCAAGTCACTTTATCAGATTAGGAACTTTGTCAAAAATTGGATATTACACAGAGCTTAATTTTGAGGAGGCATCCCCTTCCATTATGATAGATCATGAATGAACCGAAAATTATCTGATTCCTTCTTAGGCGCAATGCCAAGAATGAACACCATCATGGTGCTTCTTCTGGAAAGAACTGGTAACCCTACCCAGAGTGAGCTAGTAATCAGTCTTTACATTTATTTATACTCTGTTATCAATTTTGTGTACTGCTCAGATGTGGGAGATACAGGACTTTGAAAAGGACTTAAAAACCCATCTCAAAAACCTGAATACATCAATTTTGCGTCATGGCAGTTAATATATTCATCAAGCCCAGCAGTTATAGTTGTGGCTTCAGCTGGGGATGGAGTCATAGCTGTGACTTTAATTGAGCTGGATGGTGAGATCAGAAGACATCCGGCTACCTGATTCCACATGAAAGAATCCTAATGCTATAGCCAGAACAGCTGTACCACTTCATAGCACAGGTACAGTGGTGCTGAAGATGTGCCTCTATTGCATGGCTGCAGCAACCTTGGCTAAGAGTTGATGAGTAGCCTAATGGTTAGAACACCAGTCTTAACATCCAGAAGTGGCCAGTTGAAATCCCACTGCTACTGCTTGTGATCTTGGGCAAATAACTTACCCCTCCATTGCCTTAGGTACAAAATTAGATTATAAGCTCTCCAGCAACAGAGAAATACCTTAGTACCTCAATGCAACTCACCTTAAGCTACTACTGAAAAAAAGTGTGAGCAAAATCTAAATAAGGAGTTACTTTATTGGAAGAGGTAGAAAGAGTTGTGCTGTACTCTTAAGGGACTTATTTCCTTCACAATTTGTGACTCCAATAAACAGTGATCATTGGCAATTTCTTTTGCAACTTTAAATCATAGTTTAGCTAGACCTAATCCCCTACACTGCCTCTAAGCCTTGCTGATCATAATACTGTATCTAATGGGATACACACTCTGAACAGCATCTCACTTGAGAATTACACAAGCCAAAATATGAAATGCAGGAACCCAATTAAAAATATTCTTATATCTATTTGGCTGCTTAACTTCCTTATTTCAATTCTTTTCTCTCAAATACTTACTGATGCCTCTTGTTTTTCCACTATCTAGCAATGTGAATGTGAAATAACATCTATGGATTCCCTTCACAAGGTTCTCTCGCACAGCTTGTGAGCACATTTAACTCTAGAGAGCAGACAGAGCACATAAGGTCATTTTTGCCATGCATGAGACCCCCTCCCCCCCCCCCCCCCCCCCCCCCCCCCCCCCCGGCCACAATGTATGTCATGCTGATCCTTCTGCTCACAGGCCCTTGCCTTTTTACTGTTTTGGGGTTGTGCTCCAATTTTGTTACCATCCTTATCCGCCTTTAGCCAGCTCTTCATTTCAAGCAGTTTAAAAGCAAGCTGTATTAGTTCAAAGAAGGTTCATTCCTCCCCCCCCCCCCCCCCCCAACAAAACATACACAGACAGCAACACATTGTCAGAAGACAAACAATCCAATATGGAATTGGAAGAACAATTTTTCTCTATACTAGACTCACCAGAATTAGAAAATGAGATGAAGGATGAATCATCCTCTGTTCAGAGTGACTCCTTCTGAGACTTAACGTTATTGGATTCAGTTGCAGATCCTCCTGACTTGGCAAATAATGATCAGAAGTCTACAATCCCTTCTTGTCTGGCAACATCAGATGGCAAAGGTACCTTGGCTGGCAGGGGTCTCCCCCCCCCCCCAGCTAAAGCGTTTTTCCTGCGTTGGTCTCACATTGCCTGGTGCCCTGTTCTGTTTTCAGTCGCTGTGCACGCTCGTTTAATGAAACTGAGCATGCACAGCGACTGAAAACAGGACAGGGCGCCAGGCAATGTGAGATCAACGCAGGATAAATGCTGTAGCTGGTGGGGGTTGGGGATCCCCACAAGCCAAACCGGAGGCCTCAGAGCCAATTTGAGGGCCCAGGCCCCCGTAGCCCCCCATGGCCCCCGGTAGCTAGTGATCTTGTTTTGCGAGTGTGATTTTGCTTTCTGGTTCCTGGCATAATCAGCCAAGGGTCAACACAATCCTCTTACACAAACTCTTTTTTAGTACATTTCTAATGAGGTGTTTGTAACTTGTTCCAGTGGTACTGCAGTAGTTGAAATGAAACCTGGTTCTTTGTTTCACTTCAGGACACCATTATGGTGCTACAGGACTTAATACCTGCTACATATTTTGATTACTCTAATCCAGTGTTTCCCAAGTCTGGTGCTGGAGTACCCCATGATAGTCAGGTTTTAAGGATGTCCACGATGAATATGCATAAAAGAAGTATGCATATAATGGAGGCAGTGTATGCAAATCAAGATCATGCATATTCATTGTGGATATCCTGAAAACCTGACTTGCAAGGGGTACTCCAGGACTGGACTTGGGAACACTACTCTATTCCACTAAAAATATATATTTTTAAGGGGTCGGTCAATAGTCGTCAGTAAGAAATCTGTTTAAAGTTAACCAGATCACTTATCTAGTTTATTTTCAGTGGATTTTCACTACGTTTTGTGGTTCAGTTGGACCCTTCTAAAATTAACCGTATAAGTTAACCATGTAGTACTGGATTTTCGCATTATCTGGTTAATTTAGATCACAATACAATCAAAAAAGTGAGGACAAATGTGGAGGGAATCCAAAAAAGCTTTATTAATAACCATAAAACGACCCGACACGGCCATGTTTTGGCATGTGAGCCTGCATCAGGGGTCAAACAAATCTCCTTTGGTTGTTATTTGATAAGAAACCAAGAGAAAATCTGGTTAAGGACTATTGACGTCACTTCTGCATACTGCCGTCGAGGCGCATCATATGTTGAGCTCTCTAATTTCTGAATTTGCGGGAAGTCCATAACCAGATTTTCTCTTGGTTTCTTATCAAGTAACAAAGGAGATTTGTTTGACCCCGATGCAGGCTCACATGCCGAAACACGGCCGTGTCGGGTCGTTTTATGGTTATTAATAAAGCTTTTTTTGGATTCCCTTCAAATTTGTCCTCACTTTTTTGTTTGTATTGTCTTCAATTTGCGTGAGGATTTTCCTCTCCGCTTTTTGTTTGCTAATTTAGATCACACCCATGTCAAACTTCCAAACCCTCTAAAATCTATCCAGAAATCTTTTGGCTGGATATTGAACTGTCTGGTCAAGAGTTAACTGGTCACCAGCCCTGAATTATCTAACCTGATGAATTATTGGTTAACTTTATAAATCATTTTGAATACTGACACAAGGAATAAAAAACAAAACAAAAACATGTATCCAAAATCATAGAACTGTATCCTGATTACTACTTTCATTTATAGAATATTCTTTACAAAGTATGACACTGATGCCCATTAACCCTGCATTTTGACTTGTTTGAGTTTCTGTAAAGACTGGGTGGGGGTGAACAGATATGTACTCATGCTTCCTCTCTTAGGATGCATAACTCAGGGCCCCTTTCACTAAGCTGCGGTTAAAGGGGGCCTGCGCTGGCATCAGTGCTTGTTTTTGACATGCACTGAGGCCTCCTTTTACTGCGGCAGGTAAAAGGCTGTCTTTTTTTTAAAGAAATGGCCATGCAGTAAGTGAACTACTTGCCGTGCGGACATTTTTTGGGGGGGTACTTACCACTACCCATTGAGGTGGCAGAAAGGGCTCCCGCACTAACCCAGCAGTAACCGAGCAGCGCGAGACACTGCCCAATTATTGCCGGGCAAACACCAGCACTACAAAAATTTTAAAAATTTTGTAGCATCGGAAATGGTGTGCGCTGGGGGTGGGGAATTAATGCTGGGCTGTTGCATTAGTCCAATAACTTTTGAAAGCCAGAACTTACTTTCCTAGGCATCTTTTTTTAAATGTTCTTTTTTTTTTTGTCTTATTCTCAGAACATAACCCATTATAGTGAAAATTCACTCTGAGAGCAAAATAACTAGTTATATAGCAGGGGCATAGCCAGACTTCAGCGGGAGGATGGGCCAGAGCCCAAGGTGAGGGGGCACATTTTAGCCCCCTCCCCCCACAGACCCCACCACCACCTTTGACCCCCCCTTTCAATACCCCCTTCCCGCCACCGCCAACCCTCCCCCGAGTCCCCTGCCGCCGCCGCCGTCAGGTACCTGTGCTGGCGGGGGTCTCCGGCTGAAGAGGACCGGCTGGTGGGGGTTGTGGACCCCCGCCAGCACAGGTACCTTATGGCGGCGGTGGCAGGAAGGGGGGGGGGTCGAAAGGGTTGGCGGGAGCCAGGGCCAAGTCTGGGGGGCCCAGGCCCCCGTGGCCCCATGTAGCTACGCCCCTGATATATAGCTACTGTTTCAGTGACTTTTGAAACCAATGAAAGTGACTCAAAGTAAATTTATCCTGGTTGCAAATGTTATGAATTATTGTTATTAGTAGTAGTAGTGGCATTAATATTAACAGCACCTCATAACAGATAATTATGTCTTCTTGCAACTTATAGTCTAGTCAAGATAGGCAGACAAAACACAGAGAGAACAGAAAGGCCCTTTTACTAAAGCACAGCAAGCCCACTTCAGGCTTGCTATGTGGCGATCTGGCACTACAGCTAGGCAACCACAGGAGCCTGGAGGTGGTGCCTGCCCCCACCGCACACCATTTCTGTGGCATTGAGTTTTTTTCTTTTGGGGGGGGGGGGGGGAAGTTGCCGCTGGGTTAGCATGGGAGTCCTTACCACATCCTAAATAACCCATAACCATGCCCCTTTTTGCCCGCACACATTAGAAGTTTTGCACACTTCGTTACAGAATATGATTAGCAAGTTTTGAGGTTAAATTCTAATCAGTGCCAAATAGTGCTTGTTAAGTGCTGTTATCAGCTTATTAGCTTATTAAGTTACGTGCATTATTATAGAATCTATGCCGATTTCAGTTCAGATCTGGGAAATAGTCACATGGCAAATGATTCACTTACCACACTGTCATTTCCTTAAAAAGAAATAACCTTTTACCCACTGCGGTAAAAGGAGGCCTCGGCGCGCGTCAAACCCACAGCTTGGTAAAAGGACTCAAGAGTATCTTGAGTTTAAAACAGCTGAGTCAAGATTCAAATGCTATGGTTTTAAATGCTGGCCTCAGTGTTTACATATGTTCAGCACCACTATATACTGCTATATACCAGGGATGCATCTCATTTGAAATTCATGTTATGTAATTTTTTCCCAAAATGACAGCAAAAAAAAGAAAAGAAATAAAGAGCATCTCGTCCGCCCTGTGATTTTTGGAAGACCCATTCCCACACCCTACTGTTTGTTTTTGCAAACTTTGTGATGCAACATTGTGTGAACGGAATAATACACCTTTCCCCCCAGATTTCGTAAATCACTGAAGACTTATCTCTTCAACAAAATTTACCACAATGATCTATAATACGAACTGTAACGCACCACCACTTACCTGATACTCTGAATGTTGTCTCTCTATACCTGATTGCTTAATTCTATTATGTCATCCATGTTCTTTATGTAATACCAATTGTATCTTTTATCCTGGAATGGCAAATGCCATGATGGAACATTGTAAGCCACATTGAGCCTGCAAATAGGTGGGAAAATGTGGGATACAAATGCAACAAATAAATAAATTCTATATAGCGCGCCTATAGATCAGCGCTGAAATCGGCATGGATTCTATAATAATGCGTGTAACTTAACAAGCTTAATAAGCTAATTCGTGCTGATAACAGCACTTAACAAACAATAATGAACAATAATGAGCACTAATTGGCACTGATTAGAATTTACACACCCAACTTGCTAATCATATTCTGTAATGAAGCGTGCCGAATTTCTAATGTTTGCAGGCAAAAAGGGGCGTGGTTATGGGTGGGGAAATGGGCGTTTCATTGGCGTTTGGAAATTTATGTGCATAGCTATGGAATATGGCCCAGTGCGTGTAAACCTATGCAGCGGGATTTATGCCATCTTTTTGTTGGTATAAATGGATGCACATAGCTTTAGGCACCGAGATATCATTTAAGCTTATTCTATAGGCACCAGTTATAGAATATGCTTAGTGGGTGCTGATTTCAACGCCGATTTTTTAGGCACCATATATAGAATCTCCACCATTATGAAGAATGTGCACTATTTGCAAAGAGGATATGCTCTTTCTGAAAAAATGTGCACTCTTTCTGCGTGTGCTTTTTCTGAAAGTGCACACTTTTATTTATTTATATATTTATTTGTTACATTTGTATCCCACATTTTCCCAACTATTTGCAGGCTCAATGTAGCTTACGTAGTACCGTAAAGGCGTTCGCCCATTCCGGTATGAACAAATACAGTAATGTGGTAGAATAAGGTTCGTGTGTACAGACACATTAGGGAATCGTAGAAAGGAAGAGTTATTATATGTCCATTGCTCCCTTAATGAAAAAATGGGGGGAAAAATCTGTGAACAAAAAACTAAAATTCCCATAAACAACATAAGAAATTATATAACATGAAAGGATTTGAGCTGCAGCGCACACCTCTACTAATTACATCAAGTTTAAGGTCTTGTTAAAAACTTAACAGTTGATATTCAGCTGGTGGTGCTCAGTGTTTTGCTGATTGTGACCAGCGTTATGCTCAGAAGTTCAATGCCAGGCATTGAGGGGTCCTTTTACAAATCAATAATGCGCACTAAAAATGCTGTGGCAAAAAGGGGCCTGTGTTGGCATCGGCATGTGTTTTTCACGTGCACCGGGGCCCACTTTTACCGCAGCGGGTAAAAGGGAAGTCTCTCTTTCCTGCAGGAAATGGCCATGCGGCCATTAGGGGGGGGGGGGTCCTAGTGCTCCCATGCTAACCCATCAGTAACCAGGCAGTGTGCAGCACTGCCCTACCACCGGGTATACTCTGGTCCTACAAAAATATATGACGGCGCTCTAGGGGTGGGAAGTACCACTCATTATTTTATAGACCTCTATCATATCTCCCGTCGCTAAACAAGAAGTACTGCCGGGTAATCGCAGCAGCCTGGTGGTTAGCCCCGAACAGGCAATTTAACCAGTCACGTTGAATATTGACCCGTTAGGATTTTCATCGAGCCTGTTTCCCTTCTCTTAACACTAATGAATGATAAGCTGGGTATCTCTGAGTTCTACTATCTTTAAGTTATAGGAATGAACTCCAGTTGGTCTATATGGACTGCTTCTGTTTGTTTTTGTCAACCCCCCCCCCCCCCTCCCCCTTACTCTGTCTTGTTTTCCTTCCTGTTACCTGATGTACCAAATATATATATTATTGCTAGGCATTAATCTTGCCTTAGTTCACCTCCTGTGTTTTCTCTTTATATATTGTGATGTCTGAGTATAATCTTGTTTTATGCTTTAAACCCATGATTTTAGTGAATGTGTACACTATATTGGCGTTTATTTGAAAGGCAATTAAGCAACTCAATAAACCGAAACCTAAACCTAAGATTCCAGTCATGCAAACACATATCACAGAATAATGAATGTTTTTTTTTTTTAGTAAAGGACCCTAGAAAACAGAAAAGATAAAGGAAAGTAATGTTAATCTCTCAACCTAATGACATTAATTCTAATTCCTTCTCTGTGGTATGATGGGTATTTTTTTTTTTGAGAGACATTAGCAGAATTTATCTATTAATAAGGGCTTCTTTGGGGCTTTATCAAACTTATAATTTCTGGAATGTAGAATACAAAATCTTAAAATGCAGTTCAAATAGAGTGCTTGTGAATTGACTTACTATTTCTTGTGTTTGCTTTCAGTCGATGTAAACTAGCAAGCCAAGTCAAACCTTTTACACGCCTACTAGGGTACCAGGTACTGAATGGCCATTTCGGTCTTTGGTGGTAAATAAACACTTTTGGCACTGAGCTGTAATGGTAAAATAAATTCTAAAGCAGGCCCCAGCTGTTCTGATTAATAGGAGTTTGTGTTGTTATACTGACTGTAAATTAAAATGATAAATAGGATGATGAAGTACTAACGCATCCCAAAGGAGAGGCTAATCATGCATGGAGGTAAAAGAGGAACTCAACAAGAGCAGAAGATAACAAATAGTGCTAGAAATGGGAATTTAATTTATTGCTTTACCCAGTTAAGTTCAAGGCCTATGACAATAATCCATAAATAACCAAATGCAATTTACAATCAAAAGACTGCAACAAACACAATGTACAGTCAATAGATTAATGTAAATATCAAGCTAACTTCATAAGAAGAATAAAGAATATGAATTAAGGAATCCTAACCAACCTCTCAAATTCAGGTAAATACAACTCAACAATCCATAAGATAAATATCAATGAGTAAAAACAGAATAATTTTAGCTTAACCGGTTTCCTTTGGAAAATATCAACTGAGAGAATATCCATATAATTTAATTTCCATAGTTGCGTATTCTGTTTAACCAATAGTTCGAATAAAAGAATAAAAATATATAAATATTTCAAAGAATTAATATATACATAATAACTAAATTTAACTGAGAAAAATCCTTAATAAATACATACATTTATCAGCAGTAAAACGTATCTGACATGGCCATGTTTTGCTAATGTGCCTACATCAAGGGTACATAACTTCTCCGAGATAAAGGAAGGGAGGACGTTATTAACATGGGATACCGTTAAGATGGGTTATGGCTTAGTATATTTAAATATATTTCCTCTTATGAGGGCACAGCGAGGTGGTTGCACAGGCTAAAAAAACCACATAGGATGCAAAGAAAAGAACAGACATTCAAAGACTACAATAAGTAATGTTAAAGACATGACCATAATCACTCATACAGAACAGGGTGGAAATCAGTGTTCCCCAACTGTCACCCTGCAGCCAATCTATTACCAAAGGCCTTCTTGAAAAAGTATGTTTTCAGTGCTGCCTTGAATTTGGGAAAAGAGAGTTCAAGTCGGAGGGAGGAAAGTAAAGTATTCCACAGTCAGGGCACAGTGCAGTAAAATATGCATTGCCTTGTAGAATAGAATCTTACTTTGTGTATTGAAGGAATATGAAAGCAACGGTTTGATAGTGAGCGCAAGAGCCTTAGTGGGGCACAGTGGCCCCCCCGTGCAGCACGACCCCCCCCCCCGGTGAAAGGACACCCCCCACCCCGGCGAAAGAACCCCCCCGGGTGCACGCCGCTGGGGGGGGGGGGGTGCTGCGCGCCGGTCAGTGTCATTCGTTTCCATGCTCCCTCTGCCCCGGAACAGGTTACTTCCTGTTCCGGGGCAGAGGGAGCATGGAAATGAACGACGCTGACCGGCGCGCGGCATCCCCCCAGCGGCGTGCACCCGGGGCGGACCGCCCTCCCCCCCCCCCCTTGGTATGCCACTGGTGGGACATATGGTATTATGGATGATGACAGGTAAGAAGGGATACCAATATGTGAAACCTTGTGGGTCAAAGTGAGAATTTTGTGCTGTATATGGTAAAATAACGGGGAGCAATGACATTGCTGGCACGAGAATAGATCCTAAAAGCAACATTCTGCACTGATTGTAGATGTTGAAAAAGTATCTTTGTATTTTACTGTTAATCCCAGTGATTAGTAACTAGGAGGTATATTTTCAAAGCACTTAGGCTTACAAAGTTACATGATAACATATTGAACTTTGTAAGTGCTTTGAAAATGAGCCCCTAGGTCTCATTGCATAAAATGGGACCTATGCTAAAATAGCACGAGTTAATGATAAAATAAAACATCTTAACAGTAGACCTCGATAATAATAACACACCTTAATGTGCAATAATTGCCAAGTAAACAGCTAACGCAGCTTAGTAAATAGGACCCCTAGAACAGTGGTGATTGGGGACTGAATTCTTGAGCAGTGGAAAATGATATGAAGAGAATTGAAATCCCATGGAGCGACAAGAGTGACACCAGTAGACACACATGGAGTTCATCGCAAAACATGGTTCCCTGCACATACACGAAGAGAGCTATGGAAACCAGTGACAGAGACTTCACTGCCCACCAGCTCGTCTACAATTGACATAGCAGAAGCCTCCTAACACTGACATAAGGTAGAGAGTGGATGGAGAAAGACCTTGAATAAGGATGGCAGTTACAGAAAGATATTCCTTCACTTTCTGAAATAATTCTTGAAGTGGTCAACAAAAATAACAAACTCAACAATGTGAGCTACTGAAACCAAAACAAAGAGACCATGAAACGGTTAAGCAAAGTGTAGGGTCAATTCTAGAAATGTGCGTTATCCCTCGGCTTCTATATAGCGAAACTTAAGTTGCACACGCAAATCCAGTTGTATTCCTGATTAGCACACACAAATTAATTAGTTAAGAAGCCAATCATTGTTGAAAATTGGCACTTAGCAAGCAATTATTGACACTAATTGACATTAATTAGAATTTACACGCACATCTATCTAAGCGTATTCTGCAACTTGATGCACATAAATTCTAAGTCGCATAGTTGAAAAGGGGTCATGGCCATGGGCGTAGAATGGGTTGGCCCAGGGGTGTAGCTACGTGGGGCCACGGGGGCATGGGCCCCCATAGATTTGGCCCTAGCACCCCACTGCCAACCCCTTTGACCCCCCCTCCCGCCGCCAACCCTTCCCCGCCGCCGTGGTCAGGTACCTTTGCTTGTGGGGGTCCCCAACCCCCACCAGCCGAAGTCCTCTTCTCCCGCGCAGCCACGTTGCTGATCTACAAGGAGAGGCTTCTGTTTCTGTGAGTCTGACATCCTGCATGTACATATGCACGTCCCCAACCCCCGTCAGCTGAAGCCTTCTCCAGCGCTTGTTTCCGGCGCTGCCGCGTTCCCTGCCCTCTCTTCCTCACGTCCTGCACGCTCCTTTTAGTGAAACTGAGCCTGCAAAGATGGCGCACTCTTCTTAAAGAGTTTGCACTTTTTTACATTTGCAACCATCACGCATGTGCGTGCATATGCACATGTGCGTGCATATGCACACTATTGGAAAAATGTGCACTCTTTGCAAGGAGTGTGCACTCTCAATGACATAGCTCCCGTAATGAACAAATACCCAGATAAAAATGAATAAAACACACAATCCCAGAAATAAAACATGGGAAATGACATGAAAGAAACATTTTCTGGATACCCATCCCTAACACACACGTGTCGTGATGTCAATAAATATGCTCTGTTAGGTTATTACACTTGTCAGCCATTATAAAGTTTCATATCGCATAATTTCCATGAAGAAGAAAAGTCCTAACTGATCAGGCTTAAAATTTACTCAGCTGAGTTGCAGATCCCAGCAGTCTTTATTGTATTTTTAGTGTTAAAGGCTGCAGCTAATCACTCAATTGTATTTTTAATATGCCATAACTCGCCTAGATCTTTGTTGTCAGGCTAGATATAAATTTAATAAATGAAATGAAAAATGTACAGAAAACTCTCTGAGCCAAGGAGCATTTCCTCTTCTTTTACAGATTTCCTATAGCTTTGGTGAAACATATCAGTTAGGAAATCTCTCAATTCAATCAACTTCTTTCAGTTCTCTATTCTTCCAACCCCACCCCAAATTGCCTCCACTCTCCAAAAACAGCCCCCCTCCCAAATAACTGCCTCGCCACAAGCTGCCCTGCCCCATAAAATAACCCCTGCCACTGTACCACCACCCCACAAACTACCCCAACCCCCAAACTAACCCATACAAACTGCCCGACCATCTCACAAACTGCTCCACCCCTGAAACTGCCACAACCCCAAAAACTACCCTGGAATTGCTCCATCACCCTGCAAACTGTTCCATCCCTCAAACTGCGTGACCCCTCCCCCAACCACCTTGCAAACTCTTCCAACCTCAAAAAGAACCCACCACATATGCCCTGCTATACTGCAAGCTTCCCCATTCCCCAAAACTAACCTCTATAACTGCCCTACCACCCCACACACTGCCCAGCCTCAAAAACTATCCCTTGCAACTGCTCTACCATGCTGCAAACTGCCCCAACCTCCAAAACCAGTGTATTTTTTCTAGAAAAAAGGTGCTGGTACTCAAATGCCAGGCCACCCTTTACGGGTGGGGTGATCACTGAGGGATCCACCTCACAGTAGCCAGGCCTCCTGCAACCAGTTGCAGAATCTATGACAAGGCAGAATTGGTATGTAGAGCCTGAGCTCTTTCATTAAAACTTGGGGACCATGGGCCAATTTTAGCAGACAATGGAAAAGGTGCCAGTACTCAGTACCACCAAGTACCCCCTCAAAAAAAGCCCTGTCCAAAACTATGTCACTAAAAACCGTGCCAACACCAAAACCTATCCCTACAACTTCCACATCGACCACCCCACAAAGTGCTCCAGTCCCAAACCCCAAACCCAAAGTTACCCTCATACCACAAACACCCTCATCCATAAAGCCAAGCCCCTACAACTGCCTCACCACTCCAAAACTGCCCCATCTGAAAAAAACTATGCCCCACAATGCCTCATTGCCTCACAAATTGCTCAACCACAAAACTACCTCCTCTCAACTGTCCTACCACTCCACAAACTGCCTGCGCCCACAAAAACTACCCTCCACAACCTAGTTCCCTGTAAGCTTCATGCACAGGCACATGCTTGCACGCTGACATGTCACCCAGTGCATGCCATTTTGCAGTGGTGCACAGACCTCTTACACATGCTGTAGGATCTCCATATTCAGTACCCTCATCTCTGACATCAGAAGCAGGGGGAAAAGAAAAGAGCCAGGACTGCTGTGGCCCACTCTAAATCTCCAAGGAGTGGGGCAGATCGATCTTGGGAAGACAGAGTCCATGTCACTGGCTCTAGGGACCCTTCATGCTGCTCTCTCTTCCCTGGATCAAGGGTAGAGGGGTTGGATTACATCCAGCAACCTGTCAGTTCCCCTGATCATCTCAGAAGAATGGAAACAGAAGTCTGCTGCTGAGGATTCCTTAGGAACAGATAGAGCTGGGAGCTTCCCTCCAGCCAAGAGTTTGGCATCACCTGGACTGTGCACTTCACTGATTCCATAAGTCAGCAATTTCTACCCACCTCCTCTTTCCCTGTGTGCTGGGTATGTTAGGAGCTCAAGTGCAGGTTGTATATACTAGGGAATGGCTGAATAACAGATTTATGGGCATGTTATATACTGGTAGTAATGTCTGTGAGTGTGTGTAAGTAAATTATGGGTATTCCCCTAGATTCTATATATGGCGTTCAAAATTGTGTGCACAAATTTGGGTGTGTGCCCAATTTGCGGGCACACGTTAGTTGAGTAACAAGCCAATTAGTACCAGTAGCTTGTCGCTAACAATCAAATATTGGTGTTAATGGCCAACAATTTAGATTTGCGCGAGCATCTTGCTAAGCAGTATTCTATAAAGATGTGTGTGTAAATTTTTCAATGAAAAGGGGGGCATGATCATGGGAGGAGCATGGGCAGGTCAGGGGCATTCACTAAAGATGCAAGCAGTATTGTAGAATTTGGGGGATCTGCACCTAATTTACGTGTGAGGATTTACACCAGGTTTCAGCTGGTGTAAATCCTCGTGCCCAAAGTTGGATGGAGATCTCGGCATTGTAGAGTGCCATTCATACAATAGTGCTCAGTGCTCATGTTTTTTGCCACCCATGTACAGAATCTAGTCCATTGTGTATTGTATGCATGTGTTCGTGTAGGTTGTAATTGTATGCATTTTCTGTTTTGGTGTGTGTGTGTGTGTTCGTGTGCGTGTAGTATAATGTAGAGGCAGTAGTGCTTGTTATATAAGGATGATATGTAAGTCTTTATGAGGTGATGATTTTTACTATTTATTTATGCATTCTTGTATCCCACTGTTATCAAAAAACAAGTTTTGGTTCAAGGTGGCTTACAATTTACATTTTAGTTGGAAGTTACATTGGTGTTTGACCATTATAATATGGAGAGGACATTGATAGTCTATAGAATTTTTCTGAGAGGTAGTTTTGAAGGAGGTAGGACACTAATTTATGTAGTAATCTGAAGGGTTTTGATGAGCTATGTTTGTAGAGGTGGGACTTTGATAGAGGTAGGACAATAGTTTGTATGGTTTTCTGAAGAGTTTTGATGAGGTAGATTTATGTTTTGATGAGGAACATTAATAGTTTATGTAGTTAGCTTTAGAATTTTTTGAAAAGTTAGGTTTTTATTTCATTCCTGAATTGAACGTAGTTAGTGATGCTTCTTATGGCTTTTGGTATTGAGTTCCACCATTTGGAACCCAGGTAGCTAACTCTTGCTGTGTAGATGGTTTTATAGGTTATATTTCTGCAGTTGGGTAGGTGAAGGAGTAGGTAGTCTCTGCTTTCTGCATATCTCGGGCATAGCTCAATCATATCTAGCATATATTCAGGTACCATTCCAAATAGTATTTTGAAAATGAGAGTACTTGTTTTGAAGAGTAGTCTTGCCTTTATTGGCTGCCAGTGCAGTGTTTTCAGTAGTGGAGTTGCTCTTTCATATTTTGACTTCTTGAATTTCAGTCTTGCTACCATGTTTTTGATGGTTTGCAATGATTTTAGTGTGGTTTCCTTTCACCCTACACATGCTGCGTTGCAGTAGTCTAGTTGTGATAGTATTGTCGATTGTACCATTATCCAGAAGGATTGGCTGGGAAAATAGTTTCTGATCCTTCTCAGTTTCCATAATGTATTGAAGCATTTGACTGTCCAGTGATAGATGTTTATTGAGAATAATTCCTAATATTTTTAGTTGTGTTTTGATTTAGTATGTTTGGTGATTGATTGTGAAGTTTTGGTGAGATGTGGGATTGTGTGGGCTAGATAGAACCAGGAATTTGGTTTTGTCTCTGAGTTTGAAAGTTGTTGCCTAGTTTTCCATGAGGTCAAGGGCTTTTTAAATTTTCTCTATTATTTCTGTAGTGCTGTTGTGAAAAGGTATGTAGATGGTGACATCGTCTGCATATATGAATGGGTGGAAGCCCATTGATTCCAGTTTTTTTCCGCGTGCCATCATCATTACATTGAACAGTATTGGTGAAAGGGAGATCCCTGTGGTACCCCACACTCAGAGATCCATGTACTTCTCATTTCTATAGCACTACTAGATGTACACAGCGCTGTACCCTAAACACGTAAGAGACCGTCTCTACTCAATAGAGTTTACAATCTAATCAAGACAAACAAACAGGACAAATAAGAGATTAGGGATTTAAAAAGACATGAAAAAGTGAATAGGAGTTAGGAGTTAAAAGCAGGCACGAAAAGGTGGGCTTTTAGCCTAGATTTGAAGATGGCCAGAGCTGAAGCTTGACGTACTGACTCAGGAAGTCTATTCCATTGTATAGTGAAGCAAGTTAAAAGAAATGGAGTCTGGAGTTCACAGTGGAGGAGAAGGGTTCAGATAACAGAGATTTGCCCAATGAACGGAGTTCCTGGGGAGGATCTGAAGAGTGAATGCACTTCTAAGTCAATGAGAGGAGTTCGAATTGTATGCGGAAACAGATAGGGAGCCAATCAAGTGACTTGAGGAGAGGGCTAATGTGAGCATAGTGACACTGGTGGAATATAAGTCATGCAGCAGAATTTTGGGCAGATTGAAGGGTAGAGAGATGGTTAGTGGGAGACCTGTGAGAAGCAAGTTGCAATAATCTATGCATGAGGTGATAAGAGTGTGGATAAGGGGTTTGGTACTGTGTTCAGAAAGCACAGGCAGGATTCATTCCTATGAGTGCTGACTCCAGTCCTGAAATGGCTACTGTAACTTCCAGTGGCAATCTTGCAAGACTGCTACTGGAATTCATGGCAGCCATTTTTGCTACAAAGACCAAATGAGCAGAAGCATGGGTGGAGGCTGTAAGGTAGACCGGGGGGGGGGGGTCTATGGTGGGTCCGGGGGGGGGGAGGTGGCTTCATTTGCATGGTGGAAGAGGATGGAAGGAAGGAGTAGGAGTTTCTGGTTCAGGGGTGGGCACAACTGGCAGTGGCAGGACAGCTTGGGGAAGGAAGGGAAGGGAGGAATTCCAAATGCCATGGATGAGGGAGGGTAGGCCTGAATATAAACTGAAATTTAATTTTTGATACCTTTTTTGGCCAAACGTTTTTTGTTTATATTCAAGTATATACGGTATACGTTCACCAACCACTAGTGAACTTGTAAGTTACTTCAAGCATCAGGCCCTACATTTCTCTCCCAGAGTAGTCCTGCTTTTTATTCACAGTCCTCATTCTCAGTAATATCACAACAGAATCAGTTTAGTTGTTATAGTATGCCAGTTCAGCTCCATCTTCTAATGTACAACAAAGGAGAATTGCATACCATGCAAATAAGATATCAGTAGGAGTGGACTGAAGTCACGATTTTCCCATTCCGTTCCAATGAAGGGGGAAAAAAACCAGTACAGTCAGTCCCTGAAAATATGCAACCCAACAGGCAGAAGACAGCAAAAAAACAGAAAAAAAGGAGCATTCAATTCTGATGTAAGTATCACCAAGATCAAAGAGATAGGTTAATGCAGGTCAAACTTGCACAGTGATGCTCTGTGAATCAAACAGACAGAAAATTAAGCCCTACAAATCTAACTCAGCTCTAGCAATTAGAATATTGATAAAGATTTACCGAACAACAATGCACATGAAATGAAAACAATATCCTCCTACAAAAATAAATGTCTGAAGTGAACTTTTATCATTGCATTATGGGGCACCTAGCATAGTACACACTTGCATAAGTGTATAGCTGATTTAGGGCTCACTTTACTTAGCCATAGTAGCAATTCCTGCAGGCAAATGCAACAAAGTCAATAGGAATTGAATGGGCTTCATCGCGTTTGCTGCACCAGGAATCAGTACTATGGCTTAGTAAAAGGAGTCCTTAAGGATCAAAACTCATCTCTAACAGAAAATATTGTAGAGCTTATGTACTGCATATTCTCCATGCTGAAAAGAATTAGGAATTTTCTTAACTATCAGTTCCTATTCAATTAACACCTACAACCAATGGATATGTGGGTTACTGTCTTGATGGGTGAAACGAACCAACAATCCAAACCAGAATTAGTCATTGTCCTGTGACCACCAGTGCAATTGTCTCTTCCTGTCTAGTCTAAGCTGATCTCCTACATTTGTTACTGTAAACATATCTATATTCAGCATTCATAGGTACTGGAGATTTTGGTGCAAGGTGGCATGGGTAAACAATTCAAGTTTAATAAATTTGATATACCGTCTAATACAAATTCCTAGTCAGTTCACAAATTATAAAATAAAGCAAATAAATATACACAATGCATAACAAAAACATCAAACGAATCCAACAAAAAATGTCAGAAACATCGATCCTGCTGTGCCCCACTGTGTCCCAGATGCTCCAACTCAGCAGCTTCCTGCAGGAGAAGAGGAGGAATACACCACTTCTGAGTGCATTGGCAGGACAAAAGCTACAGGGCAAAATCTGAATGCTCTACCAGACCTGATACCCGCAAAAGGCAGAAAAGGTCTTCCCATTGATTGAAGATGGCTCTTGAACAATGCAGAATCTGGCTGAGGCTCACTTAGATGTGCTGAAATGTGCTTGGTGGGGGTGGGGGGATGTAACTTTGAAGAATGAAGACAAGTAGAGTCCATTAGTAGATAGTAGTGCTTGGAGCAATTTTAGTTATATTTATTTATTTCACTGAACTTGATATAAATGCCATCATTTCATAAGATGCCTCTAGGCGGTTTACAAAAAAAAATCAGGAGAAAGGAAATTACAATTGCATAGTGAAAGAAGTAGAGAAACAGAAAACGAGAAAAAAAAAACCTAGGGCAGAGGAGATAGGGCAGGGATGATTGAAATTTGTTTAACCGTCAACCAGGGCAGCTCTGTGTGAATTGAAGTGAGGAGAGAGTTCCACAGCTGATGTCCCAAGTATCAGAATGTGGTCTCACAGTTTCTATCCAGCCATATTTGCGAGGGAAGAAGAAGGGCAAGTAAAGAGGCTTGTGAGGCGTGAAGTATGCATGTTGGGATGTAAAGAGAGCTGACAAATAATCTAGGGCAGAGGGCATTCAACTTTTAAAGAACAGAAATAACAGTTTGAATTTTGCTCTTGCATTCACCAAGAGCCAGTGCTCTAACTTTAACAATGGTGTGACTTGATCAAAAGAATGGGAGTTGTGGAAAAGCTTAACAGCTAAATCAACTGGATTAAAAAAAAATATCTTATATGGCAATCTATTGTAGAGGGTAATATTATAATCAAATTTGAAAACAACTAGTGCGATGAGCAAGGTCCAGACTAGGTTAAGTAGGTCAACTGGCTAGAGCATTAGTGTGCAGGGTGGAGGTTAGCCGAGTCAAAGATGATTCCAAGGATTCTTGCAGAGTTCTGACAAAGAAGAATGACATTCTTAACATGCAGAACAGAAAGGCATACTTAATGTGGATTGGAAAAATGAGTTGCTTCACGTTTACTAACATTCAGAAACAAATAATGGGTTTGCAGAAAGGAGGCCACTGCAGGAAGACAATGATTGAATAGATAGATCTCCACAGTCAAAGAAGAGATTTTGAATAGGCTCTGTACTTCCTAAGGATTGAGTTACTATGAGTGAAGGTGCTAGAAAAATATTTAAAAGAGTTGGGGCTACGACAGCAACTTTATGGACCCCACTACAGATTTTATAGGTTGATGAAATAGAAGAGGGAGAGGGGGACCAGACTTGTTATGATCTATCTGATAAAAAGGAATGAAGCCAGGCAAGCACGGGACCAGAAATACCCAAAGAAAGGAGGCAAGATAAGAGAAGGGTGTGATCAACCATGACAAAGGCAGTTGAGAGGTCTCAGGAAACAAGAATAACTGAGTGTGCCTGTTCAAGAGTGCATCGAATCTCATTGCAAAATGCCGTCAAAAATGTTTCTGTGCTGTGAGCAGATTGGAAACCTACCTGACATAGATGAAAAATGAATGTCCAGTCAAGAGCATTACGTGCTAACCACTCTATTACTCTGGGCATAAGCAGAAGATATGAGACAGGGTTGTAATTGGCGGGGTCTGATGAATCCGGAAAAAGGTTTAAGGGGACTGAGGTGACAATAGCATGCTTCCAGATCTGAGTATATAACCAGAGGAAAGACTGTCTTGCGCGTTCATAAGGTAGAGAGGTAGGATCAAAGGTAAACATTTATGGATAATGGTCAAGGGGTGAAGGGTAGAAAAATCTCTCTCAAATGCTGTGTGAATGGATGAAAAGAGGCCCATATCAATTGGACAGGGATGGATTAGAGGGAGTCTGGTCAATGTACAAGTTGGCAGGAGAAGATAAGGAGCAAGGTGTTTTAGAGGAAGGAGGGTAAGATATAATGGGACATGATTATCCAAGGACAGAGTGATGAGTGTAAATCTTATTTTGCCAGACTGGGGCTATTTTATCCGGGTCTGGCTGCAGGGATGAGACGTTGGAAGTGGCTCAGGTTGCTGGAGCCATGGAGTTCAAACTGGTAAAAAATGTGTGAGGTTTATTTGATGAGTGCATATCACCCCTTAGTGAAATGGTCATGCTTAGCTTGTCAAAGGCCAACTGTATGCCCAAAAAGTGTAAAAGACAGCTAATAAAGGAGGAGATTGGCATTTGTGCCATAGAAATTCTGTGTGGCGCACAATAATCACAAGCTCATATGAAACCAAGGTGTGTTCTTATTTCCATGCGGGACTGAAAGGCACAGGGGGAGCAAAATCATCTAGAATAGAAGTAAGGAATCCTTAATGATGGTCAATTGGAAGTCATGTGAGGCAGCATGGGATGGAGGTGAGATAGCCAATACAAGGCTCAAGGGTGTATTTATTTGATTGATCACCTAAGGCAACACCATAAAAGCGGTTTACATTAAATTAATTACAATAATACAAAGAGGTTAGGAAAATACAGGGTCAATTTGTGATAGTTGGTGGATATTAGGTAAGTTATGTAGAAGAGCTACTGAAGGAAGAAACAATAGAAGATGAAAAGTGAGCAAATAAAGATCTGAACATGGGATAGGGAAGGTAGAACTGGCTGGGTCAAAAGGCTGCTGAAGAATGGGAGAAGACATAATCAAGAGTATTGCTTTTGACTGGATTGGGACGAGAGACATGTTGTGAAGACCCCAGAGAATTACAGAATGAGAAACAGTCAGATGATGTGTCAGATGCAGAAAGGTTAAAATTGCTAAGGACAAGCAATGGAGGACTGTTTAATGAGAGATCCGTAAAGGTGGCAAGCAGTTCATCAAAGGAAGAAGTTGAAGGCGGTGGAGGATGATAGAATAAAACCAGGAAGAAGGGGTATAAGTCCCAGTTGCTCTAGATATTTCTAGAACAGTAACTGGGGATATGAATAATTCCTATTTTTTTTACATTCCTCATTAATCTGGGTGTGTGGAACTTTGCACGATGGTATCGCATAGGATAACAGCAGCCTACAGAGCCCTTGTATCAAAGGCCATGACATGTAATTCTTTCTAAGCCCATGTGTATATGAAAGTAAAGCTTAAGGTTAGCTTTAGTACAATATTTTTATCACAGCATTTTTTTTCACCTTGCTAAGTGCTAGATTTACCAAAGTATGCTACTTTGTTAGTGCATCCTATGCCATTAATGTCTGCTGTTAGTAAATAGGTTCCTTCACATAAAATGGGGTCTGCGTTAAAGGCCTAATTCTGTATATGGCACTCAAAATTGTGTGCAGAAATTGGGACGTGCACCCATTTTCCACACACAAGCCAATTAGCGCTGATAATTGGGTGCTAATAATCAATTATTGGTGCAAATTGGAATCAATTAAAATTTATGTGCACATTTTAAGTGCCAAAATCCATGCATAAAATTGCATGTGGATTCAAAAAGGGGGCACGGCCATGGGAGGGGCATTTCTGGAATTTACATGCCGGTTTACAGAATAAGAGAGGTCTGGGCGTAATTTAGGCAGGAGAATTTGCACCAGGTTGTACTTGGTGTAGATCCTCACACCTAAAATTGGGCACTGATCCAGGCGCCAAATGCTATTATACAAATGACACCTAATTCTGAGCGACATTTGTAGAATAGAGCTTAGCATAAAATTTTATAGGTGCCGATTTTTCAGTGGCATGTATAGAATTTTGTCCTGAATGTGCACAGTTGTACATTGATGCTTGTTAGGGCATGCTAGTGTTTTACTGCTTGCCAATTAATCCAGCCCTAAATTGATATCTTTTGCTAATCAGATTTGAATTTAAAGCATTGATTTGAAGTATTAAGTTAAAAAAAGCTGTACCTAAAGACTGTCATGAAAATAAGATTTGTAAGTAGGACAATATGTCAGCAAAACCTTATTAAATGCGAGTCCATCCATAAATTAACATCTTCCTTTAACAACTGTAATACAGAATTACGCAGTATACCAGAAATAACTCTTGAGTTCTCAAACACAAAGACCTTGGAAGTGGCAAGGATTTAAAGCAGAAATTATGGGGCTCGTTTTCGAAACAGAAAAACATCCAAAGAAGAACACAAAGCAGCAGATGGACGTTTTTTTTTTTTTCACAAAAACATCCAAATTGCTATTTTAGAAACTCAGTTTTAAGATTTCTTCAAAATCTCAAGGAGGTGTGTTGGAGGCGTGTTTTGGGTTGGACTAGGGTGGGCTTATGACTTGGACATATTTCTGCAATAATGGAACATCGTAAAAACATCCAGGGCAAAAAAAATAAGAAGATTTTGGCTAGACCTCTTTCAATAACGACTAAGTGCCAAAAAGTTGCCCAAACTGACCAGATGACCACTGGAGGGATAAAGGCATGACCTCCCTTTAATCTCCCAGCGGTCACTGATCCCCTCTCACCCCCTCATTCCTCTTAGAGCAGCAAGCAGGTCCCTGGAGTAGCCTAGTGTTCAGTGAAGTGGATTGTATTGAAGGGGATCCAGGCCCGTATCCCACTCTAACTGGTATACTTGTGGTGGAAAATGTGAGCGCTCCCAAAACCACAAAATAGCTACTGAAAGACTATTGTAGTGGTGTACACATAGGCATTGGAATGAAGGGAGCCACAGGTGCTGTGGCACCCCCAAAAATTTGGAGGGAGCAAGAGGCACACCAGGCTCTTCCCATTCCCACCCAACACCCTGCTGCTGTGGCCACCACTGTTGCTACTGCTGTTTCAGCAGTGGTGGCAAAAACAGAAAAAGATCATAGGACCACACTGTTCTTGCTTGTGGCTGCCGGCCCCAGCTTCCTCTGACATCATTTCCTGTTCCAGGGCAGAGCCGGCAGCAACGAGTGGAAACAGTGCGGCCCTGTAATCTTTTTCTTTGTTTTTCCTGCCACTGCTGAAAGAGCAACAGCAGTAGTGGTGGCCATGGCAGCGGGGTGTTGAGTAGGACTGGGGAGAAACTGGTGTGCCAGTGGTGGTGGGGGTATCCAGTGGGAATGGGGAGAGACGGGGCAGATGCTGGATGGAAAGGGGAGAGAGAAAGAGAGAGGGGGCAGATGCTGGATGGAAAGGGGAGAGGGAGAGAGAGACTGTGAGTTTGCACAGTTCTAGTCGATGGTAATAAAGACACAGTCTTGTGGAATTTTGGCAGAACTTTCTTCATCATTCTCACCACAGGTTTCAACGTTGTCCTCTATCTCTGAGACAACCTTAACTTGTCGAATAATCACTGCTATCAGAATCAGTGACTTCGATATCACTACTATCATTGTCAGCTAAAAGAATTTTGAAAGCCTGTTTAGCAGAAAAACGCTTATTACAACCGCATGCCATTTTTACAATAAATTGACCTCCAATTATGTCACATCTTCCAAGATAAACATGTAAGTACACTCACCAAAGTAGGGGAAGAAACAGAACATCACATGTGTGCCTGGGGTCTTTTTACCCGATGCAATAAAAAGAGCCCTAGTGCGTGGGACAAACGGCCCCCGTTGCTAGTGCAGGGCCCTTTTCCCCACAGCTTGGTAAAAGGACCCCTAATCCTTCTGGGAAATAACCTTCTAAGATCTTAAATACTAAACAGAGCACCTTAAAATGAAGCTGAGCCCGTACTGGTAACCAGTGCAACTCCACCAACAATAGTGTAACATGATCTACTCTTGATTTACAGTAAATCAATCTAGCTGCTGCCTGCTGAATTACCTGAAACTTACTGATCTGATGGAAGAATTTTTCTAGTTGGCTCTCCCTAAGGGTAGGGTTACCATGTGGCTCCAGAAAAAGGAGGACACATTGATCCAGTCCGGGTTTTGCTTTCCCCTCATCCGTCTCTTTTCCAAGCTGAAGAGCCCTAACCTCTTTAGCCTTTCCTCATACAAGAGGAGTTCCATCCCCTTTATCATTTTGGTCACTCTTCTTTGAACGTTTTCTAATTCCACTATATCTTTTTTGGGATAAGGCGACCAGAACTGAACACTGCTTAAAGTGAGACCGGCCAAAGTTATTTCACCTATTGTGGCAGCCAAATATGGCCGCCAAACTTGGCCACTCTCACTTTAAAAATCAGCAGATAGCCAGTTATATCACCCAATATAACCAGCTATCTTTAAGCCACTAAGCAGCGATATTCAGTGCTGGATAGCTGCTTAAGTGCCATTTTAGCAGCCATTTTCGTTTCAACATCTGGCCGATAGAATATAAACAACAATCAGTAGAAAAATCTTAATAAATCACATCTAAGGCAATATAAAACCTATGGGGCCAAAATTCAGCCCGCAGCACTTAGCCAGTCATATTGCAGAATATCGCAGCTAAGTTGTGGCTCTACCCAGACTCTACCCCTGGGCTGCCCCTAACCTAACCACTTTCAGAGGCCAAGAAGGCAGTGGAGGAGTGGCCTAGTGGTTAGAGCTCTGGTCTTGCAATCCAGAGGTGGCCAGTTCAAATCCTCCTGCTGCTGCTCCTTGTGATCTTGGGCAAGTCACTTAACCCTCCATTGCCTCAGATACAAACTTAGATTGTGAGCCCTTCTGGGACAGAGAAATATCCAGTGTACCTGACTGTAACTCACCTTACACTACTACTGAAAAAGGTGTGAGCAAAATAAAATAAATAAATAAACCACTGGGGGATTAAGGAGGTGTCATGCCTTAATCCCTCTAGTATACAGCTGCTCAATCAGAGCACCTCTTTGTACCATGGACAGGACTGAAACATGTCTAACTTTGAACATCCTTCTTTCTGGGCTTGGATGTTTCTTCCCTTTTGGTAATCGCTGTTGGATGTCCTGATTTTGAGCCTTCACTACTCCTGCCCAAAACACACCCCCTTGCTATTTGGACGTACTGCTTTGATTATATCACAGAAAGGCAACATATCAAATCTCATTCCTCTTACCCTTTCTGCAATGTTGGACATCCCTTTTCTGCCTTTGCCAAATTGGGATGTCAAACACATGGACATCCATTTGGACATTTTGAGACATCCATATGCTTTGAAAATAAGCTCCATAGACATTTATTTTGCTACTTCATGATATAAACATACATTTGCCTACATATAAACATTTATGTACCCATGTTGATCCATTGATATTTTAGGTGTTTATAATTGTGAAATGTATGCTGCTGCCACACATAACCAGTGCATAAACTTCCATTTCAACATGTATTTTAGAGCAGACTCTGTGTTGGCAAATTCTGTCCTCAACTACTAGTGGAACTTGAGACATCCCTTCCAGGACATCTCGACTCCGATTTCTATATCCTTTCTAGAATCTGCTTGAAAATCACTTTGGTATTGATACGCTAACTCATGGAAACTTCCACCCAGGGCTTTGAGTGTAAATATTTGCAGAAATCTCAAGATTCCAGTCTTTCCATGTGAAGTTCACTTGCAGAAGCTTCTGTGAGATTTGACTTTCAGAGGAGTAAAATGTCACGTGTAGACCACTACATGCAATATTTTATTTACATTGAAATTTAGGGGATCATGTAGCAACAATGCACTCTAATGCCACTAAGGCAGTGGTTCCCAAACCTGGTCCTGGATGCACCCCAGCCCGTCAGGTTTTCAGGATATCCAGAATTAATATTCATGAGAAATATTTGCATGCACTAGCTCCACTGCATGCAAATCTCTCTCATGCATATTCATTGTGGATATCCTGAAAACCTGACTGGCAGGGGTGCCTCCAGGACCAGGTTTAGGAACCACTGTACTAAGGAATACTATCTGCTACAACGGGCCCTTTTATACAATGGACCCTATGGCAAATAGCATACATTAACAGCATTAGCATGTTCTATTAGTAAATGATCTCTGTGATGTAATATCATGCAAAACAGCTCATTAATTTTTGAATTCAGCTGTGATTTGAAAGAGCCTTTGCAGGCTGATTCTTGCAGAAGATATAGCTAGGATTATGGGTCGTGCATCTTTGTGTATGTCTGTTTATTAATTCTTTTGATATACCACAGTTGACAGGCTTATTATAATGGTTTTACAATTTAATTCATATGAAAGGAAGCAGAGAGGAAATCCATTAGCAATAGGAAATGGAATTGCCTTTCTGTGGTACAACCAAGACAGTTTATATATTATATACATGTACTTTGTTTGTCCCTAGTGGGCTCATGATCTGTTTTTTCCTACCTGAGGCAGGCAGTGGAGGGTTAAGTGACTTGCCCACAGTCACAAGAAGCCACAGTAAGAATCAAACCTGCCTTAACCATTAGGCTACCTCTCCATTCTGTTAGTTGTACTTAGTTGTAGTTAGCTTTTTTGCTGGGTGCTCACAGCAAAACTTTGTGAAAATCTACTGTGCAACTAACATTGGGCTCCTTTTACTAAGCAGCAGTAAGGCCAATGTGGGCTTCCCGCTCGTTATACACCCTTAGCGCGCCGTCATTTCTGGCGCTACAAAAATGTATTTTGTAGCACTGGAGTGTACCTGGCAGTAATTGCCCGGTTACCACTGGGTTGATGCGGGAGCCCTTACCACCACCTCAATGGGTGGCAGTAAGGGCTTCCCTTTTACCAGCTGCAGTAAAAGGGGGACTCGGTGCACGTGTACAACACGTGCCGACGCCAGCACCGCCCCCCCCCCTTTTGCCACAGCTTGGTAAAAGGGGCCCATTGTTTTTATATGCTGTGGCAGATCCAATCTGTCCATTCCATGGTTGACATTTCCATCCTCAGGATCCACCTTTTGAACCTGGTCTTTACAAAATTGGATTATTGTTACTTCCTATATCATGACCTACCAGTTTCTCAAATCTGGCAACTTCAGATTGTTCAGAACACTGCCATCACACTGTTATTTGGTTAAAAAGTAAAAAGATATGATCATGTGACACCCTTGTTTATTTCAGAGCACTGTCTCCCTCTCTCCTCTTGGATTCCCTTTAAATTCTAAACCATTGCATATCAGATCTTGCACTCCAGCCTCCCAACATTTCTGTCAAGCCTCCTTATTCCTTACTCTCCCCAGCAAGCCTTTCGTTCATCTCAACTGGATTTACTCACAGTCCCCTCTTTTCGTCAGATATGGCTCGACTTTCAACGTAACACTTGTTTTAGTGTTGTCGCATCGACTATTTGGAGCTCTCTCCTCTCAATCAAGACTGAACCATCCTTTAAAACATTTAAATGTTGTCTTAAAGTGCACTTTTCTCAGGCTTTCCCGCAGCCCTGACCCTCACTCTATGGGTTATGGCATTTGGTCTTTTTTTTTTGGCTACCCTGACCCCATTCTTTGGAATGCTGCCTACTTTAACATGCTTTTTTTTCCCTATTGTTTTATCCATTCCCTATCTCCCCTACTTCTCTTAAGAAATTATTGCCCTCCTTATGTTTTCCCTCATGTACCCCTCTTGTTCTGTTTTTAGTTTGCTTCTTGAGTGTGTTCTTCCTGAAACTATTTATTTTGATTTTGTAAACCAGTTCAATGTCTTTGTAGGTATTAGAGGTATATCAACTAAAGATGAACTTGAACTTGCAAACTTTTACATAAACAAGGTTATTAACCCATTAAAAATGCATTGATCTCTTGTTTGCAAACTGAAAGCTGGTGTCTAGTATACATGATATAAAGAAACAAGCAGCACTACCTTTTCTTCTCATTGCCACTGGATAATCTGCACACCTAGGTATGAATATATTAAGAGATGTAATATTTTGTCACATGTTCATAATATAGGATGTTACTGTTGGCCGATTTCAGTCCCATATGCACTGGAGATAGCCAGTGAGACAGAACCCGATGTCACATCTCAATCTGCATATTCCGAATAAAACTACTGCATGCCCCATAACTTCAGAACTCAGGTAAAGTTAGTACTGGTAATGACCATTTCAAGCAAAGGTACTGTCAAGTTTCCAATGTGGTACAGTACAGTTGATCATTGATCGATGGATTTCCCCCCCCCCCCCCCGAACTCCAACCAAAGCCGCTACACCTCCCGCAGCGGTCTAAGAAGTACACTTCATGCCCACGATGGTGACAATGTTTGTGTATGTTTATTAAAAGACTTGATATACCTCTGTCTCAAAACAAAGTAAAATGGTATGGTGAAAAAAAGCAGCTTCATAAGAATTAGTTGTATAATCCTGTCAACCAATTGTACAGATGTTGGATTAGACACTCTTGATTGTATAACTGAAGATTAGGAAGCCCAAGTCCCCCCATTGCCCAATTACTCACAAGCCAATTAAAATAGATCCTTGGCTTCTTACCTGCCCAACAGAATTTGTTCTATTCAATGTGGAAACTCAAAAGATTAAAACCTTTCTTCCCAAGGGATATCTTTCGCAGCCTGGTACAGTCAATGGTGCTAAGCCACCTAGACTATTGCAGCGCCCTCTTTGCTGGTTGTAAAGAATAAATCATCAAAAAACTTCAAACAGCCCAAAACACTACAGCCAGACTTATATTTGGTAAAACAAAATACGAAAGTGCAAAACCTCTAAGAGAAAAACGGCATTGGCTTCCACTCAAGGAACGTATTACGTTCAAGTTCTGCACCCTGGTTCATAAAATCATTTACGGAGATGCCCCGGTCTACATGTCAGACCTCATAGACCTACCACCCAGGAATACTAAAAGATCAGCATGCACATTTCTGAATCTTCACTTCCCCAGCTGCAAAGAACTGAAGTACAAATTAATACATGCGTCCAGTTTCTCCTACATGAGTTCGCCGTTGTGGAATGTGAAAACAATACGCGATCTAATCATCTTTTGGAAATCACTGAAGACTTATCTCTTCAACAAAGCATACTCCAATGATTCATCATAAGAATTGTATTGCATTAACGCTTTATCTATTATTCCGAATTCGACCTTTGCATACTGATTGCTTAATTCTATTATGTCACCCATGTTCTTTATGTCATACTAATTGTATCTTTTACTCTGTAATGGTGACTGCCATGATAGAACAATGTTAGCCACATTGAGCATGCAAATTGGTTGGAAAATGTGGGATACAAATGCAATAAATAAATAAATAAAATACTGAGCATCCACTATTAATAACATCACACCAACTTTTATATGCCTTAAATTGAAAATGAATTGTGTTTAATAAGGCTGCTAATAAGCGTGATGAAGGAAAGGGGGAATACAGCCCTCAATAAAAAAAAATGCTATGAAGAAATCAGTGTTGAAATAAAAAATATAATAAATATTTTACTTACTACTACTACTACTACTACTACTATTTAGCATTTCTATAGCGCTACAAGGCATACGCAGCGCTGCACAAACATAGAAGAAAGACAGTCCCTGCTCAAAGAGCTTACAATCTAATAGACAAAAAATAAATAAAGTAAGCAAATCAAATCAATTAATGTGGACGGGAAGGAAGAGAGGAGGGTAGGTGGAGGCGAGTGGTTACAAGTGGTTACGAGTCAAAAGCAATGTTAAAGAGGTGGGCTTTCAGTCTAGATTTAAAGGTGGCCAAGGATGGGGCAAGACGTAGGGGCTCAAGAAGTTTATTCCAGGTGTAGGGTGCAGCGAGACAGAAGGCGCGAAGTCTGGAGTTGGCAGTAGTGGAGAAGGGAACAGATAAGAAGGATTTATCCATGGAGCGGAGTGCACGGGAAGGGGTGTAGGGAAGGACGAGTGTGGAGAGATACTGGGGAGCAGTAGAGTGAGTACATTTATAGGTTAGTAGAAGAAGTTTGAACAGGATGCGAAAACGGATAGGGAGCCAGTGAAGGGTCTTGAGGAGAGGGGCAGTATGAGTAAAGCGACCCTGGCGAAAGATGAGACGGGCAGCAGAGTTTTGAACCGACTGGAGAGGGGAGAGGTGACTAAGTGGGAGGCCAGCAAAAAGCAGATTGCAGTAGTCTAAATGAGAGGTGACAAGGGTGTGGATGAGGGTTTTGGTAGAGTGCTCGGAAAGAAAGGGGCGGATTTTATGGATGTTGTAAAGAAAGAAACGACAGGTCTTGGCAATCTGCTGGATATGAGCAGAGAAGGAGAGAGAAGAGTCAAAGATGACCCCAAGGTTTCGAGCTGAGGAGACAGGGAGAATGAGAGAGCCATCAACAGAAATAGAAAACGGGGGGAGCGGGGAGGGTTGTTTGGGGGGAAAAATGAGAAACTCGGTTTTGGTCATATTTAATTTCAGGTGGTGTTGAGACATCCAGACAGCAATGTCAGACAAGCACGCTGAAACTTTGGTTTGGATGCAAGGTGAGATATCAGGGGTAGAAAGGTAGATTTGGGAGTCATCAGCATAGAGATGGTAGGAAAAGCCATGGGATGAGATTAATGAACCAAGGGAAGAAGTGTAGATAGAAAAGAGGAGGGGACCAAGAACAGAACCCTGAGGTACGCCGACAGGCAGAGGGATAGAAGTAGAAGAGGATCCACCAGAATGAACACTAAAGGTGCGGAGGGAGAGGTAGGAAGAGAACCAGGAAAGGACAGAGCCCTGGAATCCAAGTGAGAACAGGGTATCGTGAAGTATGCTGTGATCGACAGTGTCAAAAGCAGCGGAAAGATCAAGAAGAATGAGGATGGAATATTGACCTCTGGATTTAGCCAGTAATAGGTCATTGGAGACTTTAGTAAGCGCAGTTTCGGTTGAGTGGAGAGGGCGAAAACCAGATTGTAATGGGTCAAGAATAGCATGTGAGGAGAGAAAATCAAGGCAGCGGCGGTGAACAGCACGCTCAAGTAATTTGGAGAGAAAAGAAAGGAGGGAGATGGGTCGGTAATTAGAGGGACAAGTAGGGTCGAGTGAAGGCTTCTTAAGGAGAGGTGTGACCACAGCATGTTTAAAGGCAGCAGGGACAGTTGCAGTGGAAAGTGAGAGGTTGAGAATGTGACAGATAAAAGGAATAAGAGCAGGAGAGATGGCATTAAGAAGGTGGGTGGGAATCGGATCAGAGGAACAGGTGGTACATTTTGAGGAAGAAAGGAGAAGTGTAGTTTCCTCAATAGTAACTTCAGGAAAGGAGGAAAGGGAATGAGGGGAAGGAGAGAGAGAGGGGAACGGACTAGTGGAGGGAGAGGTGGTGAGGTAGAGAAAGCAAGGTTTATCTTTTCAACCTTGTTGTGAAAGAATTCAGCAAGGGTCTGAGGAGATAATGAAGGGGGAGTTGGGGGAGGGGGCACCTTGAGGAGGGAGTTCAATGTGGTGAAGAGAAGTCGAGGATTAGAGCCAATTTGGAAATTGAGGGGTTAATTTTTGTAAGTTGCACAGTGGAAAACGTAATTTGCTTGTCAGCTGTTCCTAGTCTATGGCTGAAAATTAGCTTAATTATAGCCTGCCAAAAAAACATCTAGCTAGATTTAGGACAGCTATTTATATAGTCTAAGTTACCCATCTAAAGTAAGTTAGTGAACATTGGAAATCTGCCTTGGAACACTGGAATCTGTAAAACCTGATTCAGGAAATAGTGTGCCTTTTGCATTTGCACAAATGGTCATGAGGCTGTACTAGTACAAGTAGACAGTCATCCTTGGTGTACCTAAAGAAACATCACCATTACATTGGTACTCCAAAATATGCAAGCAATTTCAACTTGTGATTGATATTTGACATCTCATGAGATGAATACAGAAGGTTTCCCTTCCAGATCTTAGCCAGTGCCAGAGTTGCATAGACAACTATGCCAGTAGACAAGACTGGTTGATGTTACAAAAAAGGTGCAGCATCTATGCTATGAGGGTATCTCAAAGAAGGAGGGGAAGACACCTTAATGTTGATAGGAAAATGTTCTCAGTTGGCAACATTGTTGGATTGCAGCTTTAATCAAGTATTGCCAATGAATGTGACTATTCTACAATCAAAATTATAGAACCATTCTTCCATGTTGTCAAATATAGCTGGTTGGTATTGTGACAAATTGCCAACTGCCCTATTTGTGACTCCAGTATTTGATCATGAAGAAGTTCAACCTGAGTGGAATGGCAGGTGTGACTCTGGCCACCTTGTTGAGCAGATTGGATAGACCATGTGGGTCTATCTGCCATCATATTACTATGTTATTATGTAACTTGACGAGGTACTATAAGACCAGGGAGAACATAAGAACATAATAGCCATACTGGGTCAGACCAATGATCCATCTAGCCCAGTATCCTACTTCAAAGGGTGGCCAATTCAGGTCACAGTACCTGGCAGAAACCCAAATAGTGGCAACATTCCATGCTACCAATCCCAGGGCAAGCAGTGGGTTCCCCAATGTCTGTCTCTATGGTGGACTATGGACTTTTCCTCCAGGAACTTGTCCAAAACTTTTTAAAACCTAACTGCTGTTACCACATCCTCTGACAACGAGTTCCAGGATTTAACTATTCATTGAGTGAAAAAAATATTTCCTATTTGTTTTATAAGTATTTCCATGTAACTTTGTTGAGTGTCCCTGGTCTTTATACTTTTTGAGAGTAAAAAATCAATTTACAGGGAGGCAATTCTATAACTGGGTATCTGGTAGGATCGTATTCTGTAAAAAAAATGTAGATTTTCCTTTATAGAATACTAGCATAACATCAAAATCTGCACCTATAATTTATGCACAAGAATTTACACCTGCCACAGAGCTGGTTTAATTATATATGACTAAATTCCAGTGACATGCTCCTAACGTATAATATTCTGTAAGTTCCTCTGATACATATACCTTACTGTAAATACCTGCTCTGTAGGAATTATGCATGCTCGTAATCAGCAAAGAGCTGTTAATGTGTACTTTATACAATACCCCTGCAGATGTCCTTCCTATATTGTGTTCATTTGGCTCTTATTTTCTTGTCCATCACGTACCAGCGCTTACATCTTGAATGTCATTTTAATTGTATTTCAAGGAATACAACACTTCCCAAAAGAATTCAGTAAAACCTGTTTTCAAGCATGAAAAAGCAAATCTGAAATACACTGACCTTTTCTTCGTGATATATTTAAATAAATTGGAACAACTCACAATTACTGTATATTTGCAATAGCGGAAAATAGTTTATTAGATAACATGTTTACAACATTTTGGCTTTGATTTACTAAGCTGTTTTCTCAGAAACGCAGAATGGGATAAAAGCACATCAGACTCTTCTGAATGGTTCAGAGGAAAATGCTTTCTTACTTCTACCGGAGAAATGGCATATTAAAGAAAGTGTAGGGTTACCTGTTAAACACATAAGGGGCATTTTTGAAAGGATGTCCAAGTCAGAACTGGGATATGCTGCTCATAATGTCTCAAAAAAAATCCATCTTGCAGTAGTTTATGAACAGGAAATACATCAGGGTTTCCTGTTCGAAAATACGTGAGACAGTCATTTTATAAACTGAAAGGTCCAAATTATGAATGCCAAAATTCCAGGGACAAGTATGTCTGTCTGGCTGTATTTTTACAGAAATGTCCACACAGACGTAATTGCAGAGCAGAGGGGCAGCCTAGTGGTCAGTACAGTGGAAATACACAAGTACTCCTGCAGGTATTTTAGAAGAGACTCTGCACTGGCAGATCCTTTTCTAAAATCCTATCAGAACTGAGCACGTCCTAACCCAGACATGTTACTCCTTGGTTTGGAGGAGTAGCCTAGTGGTTAGGGTGGTGGACTTTGGTCCTGGGGAACTGAGGAACTGAGTTCATTTCCCACCTCAGGCACAGGCAGCTCCTTGTGACTCTGGGCAAGTCACTTAACCCTCCATTGCCCCATGTAAGCCACATTGAGCCTGCCATTAGTGGGAAAGCGCGGGGTACAAATGTAACAAAAAAATGGGGCTTATCCTTAATTCTATTTAGCCCCTAATTCTATAAAAGTATCCAAAACTTGCAAGCAAAAAATTTGGGTGTGTGCCCATGCGCAATTTAATTGAATAACAAGCCAATTAGTGCCAATAATTGCTTTTTAACAAGTAATTATTGGTGCTAATTGAAGTCAATTGACATGTACATAGGTAAATTTTGGCATGCGATCCGTGCTTAACTTTTATGCGCATCCAGGAAAAGCGGGCACAAAAATGAGAGGGTCATGGGTATTTCAGGTGGAGTATCGGTGTGGATTCCATGGGTGTGCAATTGTAGAATAAGGGGGTTCCACGCGTAAATTTAGATGGGGTCATTTGCACCATGTTTTCATCAATGCAAATGAACGTGCCTAAATTTACATGTGACCCCTACACTTAAGCGCTATTCTATAAACTGTGCCCTACGCACAGGTTATACAATCCAGCTTATAATCGAACGAGAAAAACGCCCAAGTTCCGACCTAAATCGGGAGATGGACGTTTATCTCACAAAAACGAATAAAGCGGTATAATCGAAAGCCGATTTTTGGGCGTTTTCAACTGCACTCCGTCGCGGATGCGGACAAAGTTTATGGGGGCGTGTCAGAGGTGTGGCGAAGGCGGAACTGGGGCGTGGTTATCTGCCGAACAGAGATGGGCGCATTTCACAGATAATGGGACAAAAGTATGCGTTTTTAGCTAGAATTTAGGGCACTTTTCCTGGACCCTGTTTTTTCACGAATAAGGCCCCAAAAAGTGCCCTAAATGACCAGATGACCACTGGAGGGAATCGGGGATGACCTCCCCTGACTCCCCCAGTGGTCATAAACCCCCTCCCACCTCAAAAAATGATGTTTCACAACTTTTTATTTTGACCCTCAAATGTCATACCCACCTCCCTGGCAGCAGTATGTAGGTCCCTGGAGCAGTTGTTAGGGGGTGCAGTGGACTTCAGGCAGGTGGACCCAGGCCCATCCCCCCCTACCTGTTACAATTGTGCTGCTTAATGCTTAGTCATCCAACCCCCCCAAACCCACTGTACCCACATGTAGGTGCCCCCCTTCACCCCTTAGGGCTATAGTAATGGTGTAGACTTGTGGGCAGTGGGTTTTGAGGGGGATTTGGGGGGCTCTACACACAAGGGAAGGGTGCTATGCACCTGGGAGCTCTTTTACCTTTTGTTCTGTTTTTGTAAAAGTGCCCACTAGGGTGCCTGGTTGGTGTCCTGGCATGTTAGGGGGACCAGTGCACTACGACTCCTGGCCCCTCCCACGAACAAATGCCTTGGATTTATTCGTTTTTGAGCTGGGCGATTTCATTGTCCATTATCGCTGAAAAGCAAAAACGCCCAGCTCATAACTTGGCGAATAAAACATGGACGTCTAATTTTTTCGAAAATACGCTTGGGTCCGCCCCTTCACGGACCCGTTCTCGGAGATAAACGCCCATGGAGATAGGCGTTTCTGTTCGATTATGCCCTTCCAAAGCACTTAAGTGTTTTTTTTTCCACACCAGTTTTTTAGGCGCAATGTAAAGAATTCACCCCATACAGTGCCACAGTTAGGTGCAAATTCAGTACATAACTTCCATGCTACAACAGCAGTTATGCACCAAAATGGTGGTGAAATGGCAGATACATAACTGCAAGGAGGCATTCATGTTGGAAGAGCATGGGCTGGCCACGAGTGTTCCAACCATTCCCCCATTCACTTTATAGAACATTGTCAGTTGCGCATGTGGGGTCTTTCTTTTTAGACTTGGGCGTTTCTTCCCGTTTGATTATCACTGTTGGACGTCCTCATTTCCTTAACGAATATGCATGCAAATAGATCTCATGCAAATTTATTGTGGAAATCCTGAAAACCAGGCTGAGTTGTGGACCTCAAGGACTGGAATTGAGGACCCTTGCTTTACAGGTATGTACAGTACTAGGCATCAGTTTAGGAGTGAGTACTTAGGCTAGGCACGGAGTGGTTGTAAATGCTCATGCTTTGATTGGGAAGATACACCTGAAGCTTATAATATTTTATAAGATACGCATGTTTGTGCTCCACTTATGTGAATTCCTACCTCCTATTGAAAACATGTGCATAATATTGTGTAGCTGGATTACTGTCATTTATGTGTCTATCCAGCCTGTTTACTAGGCCATGCTTGCGGTTGCCGTGTGTAGCTTAGTAAACAGGAGGCTATATGTTCACAAATGCATGTAAATGACTGCTATATTGGCATTTATGTACATACATACCGTCTCCTTGTAGAATTGCCTCCATGATGACTTACACGGCCAAAACTTAAGCAAAATGATCCATGCTATTGGCACCCACTGTTCACCACACAAGTCCTACCAACATTTATATGTAGGTTGTGTCTGTATAATGGTGGTCATAAATGGAGACTTAGGAGCGTGTTATTTCCAGTGGGACCTTCTAAACATCAAGGATATCACACTTCTGAACTGTTGGAAAAGGGTCTCTGACAGAATTTTTAATCAATAAAGTAAAAAAAAAAACACTTCTGAAATGTATTTGTACAGATAAAACAAATTGCTTTCCTCCTTTTGTTCCGTAAAATAATGTGTTTTCATGGTCTAGATGTTTGAAAGTTATCTCTACTGCAGAGCTCCTGATTCACATGATTTTCTAATTTGTACATGGGATTAGACGTGTTAGGCCAGTGCTATGTGTGCTGATGCCTACTAATTTAGTAAAATAAAGACCAGTACAGCAGTCCTTCATTAGCAGAATAATGCAACTGGAATAACTTTAGCAGCAACTCCTCCCCCCAAAATGTAAAATCTTGCAGTTACTTTTTGAATTGAATTGAATTCCTGGGGCAAAATACAAATCTATAGGGAATTTCACTGTGGAAATACTTCCTTCAAAGAAACTCAACAGTTCAATCCCCCCTCCCCCCACCAATCCTGGCAGGTTTTCTTTATATTTCCTTTGGAATGATTAAGTATATTCATGTGGTTATTGTCAAATTAGCCTGTTTACAAATAAAGATGTGAGAAAGGAAATTCCTGTATTGACTGTGTGCTTTACAAAGGAAATAATAGGAATTATTTCCTTACCACACTCAGGGCATGTATATTGTTTCATCGCAACAAGGATTCTCTGGTGGACTGTAACGCTGTCCTCAATGAGGCTTTTACCACACTTCCTATATGCAACTGATTTAACTTCTGAATGGATTCTATGGTTCATTGCTAGACAAGTCCACCAGAGAATCCATGATGCAGTGAAACAATATACATGCTTTGAGTGTGGTAAAGGCTTTAGGCAGAAGGCAGACCTCACAACACACAAGAAAATCCACAACAGAGTGAAACCATTTACATGTTCTGAGTGTGGTAAAAGCTTTGGTTGGAAAGAAAGCATCACACGCCATCAGAGAATCCACACAAGGATGAAACCATTTACATGCACTGTGGGGGTAAAAGCTTCAGTTGCATTGGGACAAGTAATTAGGGAATGTACACTCTTGCTATGAAGTATGGAAAAATAGCACTCTGGTATTTAGATATATGTAATGAGACCTCCTTTTTATCTATAGATCTGAATTCAAAGCCCAGATCTACTGATAAACAATAGACACAAGGCTCAGATGTTATATAAAAAAAATAGAAAGCTTGGCATCAGGTAGAATAATGGAAAAATGGCATCCCAGGAAAGCAATAGGGCACCCTAGGGGCATTGCAGTGGACTTTGTAAAATGCTCCCAGGTACACATCTCACCATTTGTCCCAAAACCCACTACCCCCCCCCCCCCCCGACTGTACACCACTACCATTGCCCTTATGGGTGAAGGGGGCACCTATATGTGGGTACAGTGGGTTTCTGATGAGTTTTGGAGGATTCACAGTTTCCTCTACAAGTGTAACAGGTAGGGAGAGGTTTGGGCCTGGGTCCACCTGTCTGCAGTGCACTGCACCCACCATTAGACTACTCCAGGGACCTGCATGCTATTCTGATGGACCTGAGTATAACATCTGAGGGTGGTACAGAGGCTGGCAAGTAATGTTCTTCATCACATTTTTGTGAAGTGGGAGCGGGTTAGTGACCACTGGAGGAATAAGGGGAGGTCATTCCTGATTCCCTCCAGTGGTCACCTGGTTATTTAGGGCACCTTTTTGTGTCTTATTCGTTATAAAAACAGGTCTAGCTCAAAATGTCTGTTTCAGTCCTGGACCTTTTTGTTTTGTTCCATTATGGCTGAAAAATGTCTAAGTCTTAGGAATGCCCAAGTTCCACCCTGAACACGCCCCTGACACTGCCCCTTGAGATTTGTACGCACTTCTGGTGGACTTTAGAGAAAAACATCTAAAAATAGGTTTTGAAAATGCTGATTTGGACGTTTTTGTGAGAAAAACGTCCAAATGCAGACTTATGTCACTTTTTGGACATTTTTCTCTTTTGAAAATGAGCCCAATAGTAAGCAGATGCAAAAAACATGCAAATGAATGAAAAGCAGCGCATTACTATGTAAATACTGTACCACGGTTTGTGGTGTGTACTAGGTGCATACCGCAAGCTGCAGTATAGCCTGTAAAATAACCCCAGCTGGGTTTATGTTACTGACCAGAGATATTCAGTCTGCTAACTGAATAAGCGCCTGAATAAAGTTAGGACAACAAAAAGGATATAGAACTAGAGACCTTGAAATACAGCTGCAAGGAGGTAAACTTAAGGCAACATCAGAATTTTCTTTTTTTTTTTTTTAATGGAAAGAGTGGTTGATGCCTGGAATGCTCTCCTGGTGGAGAAAATGGGGACGAAAGCAGTGATGTATTTCAAAAAGGCATTGGATAAACACAGAGGATCCTTATATAGCATGAGTAGACCTTATATGACTTTCAAACCTTAAAGAAGACATAGAAGGGAGTAACTATCATGGAGTGGTAGATATAACTCTAAGCAAACGCACAGAGGAAGTGTGGCCAGGGGCATAGGGGGGCTAAGCAATTGCCAGTAACTGATAGAGGGGTGGGACTGTGAGAAAGGAGATAGGTATTTTTCCTCCTTAGGCAAAAAGGGTCACAATACCTTTATGAAAAGTTACACTGCCTACTGTGACAGGAGCAGGGAAGCTATGGCTTGCCTGAAGGATACAGGTTGCATTAGAATAGGACTGTTTTCCCTTTCTCCTTAGTTCAGTTAAATATATCAGGACCCAGCACTCATTAGGCTAGAAACTCTTTTTCTGAGTTTAGTGCCCTCTGCAAGAGTGACAGAAAAGAATGAAAAAGTCAAAATCCTTCCCACCATATGGATTTTTATATGATTACATAACAGCATTACATTTTATCCTCTCTTCCCATGAGACTTAGGGGAAACATCTACATCTACACCCCCACGGCATACAAATATCCAATACCAACATAATGGCTGCCTGCAGTAATAAATTTCAAGTTCAATAAGCATCTGATATACCACTTTCAGAGGATGATTAAAACGTTTTACATTACCCAACAAAATTATAAACATAGTAAGAATTCAGAAACAGAAGTTACAATAACTGATAATAAGTCTTAGGGCATTTAGGGGTGCTTTTACTAAGCTGCATTAGTTGCAAATGTGTACCAAACCCAGCAAAATATGGAGAACCATGGGACGTGTTAAGACATCCTGCGGTAACTCTGAAATCTGCATGCGCTAAAAAACTTTTCTATCTTTTTTTTTTGAGGAGGCAAATCAAGGGTGGAGAGTACGCATTCCTACATTACTGTGCATTAACTGGTTAGTGCACAGATAATGCAGGAGTTCTTACTGCCTACAAAATGGGTGGCAGTAAATGCTTACATGGAAATGTTTTAAAAATGGATGAACGCTAATGGCAACATTAGCCCATGACCATAATAGAAAAATATGGCTGTGGTACAAATGCCTTAGCATGCAGGAAAGACCCACATAAGGGTGTGTTAAGGCCACTTTTTACCACAGCTTAATAAACATATTAGGATAGCCTAGCATATAACATATAACTAGCAATCCTAGGGGACATTAGTTTACATATTCCTTGTCCATTAGCAACTTAATTAAGAAATCACCAATAAGATGCAGGCAGCAGTCCAGCAGCGAGATGGATATCCAGTCTTTTGCACTGTGTCACATGTTTGATTATCTCTCAGTTGGTGAGAAGTCATATGTGTGTTCTCGGTGCAAAGAGCTCCTTGTACTCAGGGAATGGGTCCAATCTCTAGAGGCTAGAGTAGCAGACTTGGAGGAGCTAAAAGAGGTTTATAGAGGAGGCCTACAGGAACATAGTAGAGAAGTCCCACCTCTAGTCGGGCAACCTCTGAAGGGAGAGCATCATTGTGGAGAGCCAGGACTTGCCCTCTAAGAGATCCATTACTGAAGTCACTCTATTTTTCCTTGGCTTTCAACACTCTTCCTGGTGCCGATGTTGCCTGAGATGCTGACCTCAGCAGACAGGAACTGCGAAACTATGACTGTGGTGCTGTTTTTAGTTTATTTTTAATCCATATATATGTCTTGGCATGAATGACATCTTGGTTGACTGTATTCTATCCTATTAACTTTGCCATTCCTTTCTTTGATAATTTTAGTACTTTGTAAACTGCTGTGACCTTTTAATAGTAAAGGTAGTATATCAAGTGGAAAACAAACATAAACAATATCCTCTCGCACAAATGATGTGTCTCCAGTGGCTTCTAACTAGGACGGAAGGGTTAGGACAGTGTAGTTGGAGCTTTGATTGTTTGTCATGTAGATAACTGTTTGGCTGGTGGATGTGAGGATCCTTTGGTCACTTGCCTGCCTGGTGTGAAAGTAGTGAACCTTACACGCCACATGGATAAGATTTTAGACCTTGCTGGGCAGGAGCCAGCTGTCTTGGTACTTGTGGGCACCAAAGACATAGCAAAATATGGGAGGGAGGTTCTGGAAGCCATATTTAGGCTCTTAGGTGGAAAGTTCAAATCCAGAACCTCCAGGGTAGCTATTCCATAAACAGGACCCAACAGACAGGCAGAGCTCCAAAGTCTCAATGCGTGGATGAGATGATGGTGCAGGAAGGAGGGTTTTAGATTTGTTAGGCAGCTGTTTGAGGAAGCAGGAGCCTATTCTGGAAAAATGGGATCCACCTTAACCAGGATGGAACCAGAATACTGGCATCAATATTTAAAAAGCAGATAGAGCAGCTTTTAAAGTAGAAACAGGGGGAAGGCTGACAGTCACTCAAAAGTGCATGGTTCAGAACAAGGTATTTTTAAAAGATCAAAATAGGGAAGGTAGGGCATCCCAATAGTGAGGTTGGAAGAGAAACCATAGTAGATCAGCTGTTTTTAAATAAAGTGCAGACACATTTTCAAGATTGCAAATTATCACTGTCAACTGCTGAGCAAGTTGTAAATAAGAACATAAAAATAGCCATACTGGTCAGACCAATGGTCCATCTAGCCCAGTGTCCTGTTTTCAACAGTGGCCAATCCAGATCACAAGTACCTGGCAGAAACCCAATTAGTAGCAACATTCCATGCCACCAATACTGGGGCAAGCAGTGACTTCCCTCATGTCCATCTCAATAACAGGCTATATACTTTTCCTCCAGGAACTTGTCCTAGATATGCTAACCGCTGTTACCATATCCTCTGGCAGCAAGAATCAGAGCTTAACTATTCTTTAAGTGAAAAAATATTTCCTCCGATTTGTTTTAAAAGTAGTTCCATGTAATTTCATTGAGTGTCCCCTGGTTTCTCTACTTTTTGAAAGAGTGGAAAATCGATTCACTTTTACCTGTTCTACATCACTCCAAATCTTATAGACCTCGATCATATCCCCCCCTCAGCCTTCTCTTTATCAAGCAGAAGAGCCCTAACCTCTTTAGCCTTTCCTTATATGGGAGGAGTTTCATCCCCTCTATCATTTTGGTCGCTCTTCTTTGAACCTTTTCTAATTCTGCTATATCTTTTTTGAGATACGGTGATCAGAACTGAATGCAATACTCTGTGAGTTTTTTCTAGCAAAAAAGGTGCCGGTACTCAAATGCCTGGCCACCCTTCAGGGGTGGGGTAATCACTGAGGGACCCACCCCACAATAGCCAGGCCCCCTGCACCCAGTCACAGAATCTATGACAAGGCAGAATTGTTGTGTAGAGGTTAATCTCTTTCATTAAAACTTGGGGACCATGGGTCAATTTTAACAGACAATGAAAAAGGTGCCAGTACTCAGTACACCCAAGTACCCCCTAAAAAAAAGCCCTGGCAATACTTAAAGTGAGATCACACCATGGAGTGATAGAGTCATTATAATATTCTTGATATTATTTTGTATCCCTTTCCTAATAATTCCTAGCATCCTGTTTTCTTTTTCGGCCACTGCCACACAGTGGGTAGAAGATTTCAGCGTATTGTTGGAAAGATCTAGTGATCCTTGTTTAGGTATTTCAGCAAATGAAGCATGGAATGTGTTTAATTCTGTTACTGCTGAATATGTACGTACTTTATTGCCTAAGCTTACAAATTGTCATTACATATTGGACATATGTCCTTCTTAATTATTTATTAAATCCTCCAAATGAGATCATTATATGGCTCTTGCATTTTTTTTCAACAGTATTTTCTGATTAGGGAAGTTTCCTTTTGAAATGGGTCATATTGCACTTACACTAATACCCAAATCGAAGGATTTAGATTTGTCTCTTACTTCGAGCTTACAGGCTCATTGCCGATATCTCTTTACTTACCAAATTGATGGAGACTTTAGTCAGCAAACAGTTGTCTTATTTCATAAAATCATACTCTTGCTTGCACCCATCTCAATTTGGCTTTAGAGTCCAACATAGTACAGAATCTTTGCTACTAACATTGACAATAATAGTTCGTAATTATTTGTGTAGAGGAAGTCAGATGCTTTTGCTGCAGTTTGATATTTCTACGACATTTGATTCTGTAGATCCTGGACTACTAATGATGAAGTTGAGTAAAATTGGCTTAGTGAATTCCTGGGAAATTGTTCCTATTGTGTTTGGAAAAGAGAAGTTTCATTTAATAGTTGGCACTCAGACTGTGTGTTGCCTCATGGCTCTCCACTGTCACCTATGCTATACAATTTTTTATGAGTTCTTAAGTTCTCTTTCTTTTCTCGATGGAGTTTAACTATTGTGTTATGCTGATGATATTTTGCTGTTGGTACCAACATGCTCTTCTTTGGAAGATACGTTTGCCCAGGTTTCAGATTGTATAGATAAAATTCAGCATCAGGCCTTGGAAAATATGCTTAAACTAAACCTGACTAAAACCAAGGTTCTAATTCTCTATAGACCATTCCTGACATGATACCTTTGGCAGGAGGTGAATGTTTAAAGGTAGAGAACGAGTCAATAGTCTTAGGAGTTATACTTGATTCCTCTCTTATAACTCTCAGATTAAGAATTTATGGAAAATAACTTTTTTTCGTATAAGACAATTGTGTCTGCTTAGGTCTTTTTTCTTTGAATCTCATTTTCAAGTATTAGTCCAGATGCTGGTGATGTCCCATCTGGATTATTGTAATTCTCTATACATCGAATTAAATGCAAAACTTCTGTATAAATTGCAATTAATTCAGAACATGGCAGTACATTTAATTTTTCAGTTGAAAAAAATATGACAGTGTGTCTCATTATGTTAAGAAACATCATTGGCTTCCACTCAAGGCACATATTACTTTTAAATCTGTTTGTATAATATTTAGATTTTGCTCACACCTTTTTCAGTAGTAGCTTAAGGTGAGTTACATTCAGGTACTTTGGATATTTCTCTGTCCCAGGAGGGCTCACAATCTAAGTTTGTACCTGAGGCAATGGAGGGTTAAGTGACCTGCCCAAGATCACAAGGAGCAGCAGTGGGATTTGAACCAGCCACCTCTGGATTGCAAGACCAGTGTTCTAATCACTAGGCCACTCCAATATTTACGGTATTGCATGGTAATACTTCTGAAATGCTTTTCAAATGTTTTCTGATTTTTATTTCTTCCTTCAGATTGAGCTATACGCGATTGGCGTCCATACTCGAAACGTTTCTAGCAAAATGTCCAAAATCGGACTTAGACGTTTTGTCGAAAATGCCCCTTCGCAAGTTATGTGCGCATTTCTACCATTTAGGTGTGAGCACTTAAAAACCATCTCTATGCCTGATGCAAGTTGTTGTATCTAATTTCTATAAGCACATCTGACCTGCTACAGTGCCTTGGAGGAGTAACCTATTGGTTAATGCAGTAGGCTAAGAATGTGGGAAATTGAGTTTGAGTCCCACTGCAGGTTCCTGTGACTGAGAAAGTCAGTTAACCCTCCATTGCCTCAGGTACCAAAACTTAGATCATGAACCCACCAGGGACAGAAAATATCTGCATATAATAGATGTAACATCAGTCCTCAGGATAGTTCCTAGTATGTTGTGTACCATCAGATGGTAAGCCATAAAATAATAGGTCATATGGCATCCTGCAAATATGTATTTATGCCTCCATTCCCCATCGGTCTGTGGAAAATGTTTCTCTATTATTTCAAACATTCGAATAATATCCAGTTCAGCTTCAAAACTATCAATGGGCATAAGGGTAAAAAAGCGTCAAAGATTACAACTTATCCAAAATACAGCTATAAAATCTTATCAATAGACTAAATTTGATCATGTTACACCCCATCTTAAAAGAGTCCACTGGTTACCCATAACCCACCAGATCACATATAAATTACTGTTACTAGTATTTAAAATCTACATTTCTGATGGACCCCTGTATCTTGCACGATATCTAGTCCCATATATTCCATCTAGAGTTCTTAGATCTGCGCAACTGCTTCAACTTAATGTGCCAACATACAACGAGATCAATCACAAACATGTTAGGGAGGTGATTTTTTTCAGTACAGGCCCCGAAACTTTGGAACTCTTTGCCAAACTTTCTACAACAATCTCGATCTTTCGACCAGTTTAAATCTAATCTAAATACCTTTCTTTTTCAAGATCCTTATTCAGCTATTCCATAATTCCATAATTTATACTCTAAACTATGAAGCTGTGAGACTGGATGACGAGCTAAGATACCTTTTGTTTATATCTATCCCTTACTTTACTATTATTAAATCCCTTTCCCAATGTGGATAGTATGTTTTCTATAGAATTAATCCCCCTCACACTTTAAACTTTAGATTGTACACTGCCTAGATGGTACTTCCCATAGGCGGTATAGAAAATTTCAATAAACTTGATAAAACTTGAATTTTCTGCTTTCCTTAAGAGTACGTCTAAGTGATTTTCTCAAACACAGTCGTTGTATCTCAGGCACAGAAAAACCTTCAACATGGCGCCATGTTTCACTTTAGCTGTGTCAGGGAAGCATTCAAAATTAAAGATTTTCTCAGGCACCTTTCTCTTTCATTCTCATGCTTCTAACAGAAAGGTAGTATACCAAATCCATGACCCCATTACCCTTAAATCCAAATAAGAACCTACTTCCATTTATGCAATAGATGCCACACAGGCATCCTCTATGTACCTAAATATGGGCACCCCTGTAAGGGGCAGTTTATGGCTGGGCACCTCCACTTATACACTCTGAGGCCACATGATAAAAACCCACTCTGTAACAGAATATGGGATGCAGCAGAGGGAAGGCATTGGGGTCAGTTGGAGGAGGACTGTGTGTAGTGCTTCCATTGCCAGCAACCTGCCAAACATTTGGAGGACCACAGGGGTGAGAAGGGGAGAGATGTCAGACCTATGATGGAGGGAAGAGGAGATGCCAGACCCATAGAAGGGGGGGGGGGGTTGTATAGATGCCAAATTCACAATGGGGGTAGATGGAGAAATGAAGGACCCTTGGTGGAGGGGGGCAGTTAGAGATGCCAGACCTTTGGTAAAGGGGGAGGGAGAGATGCCAGACCTGTGCTGGGTAGAGGAGGGGAAGAGAGATGCAAGGCCTGCAGTTAGGGGAGAAGGGAGGGGAGAGATAGGGAGAAAGCAATGCCAGAGTTGAGAGGGAGAGAGAGTGATGTTGGACTGTGTGGAGAAATGCTGGCCCCAGGGTTGAGGGGCAGGGATAACAGGCGAGACAGAGAGAAAGAGATGCTGGCTCGGGGGTGGATGGTGTGGGAGGAAGGAAAAAGAGAGGGGAGAAGTTGGATGTGATTAGGAACACAGTGAAGATGTGCTGGGCATGGAGGAAGCAAAGGGACACAAAGGTTGATGCTGAACACAGGGGAAGGACTAGGAATGCTGAAGGTAGATGTAGGACAAAGGGGACAGATAGGGAAGCGGGGGAGATGCTAGACAGGACAAGATAGAGGCACAAGGGAAATGCTGAATATGGAGGGAGGATAGGGATACAGAGGGCAGATGCTGACCATAGGGGGAGGATATGGACATGGACACAGAAAGGAAATGCTGGACAGGACAGATAAGGACACAGAGGAAAACAGATGGTGCACATGGTGAGAAAAGAAATGTCAAATGGACAAAAGACCCTCGAAAGAGAATTGGGGGGGGGGGGGGGGGGAGATACTGGGACCAAAGGAAATGGAAAAAATAAAATGCTCAAAGGTTAAAAAATATATTTTATTTTGAATTTATTAAATGATACACATTAGCTGTTACAGCACGAATGTGGTAACTGCTTGTATGTTATTTTTGCAATTAGCATGTGCTAATTTGCGTTTAAGAGAATTTTGTGAATTTTGCAGATACTGTAGGTCCATTTACTGTCTCCTAAATACTGTAGGATGTACTAAGTGCACCTGTGCTAAATGGGGCTAGGGTATCACACTAATGTACATTTTAACAAGCAACCTGTAAAATGAATGCTGGGCACACCTCCTAACAGGTGACCCTTACCGCAGGTTAATTTCTTGTTTTAAGGAACGGTATCTGCAAAATTTCACACATTTTAGTAAAATAAAACCCTTAGTGTAGGTGCCTAGTTTCCCAAATAGAAATTCCCCACCCCACTCCCCGGGAAATAATTGTAGGGACCTCTTTTTAAGAGACTCCTAAATTCAGGGGTTTAAAAGGTGGGCGAGTTTAGGTCCAGGGATTAGATTCTCAATATAGCATATATGGGTGTGTCTGTGTATATTTGTGGTTTTCTGGGCAGGAGGCAAGTGTGTGTGTGGATGAGCGTTGCCTGTGTATATGTATTGTGTTTGTATATATGTATTGTCAGTGGAGTGCAGGTCTCTATATTTCCTGTGGGTGTGCTGGTAGATTTTTTTTTGTTACATTTGTACCCCGTGCTTTCCCACTCATGGCAGACTCAATGCGGCTTACATAGGGCAATGGAGGGTTAAGTGACTTGCCCAGAGTCACAAGGAGCTGCCTGTGCCTGAAGTGGGAATTGAACTCAGTTCCTCAGGACCAAAGTCCACCACCCTAACCACTAGGCCACTCCTCCACACTGATAGGTAAAGGTATGGGGATGGTGTGTGAATTGTGTCTGTATTGCCTCTATAAGTGTATGTGTATCTCTGTTGTCTGTCTCTGGGTAGGTGGAAATGCATATGTATACCCAAGAGACAGACAGAGCTATGAGCAAATTGATGAGGCAAGACTATGTATGATTTCTTTAGTACATTCTGTTGGATGGAAAGAAAAATTACATGAGATGTGATAATTTGGGACTAATTTTCAAAGCACTTACACACACACAATTCATCTGACCATTAGAAATCCCTGTCAGCAGATTCTGTAGGAGCTGCTGGCTTTCCATTATACAAAATTGACACCCCACCTCCCAAGAGATTAATAGTAAGATAGACAGATTTTCAAGCCTCTATGTACTTATGTACAATTTCTTTCCATCATATGATGATTAGGTTGGAAAACATAAAACTATTAAAATAAATATTTGCTTCCTGGGAGATGTGGTGACTTAAATCTTGGGATAGAACAGAATTTGTAAGATTACTGATAAAAATCATTTCATTAAACAAAGCAAACATTACTTACTAGCTTGTTTAACATTCTGTTCCCTTAGTTTCAGTTAAATTGCTAGAACCCATAAGAATAAAAACAGGAGGTATTAGATACTTATCTGAAGACTGGAAAGTGGCTGTCAGTTTTTAACAAGGATTCAGGGGTGGTCTGGGAATATACAGACACGTAAGCCTGACATAAGCACAGTGTGAAATGGTTTTAAAGAGCAAAATTACTGAACACTTAGGCAAACATGGCTTCCTGGGACAGAGTCAGTATGGGTTCTGCCAAGGGAAGTCCTGCCTCATGGCTGAGGGGGGATATGATGGAGGTCTATAAAATCCTGAGTGGTGAAGAATGGGTAAAAGTGAATCGATTTTTCACTCTTTCAAAAAGTACAAAGACCAGGGGACACTTGATGAAACTATATGGAAATACTTTTAAAACAAATAGGAGGAAGCTTGGTGAAGTGCTGTACAAGCTCCATTGAAGTGAAACACTAACACAGTGGCGTATCAAGGTCAGGGCAGTGGGGGCGGTCCGCCCCAGGTGCACGCTGCTGGAGAGGTGCAGAGAGCAGCCGCGTGCGCGCCTGTTGGTTCCGCTGGTTCCCTGCTCCCTCTGCCCCGGAACAGGTTACTTTCTGTTCCGAGGCAGAGGGAGCAGGGAGCCAGCGGAGCCAAGAGCCTTGTGGCTGCTCCCCGCAGCTAAAAATGTATTTATTTATGGCATTTATATCCCACATTATTCCCACCCACGGGCAGGCTCAATGTGGCGTACAATAGTCTATTAAGTAGCAATAATACAAAATACAGTAATTAGGGTCGTAGGAGGGAAAGAGGAACAACAGGAGGGAGAGGGAGAGAGGAGAAGGTGACAATTAGTCGTTATGGCAGCCACGGTTCAGAAGGATGCGACACCAGGAGGGCTCATGGCATATGCTCTACCGAAGAGGAAGGTCTTGAGCCGCTTCTTAAAGGTCGGGTGATCTGGGGTGAATTTGACCACTTGGGGCAGCCCGTTCCAGAATTGAGTGCTAAGATAAGAAAAAGAGGAAGCATAGACAGTCTTATATTTTAGACCACTAAAAGCTGGATAGTGGAGATTGAGATACGAGCGAGCTGACTTGCGGGAGTTCCTGGGCGGCAAGTTAATGAGAGTGTCCATGTAAGCAGGAGTGTCACCATAGATGATTTTGTGCACCAATGCGCAGATCTTGAAAATGATAAGGTCCTTCACAGGAAGCCAGTGCAACCTCTCACGTAGTGGGCTCGAACTTTCAAATTTCAATTTACCGAAGATGAGTCGAGCTGCTGTGTTCTGAGCAGTTTGCAGTTTTTTTAGCAGCATGAATGTGCATCCCCTGTAGATACTGTTGCAGTGATCGAGACAACTTATAACTAGGGACTGGACTAGGTTGCGGAATACCTCTCTAGGGAAATAAGGCTGGATATGCTTAAGCTTCCAAAGAGTGAAGAACATTTGCTTGACTACAGAGCTCACATGCTGCTTCAATGTCAAAGGTCTATCAATTATGACTCCCAAGATTTTTAGGGACTACGAAATTGGCAGGTCGAGCTCAGGAGTGATTAGTGTAGGAGGTCTGAGTTTGTTGAAGCGAGAAGAGAGGATCAAACAATGTGTTTTCTCAGCGTTGATTTTGAATCGAAATGAGTTGGCGCAGTCAAGCAAGGTGTTAAAGCCTTGTCGGATCTTACTAGTTATTTCATTGAGGTCTTTCTCGAAAGGGATGAAGATAGTGATATCATCAGCATAGATAAATGAGTTTAGTCCCAGTTTGGAAAGAGCCGCTGCCAAGGGAATCAACATCATGTTGAAGAGGGTTGGCGATAGTGAGGAACCCTGTGGCACTCCACAGTCTTCTTTCCAATGAGGTGATAAGGTAGAGTTGGCATGTACTTGGTAAGTTCTTGATGTAAGAAAGCCTCTCAGCCAGGCCAGTACGTTTCCACAGGCACCGAAATAATCTAGGAGCCGCAGCAGGATGCCATGGTGCACCATGTCGAAGGCACTAGACATGTCAAACTGTAAGAGCAAAATGCTCTTCCTTACAGCTATTTCCCTCTTGAAGGTGGACAGAAGAGTGACAAGCACAGTCTCAGTACTGTGGAGTGGTCGGAAACCCGATTGCGAGGTATGCAGAATATTGAACGTATCCAAGTGCTCACTAAGTTGTTTATTCACCAAGCCCTCCATGAGTTTCACAAAAAGGGGAATGGAAGCTAGTGGTCGGTAGTTGGACAGATCACTACTCTTTTTCTTGGTATCTTTGGGCACTGGGGTTAGTAAGATGTTACCATAGTTTACGGGGAACTTGCCATTACCAAGCATATAGTTGAGATGCTGCGTCAGGTCATCCAGGAAACAGGCAGCCGACCTAGGATCATCACTACATTAACATTTAAAGGAAGTTGGCACACCTATGTTCTGGTTGCACCTATTTGATTATTGAATGATAAACTCCTGAGGAAGCCAATGCTGTGGAGCGAAATGGGCTCCCATTGGGTTTTCAACCAAATGAATGAGGTGCAACTTCCTTTTGTATATTGATTCTCAAAAAGAATGACAAACATTTTTTTTCATAAATTTTTGTAAGAAAAAGAATAAAGAAGGACGAATATATTTTAATGTTTTACATTACAATATTGGTGCCTAATATATGACAATAAAAAATCTGTGCCTAATGTTTTAATGTTTTAAAACATTTTTTTCTGTAATAAAAACAGTTGAAATAAGAAAACGTTTGGCTGGACTTGTTATTCTTAAGCTCTTAATTTGCTTCATTTCTTTGAAGGTGTGAATAAACATGTCCATAAAGGTGAGCCAGTTGATGTGTATCTGGATTTTCAGAAGGCTTTTCGCAAAGCCCCTCATGAGAGAATCCTAAGGAAATTAAAAACCTAGATGATAGGAGGCAATGTTCTGTTGAGGATAAGGAACTGGTTAAAAGAGGGTTAAATGGTTCTTTCTCTTAGTGGAGGAAAGTGAATAGTGGAGTGCCACAGGGATCTGTTCTGGGACCGATGCTATTTAACATATTTATAAATGATCTGGAAATGAGAATGACAAGTGAAGTGATTCAATTTGCAGATGACAGAAAACTATTCAAAGTTTTTAAATGGCATATGGACTGTGAGAAATTGCAGGGGGATGTTATGAGACTGAATGATTGGGCAGCCAAACAGCAGATAAAATGTAATACAGATAAGAGCAAACATGATGCTCATTGTGAAGAATAATTCAAATTATAGCACTATGATGCTAGATTCCACAATAGGAAAAAACATCTAGGTGTCATCATGGAGAACAAATTGAAATCTTTCTGGTATTCTAATTATTCAGGTGCGCTTTTGGTTCACAAATGTATTTCTGATATTCTGGACGTAGGATACTGGGGTAGATGGACCTTTGGCCTGGCCCAGGCATAAATACACATGCCTAAATGCAGCACATTAGTGTGTAACTTACAGTATTGTAAATGTGGGACTTGCCCATGCCCCACTCATATGGCTCCCCCTGTGCATGCCCCCTTACATTTACATGTTAAGGAATCCTCTTACTAAAGTATGCTAACCAATTTAGTATGTGCTAAATGCCACGCAGTCCATTGTGAGCCTGATTATATATATGGCACCTATAATTAACATGCATTATGGAAATCATACCTAAGTGTATTCTAAATACTATGTGTTAATCTACATGCGATATTTAGAATACGCTTAGGCATAGTTTATGCGACTAAATCTACGTGTCCATTTATGCCAACGAAAAGCTGGTATAAATCCCTGTGCGTAGATTTACGTGCACTGGCCCATATTTTATAACAACGTGCATAGATTTTGGAATGCCCATGAAATGCCCATTTCCACGCCTCTAAGCATACCCCTTTTTGCCTGCGTGTGTTACAATTTAGGTGCAGTACATTACAGAATACTCTTAGCAATGTACGCGCACAAATTCTAATTTTTTCCAATTAGTACTTGTTATTGCTGTTAACAACGCTTAACAGAGTGTTAAAACAATTAATCTATGCGCGTAGTTATAGAATATGCCTAGATTTACGTGCAGATCCGTACATAACTCTAGGCGTGCTATATAGAATCCGGAAGTGTATACCTATGGGCTGCATAGAACTTAATGCACGCTAATTCGTTAGCACACGCTAAATCTGTTAGCACACCATAATAAAAGGACCCCTAATTGAGCTGTGAGCTGAAATACCACTTAACACCCAGCTAGCACGTGTGCATGTAACTGGAACACTGTTGTTCATAAGTGCTAATATATTCTATAATTTATGTGCACAATCGGTACCTAATTTTCAGTGGCCTGTTCTTATGTTCTAAAGCTTGCTAGACACCTTTATAGAATTCATGAACCAACTCTTAGAACATTTATGAACCAAAAGTGCACATGAATAATTAGATGACCAGCATACATGTGCACACACACACGGAAATGCTATAAATCTGCCTAATTGTGAACAATTCTGGAGACCGCACCTTCAAAAAGATATAAACAGGATGGAATTGGTCCAGATGGCAGCTACTCAAATGGTCAGTGGTCTTCATCATAAAGCGTATACAGGGCCGTAAGCAGGGTATGCATGGCAGGGAGGTGCCAACATTTGAAGGGCCTAGAGTGACATGTCTTATATAACCTCCCTATCAACCCACTCATTACTTTTACATCACCCATTTCTATTCTTCTATCACCTTCTCCAACTACTCCAACCAGAGTTACACCTAATCACACTGATCACCCTTCAACATCTTCAGTCCTTCTGTGACTGTTCTCTTGTGCTTGACTGCTTAAATATTTTTAATTTAAATGCTTTACTTTTTGTCTATTAGATTGTAAGCTCTTTGAGCAGGGACTGTCTTTCTTCTGTGTTTGTACAGCACTGCATACACTTTGTAGCGCTCTAGAAATGTTAAATAGTAGTAGTAGAAACTGCCATGCTTACCCTGCGCTACACTACAGCCCTTCCAAGAAGACCTACCTTGATCCTTGAAGGCCGCCCTGGTGGTGTAGTGGCCTCTGCGGCTGCTGGGGCAGAAAAGGAACCCACTCCTGCCCCTCTGCTACTCCTCCATCTCCCTTTGCTCTTCTGTGCCATGGGCACCACTGCCATATTTTTTAAATGGTAGCTGAGTCTTCCGGCGCTAGTCTCGCTAATACTGCAGCATTTGGAACTTCACTACATGAGAATCTGCTGGGCATCTATTATCCTTTTTTAATCCTCAGTGTAATGGATTTTTTAGGGGTGTGTGTGATTGGTTGTGTGTGCTTTTGTAACAAATATTTTGGAGTGCCTCTCCATTTTTACCATTTTGTATTGTTTATGTTTATTAAAAATACTTGATATACCGCAATTTGCAGAAGGAGGATCATAGCGGTGTACAAACAATGCTGAAACATTAACAAATAAAAAGAGGAAAGGAACGCCATAGTTGAAAGCAAAGATAAGTAAGGGACAAACACAATAAAATGACAAATCACAGGTTACAGGAGATTACACAGTCCAAGGCTGTCAGATCTCAAGGGATGAGCCAAAAATGCAATAAAAAAAATGAGTCTAACAAGATCTTGAACTTGACAAAGGATGATTCGGAACAAATCTCTGAAGGAAGACAGTTCCAGAGCTTAGGAGCTATAAAAGAAAGAATGCTGATTTCGGAGTAGTCTCATAGTGGGCAAATTCTGGAGAGGACAATATGAGCCAGTTGGAGTCCAGCAATTGGAGGGCCCGGGTGGGAGTATATGGGACAACTACCCAAGACAGGTATGAGGGTATTCCTAGGTGTAAGGCTTTATGTGCTAATGAGAGGACCTTAAAATGAGTACAGTATTCAACGAGAAACCAGTGAAGGGGTATGACAAGAGAGGATACATGGTTAAATTGTGAAGCTCTTTTTTAAGCCAAGCAGTATAGCAAATCAAAAATAAACTTTAAACTGTAGCATACAGAATCCTGTAAGTTACATGCATATTTCTGGCTACTAAGTGCGAGCATTAATACCAGCTCCATGGTTGGCATAAGTGCTCACACCCAGGGGCATAGCTAGGTGGGGCCACAAGGGCATGGGCCCCCACAGATTAAGCCCTGCCCCCCTATACTTTCGACCCCCCCCCCCCCCCCGCCGCCGACTCTCCCCCGCAACTTTCATCCCCCCTCCTGTCCACGGTGACCCTCCCCCACAACTTTCGATCCCCCCTCCACTGCCAGGTACCTTTGCTGGCAGGGATCCCCAACCCCCACCAGCCAAAGTCTTCTTCAGCGCCAGTCTCCAGCGCCTTCTCTGATCTGTTTCTGTCAGTCCTGACTCCAAACGTCCTGCGTGCATGTCCTGTATGTAGCCCCACGCTGGACATGCATGCAGGAGGTCAGAAGCCAGGGGACCCCCGCCAGCAAAGGTACCTGGCTGCGGCGGCGACGGAAGAGGGTCGGCGGTGGGAGGGGGGTCAAAATTGACGGGGGGGGGGGTCAGTAGCGACATGTTGAAAGTGACAGGGGAGGTTGAAAGTGGCAGGGGGGGCTAAACTGTGCCCCCCCCACCTCGGACTCTGAACCCTCCCTCCTGTCAAGGTCTGGCTACGCCCCTGCTCACACCTACAGATATGCGTATTTTCACCCAATTATGTTAATATTATATGACAGAAAGTAAGCACTTACCTTTCTTTATAGAATAGGTTCTGATTAGGCACCCACTAGTTACATAAATCTAGGCAGCCCTTTCTAGGATTCTCCTTGTTAATGTGGACTCTGTACTAACAGTTAATACAGCATCTTGATAGGGGAGGAGTAACCTAACTTTGTGTTCTCCACAAGAGACTTGTCATTTAGATCAGTGTTTCTGGAATACTCCTTGCCAGTCAGAGTTTCAGGATGTCCACAATGAATATGCATGATCTTGATTTGCATACACTGCCTCTCTTATATGCAGATCTCTTTCATGTATACTCCATTTTGGATATCCTGAAATCCTGACTGGCAAGGGATACCAGCGACATAACGTAACCAAAGACCGTAACTGGACATATCTTAATCCTTCCTCTCCCTCTGTAAGTTCCCCCCCCCAATGGTCTTTACCATACATGTACCTCAATATCACCTTGTTCATACCGGAATCGGCTAACGCTGTTTACGGTACTATGTAAGCCACATTGAGCCTGCAAAAAGGTGGGAAAATGTGGGATACAAATGTAACAAATAAATAAATAAATAATGGTTAGTACAGCGAGCTAAGCACCTGGGGAACTGGGTTCAGCTCCCCACTGCAGCTCCTTGTGACCCTGGGTAAGTCACTTCACTCTTCATTACCCACAGATATAGACTGTGAGCCTGCTATGGACAGAAAAAGCACCTGCATATATGTAAACTGCTTTGATTGTACCACAGGAAGGCAGTATATCAGATCCCTTTACCTTTGCAGTTAATGCACACTACGGGCCCGATTCTATATATGGCACTTAAAATTAATGCGCGTTAGGCAAATATGCCTAAGTGTATTCTAAATACAGCACATAAATCTATGTGCAGTATTTAAAATATGCTTAGGCATAGTTCATATGACTAAATCTACATGCGTCCATTTATGCTAATGAAAAGCCAGTGTACATCGCTGTGTGTAGATTTACGCGCCCTGACACATATTTTATAACAATGCACATAGATTTTGTAACGCCCATGAAAAACCCGTTTCCACACCCCTTTTTGCCTTTTGAATTTAGGTGCAGCACATTACAGAATACGCTTAGCAATGTATGCATGTAAATTCTAATTTTTGCCAATTAGTGCTCGTTATTGCTTGTTAAGAGCTGTTAACAACGCTTAACAGCTTGTTAAAACAATGAATCTATGTGCACAGTTATACAATACGCCTAGATTTTAGGCATGTTATATAGAACCTGGGGTATCTGTGCAAATAGCTAATGTGGGATTAGGTTTAGATGGGTAAGGTTGGTGCCTCACAGTTAATGCACAGGCTGCTATCGTGTTATATGTTAATGTGACAAGATAACATGGCATAGTTACTGTCACCCAGGGGCGTAGCCAGACTTTGGCAGGAGGGGGGGGTCCAGAGCCCAAGATGAGAGGGCACATTTTAGCCCCACCTGGTGCCGCTGAGCTCCCCGCCACTTTTGACCCCCCGGCTCTGCCGCCCCTCCCCCATCCCTTTTGACTCCCGCTGCTGCCACCAAGTACCTTTGCTGGCAGGAGTCCCCAACCCCCGCCAGCCAAAGTCCCCTTCAGTGCCGGTCCCTGAGTCTGGCGCGTTCACTGACATGGATTCTGTTTCTGTGAGTCCTGACGTCCTGCATGTTCCTACGTGCAGGACGTCAGGACTCACAGAAACAGAATCCAAATCAGCAACGCGCCGGAGACCGGCGCTGAAGAGGACTTCGGCTGGCAGGGATTGGGAACCCCTGACAGCAAAGGTACCTGAAGGCGGCGGTGGAAGGGGGTCGAATTTGGTGGGGGAGGGTCGGCGGCAGGGGGGGTGAAAGCAGGGGGGCCAGGGCTAAATCTGCGGGGGCCCATGCCCCCGTGGCCCCACCTAGGTACGCCCCTGCTGTCACCTAAATTGGCGTAGCTAACAGCACTGTGTTTTCTGCAATGCAGTTAGCATCCAATTAGGAATCTCTCTCTCTCTCTCTCTCTCTCTCTCTGTTAGTTGTTTAATAAGAGTACAGGCATGGGACAATCAAGAGTCCTTTATTAGTAGACCCAACATGGGCTGTGTTTCGGCGTCAAAATGCCTATTTCAGGGGTCGAAGTAAACTGGCCTCTTTTTATTTAAACTACCCATGTAAATGTGTGATACAATATCAAGGATTAAAATATATTTTTCCTACCAGAACATTTAATAGCTTTTGTAAATCAAAAAAAAATTATGTAAAGTTTAATGTCAGACAGAGATTGAGATACAGTAAAGAATAGGCGCAGCGTGCAATGCTAAAGTGATTTTCATTTATTCCTTAATTTCTCTCCTGAATTTGTGGCCCCCTCCCAAATATTTGGTGGTCTAAAGAGGGCATAACTGTTTTTCTTTATTACATTATTGTTCTAATTGTGATGGAAAATTTCTTGGCCTGTATTACCTAATTCAAGTATTGTACTTGGTGAAAACTTGTTATAAATCAATACATAAATAATAATAATAATTAAAAAATCCCATATTTCCAATAAATCAATTCACTGCTTTGCTTGTAGCCACTGAAACTTGCTGAAATAAAGTTAGAACTTTTCTATGTGTGCCTGTGGTCATTAGGTCTACCTCCAAAGACCTCTGTCTGACAAATTAAACTGAAAATGTCTTGGTTGAGTTCCCATGCTCCCAGATGAAAAATGTTTCTGGTCAAATAGTCAGCTTTTATAGTCTGGGATCCTAATACATGGACTGCCAACAATCTAAAGATTCTCTTGAGAACAATGGAGAAGTTGGTCTCTGTCACTATTCTTGTTTCTTTATATATACGGAATATAGCTGCAATCATACTGTCTGTTTTGACTCTCTGAAATAACAAAAGGCTTTGAAAAGCATTCTCATTCTGAGTTAAATCGATCATCAGTTCAGATTTTTACGTAAGTTCTTTAATCTGGTTCTCTTTCGCAGTCTGACCCACAACTTAAGAAACTCATATCTGAAGACATTACAGTACATTTGCAGTAGTTCATTGAGACTCTTCATTGCAAATTTTCTCTTTTCATTCACCATTTTAGGTGTGTGTGTGGGGGGGGGGGTGTTTGTTTGTGTTTTGCTTACTTCTGGTGGCAAACCTACAGGTTTTAATTTATTTTTGCTTCTCCCAGGCTGTTCTGAAGCCATTCTGATTTCCTCAAACTTTTCCCATTTAACTTGTCCCACCATAGATAACAGACCTAAAGGACAGAATCATTGGCTCACTATTATCTTTCTTGAGAAATGCTTAATCTCTTTCCTTCTATCATCTGTAAAACTGCTATCCTCATACTGAATCTTTTCCCCATCTCCTAAAAAGTCTGTAATTCACTATTGGTTATATTTTTGACCCAACCTGCCAGTTCTTCAGACTCCAGCTTTATTAGCCAACCAGCCTTTTGTTTCACTTCTGATTCCAGAACCCCTCCCCCCCCCCCCCCCCCCCCCCCCCAACACACACACATACACACATCCTATTTTGGTAAATGTCTTCAATACTAATGCAATACAGTTGGGCACTGTTGAATACCAAATCCTATATTTTTGCATTGCAAATTTTAGGAATTACTAATGCATTTCTTAAGAAAACATACACAGCTAAACATTTTTCAAATCCATCTTTAAAAACTCCCTTCTCTGCAGATGCTGCCTCAGAGCTCAGTGTTTCATAAGAAAAGCTGTGCTGAGTCAGACTGAACTCCATCAAGCCCAGTATCTTGTCTCCTGACAGTAGTCAGTCCAGGTTCCAAGTACTTGGAATATACCATAGTTCATGTCCAGGGACAAACAAAGGCTCTCCCAAGTGTACCTGGCTAATGAGTTTAATGGACTGTGACTTCAAGAATGTGTCCAATCCTCTTTTGAGGGGCGTAGCCAGACCTCGATGGGAGGCGGGGCCAGAGCCCAAGGTGGGGGGGGGGGCACATTTTGTTGCCCTGCTGCCGCCACTTCCACCTCCCCTCCGCCGCCCTCCTGCCACCGCTTCTGCCTCCCGCCACCGCTCCCCCATGGCCACTGAAAAGGCATTTATCCTGCACTGGTCTCACATTACCTGGCTGTTCTGTTTTCAGTCGCTGTGCACGCTTGTTTTAATGAAACTGAGCATGAAAACGAGTGTGTACAGCGACTGAAAACAGGACAGGGCGCCAAGCAATGTGAGACCGGCGCGGGACAAACGCTTTAGCTGGCAGGGTTTGGGGACCCCCGCCAGCCAAAACGGGGGCCCCAGAACCAATTTGGGGGGGGGCAGGCTCCCATGGCCCCCGGTAGCTAAGCCACTGTTTGAATCCTAATATGTTCATCACCTTGACCACATTCTCTGGTGACAGATTCCACAGCACAATTACAAGCTGCATGAAAAAAAAACATACAAACAACAAAAAACAACTTTCTACACTTTGTTTTCAATGTGCTGGTCATTAGTTTCCATAGAAACAAAACGTCCAACAGAGCACTCCTGTGTTTGTATCTACATTTTGCACCAATTTAGAAGTGCGCACTCCTACGTTTACTTTACCAGATACTAGGTCATTTCTTTCTGATGCTATAGAACGCTGAGAGGTTCAACCTTCATTCGTATCGAGCCCATTGCATATTTTAAATAAAACTTCTGATGTGAACTCTTTGAGTCGTTGGACGTTTTTTTTTTCTACAGCATCTTTTGTGTCACCTTCGCTGTGTTTGCCTGCTTGCATTGACCTGTGCGGAGGTTTTTTGCTCTTCTGTGCTTGTCGATTCGGTCATTAGTTTTTACCTTGAAGCATTAAAGGGGCCCTTTTACTAAGCCGTGATAGGGCTAATACGCGGGTAGTGCTTGCCAAATCAACACTACCGCCAGGGTAGCGCGGGCACCCGGCAGTCATTTCAAAGTTGATGCACGCTGTTTCCCACGGTAGAAAATAATTTTCAATTTTCTACCACAGGGGGTGCATTCTTGGTGGTAATCAGCAGCATGGCCACATTACCGCATGCTGATTATTGTGCAAATACCGTGTGAGCCCTTACCACAAAGTAAATAGGTGGCGATAAGGGTTCAGGCAGTAAATAACTGTGCCCCATTTTAAAAAAGGCCTTTTTTATTCGCCACAGTAAAAAAAATGTACATAAGTACAAAAGTATTGCCATACTGGGAAAGACCAAAGGTCCATCAAGCCCAGCATCCTGTTTCCAACAGTGGCCAATCCAGGTCACAAATACCTGGCAAGATCCCAAAAAGTACAAAATATTTTACACTGCTTATCCCAGAAATAATGGATTTTCCCCAGGTCCATTTAATACCAGTCTATGGACTTTTCCTTTAGGAAGTCGTACAAACCTTTTTTAAACTCCACTAAGCTAACCGCCTTTACCACATTCTCTGGCAACGAATTCCAGAGTTTGATTACACGTTGAGTGAAGAAAAATTTTCTCCAACTCGTTTTAAATTTACTACATTGTAGCTTCATTGCATGCCCCCTAGTCCTAGTATTTTTGGAAAGCGTAAAATGATGCTTCACATCTACCCATTCATCTCCACTCATTATTTTATAGACCTCTATCATATCTCCCCTCAGTAGCCTTTTCTCCAAGCTGAAGAGCCCTAGCCGCTTTAGCCTTTCCTCATAGGGAAGTCGACCCATCCCCTTTATCATTTTTGTCACCCTTCTCTGCACCTTTTCTAATTCTACTATATCTTTTTTGAGATGCGGCGACCAGAACTGAACAGCTAATTTCTCGCACCTACTATAGCGCAGGCCACCTTTTACCGCAGCTTAGTAAAAGGGCCCCTAATTTTGCATGCATCGCTTTAGATAG